>NW_025319055.1:362924-725848 GCF_017639315.1 Drosophila ananassae
AACGGGGCCGGTGTATAATTAATGTAGATAATTAAGTGGAATGTTATGAAGTCTAGTATAAGTTAGTTTAGGGCGGAGCGGGAGCGGAAGTGAAGCTCTCACTTGCGCTCTCCCATGAATTCGCCCCGCTTCGCCGCACTAGATAAGCTAGGCTTAAGGTTTTGTTAATATGAATATAATCGAATTTATAACGTTGAACAGAGTGCACGCATTTCCCGTTTTCGTAGTTGCTATATTTAATTTAGCCACCTTTTTGCCTTTCGGTTTTTTCGCGACGAGATAAACTAATCGTAGTGAACACATATCATTTTTGAAATGTATGTATACCAACTCAAATAAAAAATTTTGAAATTAAGGATAAACTCGAAATAATTATAAATCTGCTACCATACTGGATTGTTGTACCAGGTACTCATATGGTTTAAGGGTATATTGTATTTAAGCGTATGTATGTGCCAGTTACAATGAATCAACTCCGTCTATATAAAGTATACATTCTTGATGAACATTTATGAGATAGAGCCATCAAATAGAACAATGACTGTTATGGTCGCCCCTCAGATTAAGTTTGTGTCCAAATTTTTTTTCCGACTCCTTTTGCCTCTTAAAATAAACTATTAAAAAACTCCAGAAAAATTAAACGATTTTAATATTTATTATGGGTTCAATTTAACCCATAAACCCATAGCTCCAATCAATGCCAAAAAACAACAAGCGCATAACTAAGAGCTTGCCAAAGTTCCCAAAAGCGCATGCGCAACAATTAACAACAAACTGGGAGACAAACAGACAAGAATAAATTCTGATAACAACCTCTGCAGCTAAACGTATTATGATTAATTTAAAATGATTTTGTTGGTGTTTGTTTGGCCCAACAATTGCAATGCCTTATTCATAGCTACATAACAAATTTTTCCATACTGGATTGTTGTACCAGGTTTCCTAGGGTTCAAGTGTTTATTGTATTCGTGTAAATGTACGAAATAGTGAAAAAGAATCATCACCGACCCCATAAAGTATATTCTTGATCATCATTAACAGCCATATCGATATAGTCATGTCAGTGGTAACTCGTGGATCTCTGATACAATATGAAATACAGTTGTCTCATTCAAACAACATTCAAATTCAACACGTTCAAAATATTGACTTTCCCTAGACTTAGTTTATGTAAAACGTAGCATCTTATATAAGAATTGTTCTTCTGAAATAAAGATAGTTGCGAATACAGAGTTGATCGGTTCGTTACTCAGTGTCAAGGTACGGCTCTTAAAACCAACCTACTTCGAGTGTTCCTGTGTAAAACGACTCACAAGTAGGTCTCTCTAAAAACTATCTACTTAGAGTGGGTCCTGTGAAAACGGAAACTTCACTAAAGACTGCGCAGAGTGGAAACTCAAAGAAGGATACTTCGAGGAGAGACTCAAACAGCTCACCCAGTTTAAAAAAAAGATGCCAAGCTGCCAGCATCAAATATCGTAACTATTACTTATTAGTTCTGTTAGTGTAACTAGCCGCAGCGGTCCACTAATTGCCCGTTATCAGCAGTTCAGCAGTTCTTTTGTAGCGCATACACTTTGGAAGCTTTGCTGAAGCTACTGCGCAAGCTCTTAGTTTTATGCACTTGTTTCGATATGCAATATTTGGCT
Source organism: Drosophila ananassae (assembly GCF_017639315.1). Taxonomy (NCBI): domain Eukaryota; kingdom Metazoa; phylum Arthropoda; class Insecta; order Diptera; family Drosophilidae; genus Drosophila; species Drosophila ananassae. The sequence continues at coordinate 364,574 of NW_025319055.1, forward strand.
TTGTTTGGATCGGCCGCTGCATTTGTTTTGGGGTTAAATTGACCCACAATAAGTTGAAATATAAATTTAATTTCGTCTTATTAGCTTGTGAAAAAATATGAAGACATATTTTCCGATGGAATCCCATCAGGGTCAAGCCCGTCACAAAGGCCCGGAAAACAGACGAAAATCTCAAGCCAAAGGCAAAATCACGAGAAAGCGAAGGAGAAGACCTTTAATTAACATCATTAAAACGAAGGCAAGAAGAACGTCTTCAATTCTGTGCAACCGCACCGAAGGACGGAAATTGTCCACACACATCAGACAACACATGAAGGAACCATGGAACCAAAAACCCGCGATCGCATCCTTGTTTGTAATACCACCAGTAGAAATTCCAAAGTTTGACGGGGACTACCGACATTGGCTACGATTCTCTGAAATTTGTACGGAATGCACCCACAATTCGAAAATCAAGACTACAGCGATGCAGTAAAATTCCGTCATTTGGAGAATCGTAAAACAGGTGAAGCAAAAAAACTCATCTCAACGTCAATTGGCGGACAGACCAGTTACCAGGATGCCTGGCAACAACTAAAGAATTGATACCAAAATTGATTAAATCCGCGATCCAAGAGATGTTGAAAACCTAGCGTCAGTCAACCAGTCAAGTAACAATGCAGAAAAACGCGTCGACCTCTCCACTTTGATCCAGTTCATCACGAGTGGTGTGTTCATCCACTGCCCTTCTTACAGACCGTTCTGTTACCAACCGCCCAAGTGGCAATACATGGACCAGCTGGATCACAGATTAACATAATCACCAGAAAGATGTCTTACACACTTGGACTACAATTGTAGATACATTAACCCTGATCATCGTCGCACTAGGAGGAACAACTAAAAGATCACGAAAAAGGGCTGTGGTGACCCTATCATCATTAACCACTGATTTCCAAAATCAAATCAACGCTTAGCCGAACGCTTGGGTAACAGGCATCTCCAAAAAGGAGCAAGAAGCAAGGTCAAGAAAGGACCAAGGGTCCTGTATGCGCACTGACCAATCTGAAATAACGCCTGTTACTACATGGGATGCCCAAGGATGGTTACGAGAGCGCGCAACAAGGCGAAGGAGACAACAGGCCAGATAGAAATATCATTGGTATCTATTGGTGGGGGTTCAGGTTGTAGAAGATTTTTTCGTTTGTGAGCGAAGAATCGCAATCGACTTCAGTATCCAGTCAAAATTCCAGTCAATATACCACCACTCAATATACCAGTCAATATCCAGTCAATATACCACCAGTCAAAATTCCAAGTTTAACGGATACTACCGACATTGGCTACGATTCTATGAAATTTTTACGGAATGCACCCACAATCCTGACTACAGCGATGCAGTAAAATTCCGTCATTTGGAGAATCATGTAACAGGTGAAGCAAAAAACCTAATCTCTAATTGGCGGACAGACCAGTTACCAGGATGCCTGGCATTGACTAAAGAATTGATACCACAATGAACGGCTGTTGATTAAATCCGCGATTCAAGAGCTTTTTCGGACAAATGGATCAGCGGACCAGCTGCGCAGCTTAACGTGCTCCGAACGGTCGCCACTCTCGACGCACTCAAAGTGTTAACAGACAACTGGGATCCAATCTTGATACACATCATTAAGGAAAGATTGGATCCACACACGCTGTCAGCTCTAGAACTAGCCGTCACCGATCCAACCAATCGACAATCTCTGAAGCAGATGTTAGAAAACCTTGAGAGTCAGGCAACCAGTCAACTAACAATGCAGAAAAATACGTCGGCTGCTCCACTTCGATCCAGTTCATCACGATTAGTGTGTTTAGCCACATCCCTGCTTACAGATAAGCCCACCGTTCTGTTACCAACCGCCCAAGTGGCAATACATGGCCCAGCCGGAACCCATCAGCAATGCCACACACTCTTAGATTCTGGATCACAGATTAACATAATCACCAAAAGGATGGCTGACACACTTGGACTACAATTGGAGCCATCAACCCTTAATATCGCTGCACTGGGAGGAACAACTAAAAGATCACGAAAAAAGGCTGTGGTGACCCTATCATCATTAACCACGGACTTCGAAGATCAAATCAACGTCGTTGTACTACCGGATCATCATTAACCACCGACTTCGAAGATCAAATCAACATCGTTGTACTACCGGAAATAATGCCCAAACAACCATCCCACCCTATTCAAGCGCCAAGAAATATCTCACCTCAGTTGCGCTTAGCCGATCCTGAATTTACGCAGCCCCAGAATATTGATCTGTTGTTGGGCGCCATCTCCCAGCTTATGAGGCCACAACAGACCTATTTTGGAGAAGGACAACCACTACTAAAAAATACCGCGGTTGGATGAATTGTGATGAGGCCAGTGCGACCGGAATCAGCTCCTAATATCAAGGCAGAACAAGTCGTCGGTAATACGACGGCTTGGACACCGGAAGCCAACGAGCCACGACAAAGTTTGATTGCATGCATCGGCAAGGAGCAAATAGTAAAATCCGTAAGATTACATAGTTCCCCACTCATTGCGGATCAACTAGGAAAGCTGCAGACGGACCCGAACCACAAGCCCAAGGTTGTCAACTCACAACTGAAGAGCACAGAGTGCAAGGACCAGTAACCAAGGAAATTCAAGGAGTAGAAGTCACCTCCTATCTGGCATGGGTAACATGCATCTCCAAAAGGGAGCAAGAAGCAAGGTCAAGAGAGGACCAAGAGTCCTGTATGCGCACTGATCAACCAGAAAGAAGGTCTAGTACTTCATGGGATGCCCAAGGAGAATGGTTACGAGGGCGCGCAACAAGGCGAAAGAGACAACAGGTCGGATAGAATTATCGCTGGTATCTTATCAATGTTGGAGATCTCACCCACATTAGATTTTTATTAATTAGTTTTAAGATCAATCGTATCGGAACAAAGTTTGATTGCATGGAGCAAATAGTAAAATCTGGAAAATTACATAGTTCCCCGCTCATGGCGGATCAACAAGAAGAGCCGCAGACGGATCCTGTACCACAAGCCCAACTTCGAAAGTCGAGAAGACTTTTTCGTTTGTGAGCGAAGAATCGCAATCGACTTCAGTATACAAAACCCAAAAACTCGCGATCGCACCTCCCTCGAGACTACCGACATTGGCTACGATTCTATGAAATTTTTACGGAATGCACCCACAATCAAGACTACAGCGATGCAGTAAAATTCCGTCATTTGGAGAATCATGAAACAGGTGAAGCAAAAAACCTAATCTCAACATCAATTGGCGGACAGACCAGATACCAGGATGCCTGGCAATGACTAAAGAATCGTAACCAAAATGAAAGGCTGTTCATTAAATCCGCGATCCAGCTGCGCAGCTTATATGATACCGTTCCGTGATACAGTGATACCGTGCTACCGTGACACACTTGGACTACAAATGGAGCATTGCTGCACTGGGAGGGTCAACTAACAATTTGGTGATGGCAATATCGTTTGATAGTTTGCAATAGGGGATACGGTTTCCTCGCACCGTGCCTATGCTATAAATATCGCTCTTAGATAAACCATCAAAGGCAAAGATGTATAAAAATTATCAAAATAAGTTATGTGATTCTTAAATCTTTCAACGGTTTTTTTTTGGCTGAAGCATCAAGATCTGGGTGACCAGGTAAGACCCCATTATTACCTGCACCGCTGTAGATCTTAAAGCGGTATGCGTATACGAATGAATCGCACAATACAAATAGTTATACCGAACCCGGTTTGCCATTTTCTATAATATTTCTAATTCTTTTAAGTAAAATCACTCCATAAACAGAAACAAACACATAAATTGCAATGAATCGTGAGGTTATCAGCTGGCAGCAAAAGTTGTCTTGGATCCCCAAACGGGCCTCAAGGCACGTATCGCTCTTTCGCTGCCACAACGCATGCTTTTTATAAATTTGTAAATCTTCAACTTAATTTTAAAAGTAAATAAACTTACCTCTCAAGAAAAAAATTATGAGCTGGATAGGTTTTACACATTTGCTACTATTCGAACAGCAACACACAACATACCGCCGACCAAATTTTACGCGGCAAAAAACAAATGCTTTATGTATTTCTAAGCATAAGTGCCGTTAAGAGCTTAGAAGATCTTTAAAGCTAAGATTTATAATTCAATATGCATTTTATCAACCGCCAAAAAATTATTATAACGATTAAAAAGCTGTTAGTTTATTTTTTAGGGCCAAAAACGTAATAGGTGCCTTCAGGCAGGCTAACGTCTATCATAAGCATCCTAAGCGACTCCTAAGCATACCTTGAAATTTCTCGGATCTAAACTGCGACCTCTTCTAAGAACTTCAGAACAACGTCAGCTGTACGTTTTTTTACGGTTCTAAGAAAAACGAATGTGGAATAATTGTCAAGAACAAAAATTTCTATATTCCCACTATGAAACCTAGGATAAGGTACGAGACCTAGGAAAACCCTCTGCGTCTCGACTGCCTTTCCCATAGGTGGCCTCAACGCCATATTCGGTGCTTCATCATCCTGAAACTTTCACAGGCTGAAATGTAATCCTTCACGTCATTCATTTTTTTTTTTAAACGTTTCTTTTATTTTTTGAATCTTCTCTTTGGGAGACTAACAAAGGTGTATAAAATTTTATATTTTTAACTTAACTAACGGTCATGTTGACTGATACAGAGTTAGACGGCCCTTAAAATCGATTGCTGGGTTGGAAGGTCGTTGCGTCGCAGGCGGGATCTGCTAGAAACCCGAGTCAATCCCTGAGCGATGGGATTTGAGTGCGAAGGCAGTTTTTCTTTGTAGGACCCTTTTTGTTTCTGAATTTCGTCTTTTACTGCGAGGATGCCCAGATCCCGGTGGATGTTTTCGTTGCGAACATGCCAAGTTGCCCCAGTAATAGTTCTCAAGATTATTGATTGTGCGCGCTGTATAATGTCTATGTTGCTGGCCATACAGTTGGGAGCCATACGTCCAGATTGGCTTTAGGACTGAATTGTAGTGTAGTAGCTTGGGGTCGAGACACAGTGGCGATCCTAAGTTTTTGATGCAGTGGAGGCTGCTGGCTTTAAGTTTTAGGTGCACCTTCTTGCATTCGAGGTGCTTACGCCAGGTTAATCGTCAATCAAGGTGGACGCCAAGGTACGTTACTTCGTTAGCATGAGGGATCTGCATACCATTTAGTAAAAGCGGAGGGCATGTTTGTCTATTAAGAGTAAACTTTACATATTTGTTCGTCTATTTTAATGCGCCAATCGGACAGCCATCTTTCCACTACTACTAGATGATTAGTCAATTGGTTTGTTGCTTGCGTTAGGCATCTGGAACGACTTAGGATAGCGGTATCGTCGGCGAATGTTGACGTTGTTAGTTGTGCGTTTGTGGGAATATCCGCAGTATACAAAACATATAGGCACGGGCCGAGTGCGCTTCCTTGTGGAACTCCAGCTACGATGTTGTAGTCACCCGAAGTAGCTGCGTTGCATCTCACTGAGAATACCCTATTGTAGAGGTATGATTCCAGTAGCTTGTGGGTGTATGTTGGCAAATACGTTTTAATTTTGTGCATGAGTCCATTAAGCCAAACTCGGTCAAAAGCTTGAGATACGACGAACTTTGAACACATCCTTCTTTTGTTTGCAGGCAGTAAATAAGTCGGAACGGCCGAGATCGGTCGACTATATTCTATAGATGCCATATAACTGATTGATCGGAAATGCCATAACTTTGGTGTTTTTCAATTTATAGGGTTGGGACTTTCCACACATGTTATATTTGGCCCAAATATCTTATGTACAAAATTTTATAAGGATCGGCCGACTATATCCTATATCTGTCATAGAACGATCGGAATTGGCTTTGTTGTTTTTTAAGTTTGAAGGATGAAACTTGGTACAGATTCCATTTTTGAAAAAAAAATCTGAATTGCCGAATTTCATTAGGATTGGCCGACTATATCATGGAGCTGCCATATAATTGAACGATTGGAATTGGCATGACTTTGGTGTCTTTTAAGCTAGAATGATGGGACTTTCTACGGATTCCATTTTGGGCAATCTTATTTGTTCTGCCAAATTTCATCAGGATTGGCCAACTATATCCTATAGCAGCCATATGACTGAACGATCGGAAATGGCACAACCTTAACTGCAAGGGTATATCAACTTCGGCTCCGCCCGAAGTTAGCTTTGCTTTCTCGTTTTAACTTAAACAGTCAGGTTGACTGATACAGAGTTAGACGGCCCTAAAAATCGATTGCTGGGTTGGAAGGTCGTTGCGTCGCATGCGGGATCTGCTAGAAACCCGAGTCAATCCCTGAGCGAGGGGATTTGGGTGCGAAGACAGTTTTTCTTTGTAGGACTCTTTTTGCTTCTGAATTTCGTCTTTCACTGCGAGGATGCCAGATCCCAGTGGATGTTTTCGTTGCGAACATACCAAGATGCACCAGTGATAGTTCTCAAGATTTTTCGTTGTGCGCGCTGTATGATGTCTATGTTGCTGCTGCTCGCGTTCCCCCACAGATGCCATACGTCCAGATTGGCTAAAGGACGGAATTGTAGAGTAGTAGCTTGTAGTCCAGGCTCAGTGGCGATCGTGAGTTTATGATCCAGTGGAGGCCGCTGGCTTTCAGTTTTAGGTGCACTTTCTTGCATTTGATGTGCTTACGCCAGGTTAGTCGTCTATCAAGGTGGATGCCAAGGTATGTTACTTCGTTAGCTTTTGGGATCTGCGTTAAAAATAAACGTTACATGTTTACACTTTTGTTCGATTATTTTAATGCGCCAAACCGCCTTTCCACTACTATTAGATGATTAGCCAGTTGGTTTGTAGCTTTTGTTAGCCATCTGGAGCGGCTAAGGATAGCGGTATCGTCGGCGAACGTTAACGTTGTGAGTTGTATGTTTGTGGGAATATCCGCAGTATACAAAACATATAAACACGGGCCGAGTGCGCTTCCTTGTGGAACTCCAGCTTCGATGATGTAGTCGCTTGAGGTAGCTGCGTTGCATCTCATTGAGAATACCCTATTGAAGAAGTGTGATTCCTGTAACTTATGGGTGTATGTTGGCAAATACGTTTTAAGTTTGTACATTAAGCCAAACTCGTTTAAAAGCTTGAGATACGTCGAGAAAAATATCGCTACAGTATTCTCGCTGTTCGAAGGCTTAGCGTATTTCGGATGTTAATCTGTTCACTTGCTCGATGGTTCCGTGGTTTCTTCGGAAGCCAAATTTTTGTGCCGGGATAATTTCGCAATCTTCCAAATGTGGTATTATTCGAGATAGCAAGCAATTTTTAAACAATTGAGTCAAACAAGTCTGGTTTATTATTTTTTATTAGTCTGTACGATGAAGGAGTTGTGGGGTCTTTTCAGGAATGTCTGAATGGTGGCTGAATGTCTGGAAGAAGGAATAAATTTGAGGCAGGGTTTGGCTGAAAGACACTTTTGAGATGTGTAGCGAATGTTTCAGCTCGGTCTTCGTCGCTGCGAGCCCAGCATCCCGAAGAGTTTCTTATCGGGGTGGTCGTTTCGGGATTTTAGCTATCGCAACGAGTACGAGTACTCTAGGGCGCCAGGAATTCATGTTAAACTCCGGCCCAAGTTCTATGTGGGCACTCACATACTTTGGCTTTGAAGATGTGTTAAAAGCACAGGCGAGTGGTGTGAGTATAAGTCCGAAACTGCTTCCGAGGCACTTATTAGATTGCAAGGTTTTTTGTCACCGCAAAATCAATAAGGTCTGGGAGCTTGCGTGGGTTGGTTGGCCAGTATGTGGGACTTCCAAGGTAAACATAGTCGATTTTACTTCTCACATTAATAATTGCATTGTACAATAGCCTTCCTCTGGGAGTCACTAGACGCGATCCCCAGTGCGTATGTTTGGCGTTGTAGTCTTCTGCGGCTATAAAACGATCCCCAAATGACTTGTAGAAGTCCATAAATTGTCCTTCCGAGATTAATAAAAGAGGAGGGCAGTATCGATGTGGCCCGCAAGAAGTTTGTTGCAAGCCTTTTGGGAAAATTGTGTTTAAAGCGTTCTCTGATTAGAACTTTCGTTCCGCCGTGGGCTTTCCCATCTGGATGATCTGTGCGGTAGATTGTATAGCCTCTTATTTAAAAGTTGTATTTGCTTGACCTAGTGTGTCCATACTCTTGGCAATTAGTGCATTGCACTGGACCGTTGCGTTTAGGTGGCTCTTCAATTGTGATTCTCCGATGCAAAAGATATTGCAGCTTGTAGATTGGGTGGACTTCGTTCTTCTTCAGCGACCTGCTTTGTGGCTCGAGTTAGGGAGAAACAGTAGTGATTTAAGGCAAAAAATTATTTACAACAATATTTTAAAATATTTATACAAAAATGATTTTTACTTTTACTTTATTATTCTAGGTTTATAAAGCTAATCAGTATGTCAAAATATCACACGACAAAAATATCACAAAATAAAAAATAATGAAAAATAATGCGGAAACAAATGAAGTGCAATTGAAATCTCTTTGCACAGTTTTTTCAAACTACCTATTCACCTAGCAGCAGTTTAGCTCAGCCTTACACTTATAATATCCAATCAGCCAACCTTATATTTTGCCCATCTTTCGATCAAAGTGGTGTGTTATCGGATCTTCTTAAGGTTAAGCCCGTGTATTCGCCAGGCCCTGATGGAGTACCAGGATGTGTTCTGAAGTACTGCGCCGAGGCACTGTGCAAACCGCTTGTTAAACTCTTTAATCTATCGCTGGAAACTTCGATCTTTCCCCTTATGTGGAAGGAATCCTTCATTATTCCGCTGCATAAAAAAGGGAAAAAATCCGACGCTGCTAATTATAGAGGCATCTCTAAATTGTCAGCAATTCCAAAGCTTTTTGAAAAACTTATCACTCCACATTTGCAACACCTATGTAGTTCAATAGTAACTCCGTGCCAGCATGGCTTCATGAAGCGCCGCTCCACCACTACCAACTTATTGGAGCTAACATCTTTTATCACGGATGGCTTCCGGAATGGCTTACAAACAGACGTCATATACACTGACTTCAGTAAAGCATTTGACTCTGTTAACCATTCGCTTCTTATAAGTAAACTCAGTCTTTTGGGTTTCCCAACTGACCTTCTTATGTGGATTTCGAGCTACTTATCAGGGAGAACCCAACGTGTTTTCTTTAAAGATGTTACCTCGCGTTTAGTCCGCGCCACATCGGGGGTGCCCCAAGGAAGCCATCTTGGACCCCTACTTTTTACTCTGTTTATTAACGACTTGCCCCTTGCCTTAACTAATTCACTTGTACTTATGAACGCTAATGACGTTAAGCTATGCCTTCAGTATAAATTCACTAGCGCCCAGTCTAGACTTCAATCCGATTTGGATAAACTTCAAAATTGGTGTTTAGCAAATAACCTAAAGCTTAATGGATCGAAATGTAAACTTATGTCTTTTTACCGATCTAGTCCTCACCAGGCTATGTACTTTCTCTATGGGAACGCCTTAGAACGATTAACTCAGGTTAACGATCTAGGTGTCCTATTAGATTTGAAACTTAAATTTACCGACCATGTATCTACCATGGTTAATAAAGCTATGGGTGTGCTTGGTTTTATTAAAAGATGGTCAAAAGAATTTAATGACCCGTACATAACTAAAACGTTATATACATCATTGGTCCGTCCGATTCTTGAGTATGGATCGTGTGTCTGGAGTCCTCAATATGGAGTACACCAAGATCACATTGAATCTGTACAAAAAAACTTCCTTACTTTTGCGCTTAGGGGACTTAATTGGGATGCAAATCTTTACCTCCCCTCTTATCATAGTAGACTTTTACTAATCAACTTACCATCATTAACAAATCGTAGAACGATGCTGGGTGTCATGTTTTTATATAATCTTATTTATGGAAATATAGACAGCCAGCATTTACTAACACGCTTAAATTTTAACATTCCTAGTAGAAGGACCAGAAACTTTCGTCCTCTGCTCCTCAGCCATTGTAGTTCGACATATGCCCAACACGATCCGTTCAGGGTATTATGTTCGGACTACAATGGTCTCTACCACATCTTGTCACTTTGCCCTACTAACAATCTTAAATCGCTTATATTAACCGCCTTATCTGTGCAACACTTTTCCTCGTAATATCTTTCTCCTAATCCTCGCTTATCTATCTCGGATCTATTCCCGCGATTCGAGCCGTACGTTACGCGGCAGCGTCCCTCGGTCGGTTGGACGGGAGGTGGGCTGTACGTATGCAGTGGGAACCGCGCAAAAAAAAAAAAAAAAAAAAAAAATTAAAATTATACATGGAAATTAAAAATTGAATTTGAAATTGAAATTGAAAATGAAAATGGTTCTATTATAGAAATCTATAAATAGAAATTGGAAATTGGAAATTGAAAATAAATTTTAAAATTGAATTTGAAAATTGAAATTTAAAACTGAAATTGAAAATTGAAACTTAAAATTGAATATTGAAAAAATTTAGATTGACATTGAAAACTGAGGATATGAATTACAATTTTAAAACTATCTGTCGCATTTCTTCGAATAAGAGATAAATTGACGTGTGATATTTTAGTTTTCTGATATTTTAGACAAAAATATTTTTGTGTGATATATTGACGTGTGATCTTTTTATACCCTTGTAGAGGGTATTTTTGACACCTAGTGCCAAGACCTACTACCCTAGTAATTTGATCCAATCAATATGCATCAGCATGTCGCAATATACAAACCCACTAACCTATTGGCACACCTATTAATTATTAGTAATTAGCATAAAACTATATCCAACCTATTAACCCAGCCATTGTAGACGGCGCCAGAAGCAGAAATCAGCATTATCAGCGGGAAGAATGACCGAGTGATCGAGGCAAGCAAAACCCAAGCAAAAAACAAGCAATGCATGAACAAACAATCTGAGTCAGCAGGCTCAGAGGTTGGTGACCTTGGCATTGACATTAGTTTTAGCACGTTCATAACATTGACATTTCTTAGATTTAGTTATGTATAATTTAGCATCTTATATAAGAATTGTTCTGAAATAAAGATAGTTGCGAAATCGGAGTGAATCGTCTTGTTACTCAGTGTCTGACTTAAAATCAACCTACTTCGGATGATCCTGTGTAAAACGGCTCACAAGTAGAACTCTCTTAAAGCTATCTAAGCGAGTGAGTGAGAGAGAGTGTAAACGGCTCCAATGTAAACGGACTATAAGTATTACTTTCATCATCGAACCTACTTCGAGTGGCTCCTGTGTAAACGGACCGCAAGTAGACCCCGCGTTACCCAGTTTACTTCAAATGTTGCTCCCGTGAAACGGACCACAAGTAGGACCGGCCGATAAGGAACCATACCATCTGTACTTGAAAACCAGCCCAGGACTTCAAGTACCCCACATTAACTCCAGCCTGATCACAGCAAGCACCTGGTCAACCCGATCAGTCCCTTGCAGAATCCAGGTACCTTTAGTCAGAACCTATATACGTTCTTTTGACTGCGACTCCGGGATCTACGGTTTTGCCCGCGAGTTTTCATACGTAGTGGCTGCACAACGCTCTTCGGACGAACATTAAGTGACCCCGAAGTGATCCTTTTCTATAGGATCACCCACTGAACACAAGCCACACGGCATTTCATCTTTCAAGCCTTACACCGCAACCATGGGATCAGAATCAGACCCTGTAACCCAAATGTTTTTTTGTGAGCAAGTTGAAAGCAGCAAAGCCAGACTAATAACAAACTTCAGACTAAGACTAATAACAAACTTCACTAAGGACTAAATTTCCGAAAGCTGAAGGAAGGATACTTCGAGCTTCGATACTGGACCCAGTTTAAAAAGAATGATGCCAAGCTCCATGAACTGGCACTAAGTCCGGAAAATGTGTATTTCACAAGGCCAAAGCGCTAGAAGAACTTGTGAAAAAATATGAAGCCATATTTTCTGATGGAATTCCATCAGGCCCGTCACAAAGGATCCAGAAAACAGGCGAAACAGGCAACCGCACCGAAGGACGGGAAGTGTCCACACACGTCAGACAACACATGAAGGAGCTATGGAAGGAAATCGTCACGGGGTACTATGATTTCATCTTAATCTCAACGTCAATTGGCGGACAGACAAGTTACCAGGATGCCTGGCAACGACTAAAAAATCGATACCAAAATGAAAGGCTGTTGATTGAATCCGCGATCCAAGAGCTTTTCGGACTTCCCAGAACAAATGCATCAGCGGAGCAGCTGCGTAGCTTACATGATACCGTGCTCCGAACGATCACCTCTCTCAACGCACTCAAAGTGTCAACAGACAACTGGGAGCCAATCTTGATACACATCATTGAGGAAAGATTGAACCCACTCACGCTGTCATCTCTGGAACTAGCCATCACCGATCCAACCAATCGACAGTCTCTAAAGGAGATGTTAAAAACCTAGCGTCAGTCAACCAGTCAAGTAACAATGCAGAAAAATGCGTCGACCGCTCCACTTTGATCCAGTTCATCACGAGTGGTGATGAACCCACTGCCCTGCTTACAGACCGTTCTGTTACCAACCGCCCAAGTGGCAATACATGAACCAGCTGGATCACAGATTAACATAATCACCAGAAGGATGTTTTACACACTTGGACTACAATTGTAAACACTAACCCTGAACATCGCTGCACTAGCAGGAACAACTAAAAGATCACGAAAAAGGGCTGTGGGGGCCCTATCATCATTAACCACTGATTTCGAAAATCAAATCAACGTCGCTGTACTATCGGAAAAAATGCCCAATCAACCATCCCACCCTTTTCAAGCGCCTAGAAATATCTCACGTCAGTTGCGCTAAGCCGACCCTGAATTTACGCAGCCCCAAAATATTGACCTGTTATTGGGCGCCGCAATCATCGTGGGAGAAGGACAGCCACTACTTAAAAATACCGCGCTTGGATGGATTGTGATGGCCAGTGCGACCAGAATCATCTCCTGATATCAAGGCAGAACAAGTCGTCTGTAATATGGCGGCTTGGACACCGGAAGCTAACGATCCACGAACGGGCATTGCTTAAATCGTATCGGAACAAAGTTTGATTGCATGGAACAAATAGTAAAATCTGGAAAATTACATAGTTCCCCGCACATGGCGGATCAACAAGAAGAGCCGCAGACGGATCCTGAACCACAAGCCCAAGTTTGTCAACACACGACAGAAGAACACAGAGTGCAAGGGCCAGTAAGCAATGGAATTCAGGGAGTTGAAGTCACCTCCAATTCTAAAAGATGTAGGGAGGAGACACATCACCCGGCATGGGTAACGGGCATCTCCAAAAGGGAGCAAGAAGCAAGGTCAAGAAAGGACCAAGGGTCCTGTATGCGCACTGACCAACCTGAAATAACGCCTATTACTACATGGGATGCCCCGAGAGAGAGAATGGTTACGAGAGCGCGCAACAAGGCGAAGGAGACAACAGGCCAGATAGAAATATCATTGGTATCTATTTGTGGGGGTTCAGGTTGTAGGAGAAGACTTTTTCGAGCGAAGAATCGCAATCGACTTCAGTATACAAAACCCAAAAACTCGCGATCGCACCTCCGTTTGTAATACCACCAGCCATAATTCCAAGTTTAACGGAGACTACCGACATTGGCTACGATTCTATGAAATTTTTACGGAATGCACCCACAATCAAGACTACAGCGATGCAGTAAAATTCCGTCATTTGGAGAATCATGTAACAGGTGAAGCAAAAAACCTAATCTCAACATCAATTGGCGGACAGACCAGATACCAGGATGCCTGGCAATGACTAAAGAATCGTAAGCAAAATGAAAGGCTGTTCATTAAATCCGCGATCCAGCAGCGCAGCTTACATCATACCGTGCCGTGATACCGTGATACCGTGCTACCGTGACACACTTGGACAACAAAGGGAGCCATCAACCCTGAGTATTGCTGCACTGGGAGAGTCAACTAAAAGATCACGAAGAAGGGCTGTGAAGACCCTATCATCATTAATGACTAATTTCCAAAAACGAATCAACGTCGTTGTACAACCGGAAATAATAGTATTTCCGTAGTTCCCAAGTAGTACAAGTAGGCACACCTAACATAGTAACAATGTAATGATGAAAAAAACCTAGTAAAAGGATAAAACAAAATCCAACATAATAACCCAGCACTAGTAGCGGGAAGAATGACCGACTGACCGAAGCAAGCAAAACCAGCGAGCTGAGCAGAACCCCAAAACATGGTACCAAAAGGACCGCCAGTAGAATCTACCTGTACTTAACCACCTCACCACAGTAGGAACGTTAACCAATCCACCACCACCACCATATACCTATGTACAAAAAAACCAAGACCTCAATTATCTCACATCAACCTCAGCCTCGAGCAGACCCTTGAACCCTTGAATAAGCCTAAGACTACGACTCAGAGACCTACCGTTACTCCCGCGAGTTCAATTTCGAGGTGACGCCTTGCCGTGCCCGAGATGACTCTATATATATTCGATCTGAATGAATTATATACCAATTGAAAGGTATTTTTTTAATTAGATAATTTTTGTAGGTAAACAAATTTTTAATAACTAAATTAGGGCTGTTGGAGACATTCTAGTCCCCAGATAGATATTTTTACACAAAAATTTGTTTTTTTCAAAATTGGCAGATTTGATTTTGTCAAATTTCGATATTTCCCAATAAAAATGGTCCAATTTTGGTGAATTTTGTTTTATACTATATAAAAATAAGTCGGGGTTTCTTTCCGGACGCTATAACTCCATAAAGCACGAACCGATTTTCATGGTTTCGCATTCGTTGGAACGGTCTCCGGTGCCTAGAGGTTTATAGCTGTCGGATTCAGAATTCGTGACGTCACTTTCTTTTATATTTATGTTCGCGTCGCCCGCTCTCGTGCATTCGATCCTCCACCTGCATCTGCCGCCATGCGCTATCGTTTGTCTCGTTCTCTCGCAGTCACATATGTAAATATATCGTTTGTAGAAAAACCAAAACAATTAAATAAATTGTACCAATATCTCGAACTGTGCTTGTTATTAAAGGCAATCGTGGTCGATCTGGAGACTTCCTGCCTTGACGTTTTATTGGATTCCGGTTCACAAGTGCATCTCATCTCGTCGCGGCTGGCGAATGAACTTCAGCTTGGCCGTTCCAAATGCTCCACAACGGTGGCCGGTTTCGGCGGCGCTGGATTTGAAACAGATGGAGCATCCGTTAATGTGTGCTTAAAGTCCCGCTTTAGCACATATTCAGTGGAAATTGAGGCTGTTGTAGCTTTACATATGACGGACTATCAGCCTAGCCAGGACATAGATGCTTCGGGCTGGAAGATTCCTGGCAATATGGATCTAGCTGACCCCAACTTCCACGAAACGCAGCGAGTGGACCTGCTGATTGGAGCCGGCTTATTCTTTGACCTGCTGTCGGCTGGCCAAATCCAGTTAGGTCACGGGCTCCCCATTGCTCAGAACACTCGATTTGGGTAGGTGTTTTCTGGCCACGGTGGACTATCACGGGATGTGTCGGCGCTCTGTGGTAGGGAGGACAACCCATGGAATTATTATTGAAGGACCACCCTTCATAATAAACATAAACAATAAAACAAATTAAAAAACATTCGGTTTGTAATTTGTGCGCGAAATATTAGCATCTGTTGACATACATACATACGCTGTTTGCAGAGTGCTACAATCGCTCATACATATATTACCCCGTCATATAGAAGTTAAATATATAAATAAACGAACTAAAATGAAATTTTTGTTGCGAAAATGAATCCATTTTTCGATTGCGCCTCTCCTGGAAGGAAAGTATTCCTGAGTCAAAGTTCAGTTGTGCTTTTTGAGGATCTTCAAGGATTATTGTCCTCCTTGAAATCAGTGGAGACATTTCAGGAGGCGATGTTAAATGGATCGTGGCTGATTTCAAGAGCACACACAAGGAGCTGTCCGAGATGGATGTTGCAGAACTCAGGAGCGATCTGCGCGTCAACTTCAAAGATGCGGCGAGGGAGGCACGATTCATCCTGGATCAGGAGATAATGAGGCGCTCCAGTTTGTTGCCACCAATTTCGATGCGTCGTTTGGCAGAACGTCGACCGCCCAGCTTAAAGATAAGCCCACCGTTCTGTTACCAACCGCCCAAGTGGCAATACATGTACCAGCAATGCCGCACACGAAGGATGGCTTGGATGGATTGTGATGGGGCCTGTGCGACCGGAATCAGCTGCTGATATCAAGGCAGAACAAGTCGTCTGTATTGCGGCGGCTTGGACAACGGAAGCTAACGAGCCACGAAAGGGCATCGGTGAAATCGTTTAAGAAAAAAGTTTTATTACTTGCATCGGCAAGGAGAAAATAGCAAAACCTGGAAGATATCATAGTTCCCCGCTCAATGCGGATCAACAAGGAGAGCCGCAGACGGACCCTGAACCACAAGCCCAAGTTTGTCAACTCACAACTGAAGAGCACAGAGTGCAGGGCCAGTAAACAAGGGAATTCAAGGAGTGGACGTCACCTCCAGTTCAAGAAAGGGAGCAAGAAGCAAGGCCAAGAAAGGACCAAGGGTCCTGTACGCTCACTGACGAACCAGAACAAACGGCTAGTACTACATGGGATACCCAAGGAGAATGGTTACGAAGGCGCGCAACAAGGCGAAAGAAACAACAGGCCGGATAGAAATATCATTGGTATCTTAAAATTTACCACATTTTTTTTGGTATTAACTAGATTAGATTTTTAGATTACATTTTTAGTAATTAGTTTTATGATGCATAATATTTTCTAGTGCAAGGGTATACAAGGGTTAGCAGAGACGGTTCAACAACAACGCACAGCCGTATTGGATGGATTGAGTCCCTGAATGGGGGGGGGAGAATGTTGGAACCTGGTGCCAAGACCTACTAACCTGATCTGATCTAATCTGATCTAATAAATGTTCATCAGTATGTCGCAATAAGCAATGATCAGACCCACTAACCTATTGGCACACCTAGTAATAATTAGCAATAAGCATGAAACAATATCCAACGTAACAACCCAGTACTAAAAGACGGCGCCAGAAGCAGAAATCAGCAGTATCATCGGTAAGAATGACCGACTGACCGAAGCAAGCAAAGCCAGCAAGCTAAGCCGAAATGCATGAACAAGCAACCTGAGTCAGCAGACTCAGAGGTGGGTGACGTTGGCATTAACATAGGGGGAACACCTTCATAACATTGACTTTCCCTAGACTTAGTTTATGTATAATTTAGCTTTTATAAGAATTGTTCTTCTGAAATGAAGATAGTTGCAAATACAAAGACGATCGGTTCGTTACTCAGTGTCAAGGTACGGTACTTAAAATCAACCTACTTCGAGTGATCCTATGTAACACGGACAACAAGTAGGACTCTCTTAAAACTATCTATTTCGAGGGTTGCTCGTAGAACTTTCATCATCGAACCAACTTCGAGTGGCTTGGATTATTTAGTTGAACTTCTCTAAGTGAATGGAAATGAATACTGAAACGTACATGTTCGCAAATTATCCGCGTCATTGAAGTGCTCTTTGATAAACCCCATTTTTTGTTTTTTGGTCTGACGCTAACACAAACAAAGCGGATGATTTCCCAACTCGTGAACACGCAAACTATGGTCAGTTATACACATTATATTATACGTGAAAAAAAATTATTTTCTAAATATACCCCACAACGTCATTGCGAACGCAAGGCGAACTGGAAATTGCAATCGTTTGAAGTCAAACGGAAGATCAGTCGGAATCATTAGTATTCGAGGTATACATACATTTTCACCTAAGTACTTTCTATTGATAATGGTTGCCTCAATCAAATTTGGCATAAGTCTTTTTACCGCAAGTCGAGTACCATTGCAAAGTCGCGGTGGATTCAAATTGCGCAATATCATACTGACTGTATCAACTTTTAGTTGCAAGTTAAGTGGTGGAAATCCTGGTAAGTCCAGAGAGTTCAAAAACTCTGTTGGATAATTTACCACATCATCGGGTTTTGTTATGAAATCAACGGATTTGTATGTCACCAAATCGCCAGCAATTTTTGCTTGAATGGTGGAATTCAGGGCTTGTACATCATTATTCTTTGCGGCAAGAATTGCTCGTTGACTCAACCAAGCATAATTCTGATAATTCTTTCTAATGTTTGGGAAAACATTTTTAATAAGTGCTAATTGAGAGTCTACAAATCGGCAAAAGTCGTTGGTAAAAGTAATTAATACAGATAGTGGTTAGCGATTAGTTGCGATAATGTTTTTACGTTATTCAGGCGTTCCACGGGGAATAAATCCCAACGTCTGCCTGAAATGCCTGCCAACAATATAAAGCCGCCAAAGATGTTGCTATTTCGCCGACGATCCTTCAGTGTGAAGTTAAGTGCTTCAAGTGATTTCTAATGTTCCATTGTGCACTCATCCCAATCAATGACCTTCATTCCTTTCGGTGCGTCCACGAAGAATAGACACCAGTATTATTGTCCACCGCTTGCTTTAATTCCTTGTATCCTTGCATCGATCAATTTGGCATAAGATTTATTGATCCTCAATCAGAATCAGAAGTGCAAGGGTATACAAGGGTTAGCAGAGACGGTTCAACAACAACGCACAGCCGTATTGGATGGATTGAGTCCCTGAATGGGGGGGGAGAATGTTGGAACCTGGTGCCAAGACCTACTAACCTGATCTGATCTAATCTGATCTAATAAATGTTCATCAGTATGTCGCAATAAGCAATGATCAGACCCACTAACCTATTGGCACACCTAGTAATAATTAGCAATAAGCATGAAACAATATCCAACGTAACAACCCAGTACTAAAAGACGGCGCCAGAAGCAGAAATCAGCAGTATCATCGGTAAGAATGACCGACTGACCGAAGCAAGCAAAGCCAGCAAGCTAAGCCGATATGCATGAACAAGCAACCTGAGTCAGCAGACTCAGAGGTGGGTGACGTTGGCATTAACATAGGGGGAACACCTTCATAACATTGACTTTCCCTAGACTTAGTTTATGTATAATTTAGCTTTTATAAGAATTGTTCTTCTGAAATGAAGATAGTTGCGAATACAAAGACGATCGGTTCGTTACTCAGTGTCAAGGTACGGTACTTAAAATCAACCTACTTCGAGTGATCCTATGTAACACGGACAACAAGTAGGACTCTCTTAAAACTATCTATTTCGAGTGTTGCTCGTAGAACTTTCATCATCGAACCAACTTCGAGTGGCTTGGATTATTTAGTTGAACTTCTCTAAGTGAATGGAAATGAATACTGAAACGTACATGTTCGCAAATTATCCGCGTCATTGAAGTGCTCTTTGATAAACCCCATTTTTTGTTTTTTGGTCTGACGCTAACACAAACAAAGCGGATGATTTCCCAACTCGTGAACACGCAAACTATGGTCAGTTATACACATTATATTATACGTGAAAAAAAAATATTTTCTAAACATACCCCACAACGTCATTGCGAACGCAAGGCGAACTGGAAATTGCAATCGTTTGAAGTCAATCGGAAGATCAGTCGGAATCATTAGTATTCGAGGTATACATACATTTTCACCTAAGTACTTTCTATTGATAATGGTTGCCTCAATCAAATTTGGCATAAGTCTTTTTACCGCAAGTCGAGTACCATTGCAAAGTCGCGGTGGATTCAAATTGCGCAATATCATACTGACTGTATCAACTTTTAGTTGCAAGTTAAGTGGTGGAAATCCTGGTAAGTCCAGAGAGTTCAAAAACTCTGTTGGATAATTTACCACATCATCGGGTTTTGTTATGAAATCAACGGATTTGTATGTCACCAAATCGCCAGCAATTTTTGCTTGAATGGTGGAATTCAGGGCTTGTACATCATTATTCTTTGCGGCAAGAATTGCTCGTTGACTCAACCAAGCATAATTCTGATAATTCTTTCTAATGTTTGGGAAAACATTTTTAATAAGTGCTAATTGAGAGTCTACAAATCGGCAAAAGTCGTTGGTAAAAGTAATTAATACAGATAGTGGTTAGCGATTAGTTGCGATAATGTTTTTACGTTATTCAGGCGTTCCACGGGGAATAAATCCCAACGTCTGCCTGAAATGCCTGCCAACAATATCAAGCCGCCAAAGATGTTGCTATTTCGCCGACGATCCTTCAGTGTGTAGTTAAGTGCTTCAAGTGATTTCTAATGTTCCATTGTGCACTCATCCCAATCAATATTATGCTTTTTATTTATTATAATATGCTTTTTTTTTATTAAGATCTCGTCCCATTTTCAATAAATTTGATGAATCACTGCTTACACGAGAGATTTACAAAGCAAATTGACAAGTTGAGCCCACTAAACTTTACATACACACATACATGCACAAAAGACTTTTTGAATCGTCGAACGCAAGCAAACGGTCCTAGAATGAGCAGACCAAACGAAAACAGAAAAAAGTGTATACGAGCAACTCAATCGGTTGCTCTCAGACTTTGTGCTCAAAGTCTCAGTGACAAACACTTATTTTGAGACCGCTCGAATCGGTTAACAGTTATTTGCAAGCTATGGTCGTATGTCTTTGTATTTGTTCCATAACTGATTTGGTTGTAAAGAAAAACATGTGGTGATGATAATTGTGAACAGCGTTCGTATTTGGTACAGTAAATCCTAATGAGATTCGTTCCCCAGCAATCAAAATAGTTGACATGCTTCTCGATATGTTTGGCATGTTCAATTTTGAAGTTGAACTCTCATATTAGTGGTTAGCGATAATGTTTTTACGTTATTCCATAAAGATAATGCCTTCAGGCAAGCATTCAATTCATTTGCAGGCGTTCCACGGAGAATTACTGCCAACGTCTGCCTGAAATGCCAGCCAACAATATCAAGCAGCCAAAGATGTTGTTATTTCGCCGAAGATCCTTCAGTGTGAAGTTATGTGCTTCAAGTGATTTCTTATGTTCTATTGTGCACTCATCCCAATCAATGAGCTTGCATTCCTTCCGGTGCGTCGACGAAGAATTATGACGACGAAGTATAATTGTCCACCGCTTGCTTTAATGCCTAGTATGCTTGTTTTTGCTGTTTATTTAGAAACGGCATATGGCATGCTTCTCGATATGTTTGGCATTGGTGTGGCCATTCAGTTTTCAAATGCGCAAATGATTTTGGTCCACCGTGTGATGGTGTAGAGTGTTTATATGTAGTTTTTATGTGTTGCGATTCATATTGTTGGTGTGAATGGTTGGTTATGTGTCTTGTATCTTTTAGCTTCCAAGTCAGCATGAACAAAGTTTTCAGAGGCTGTGGTGATGTGAAGTAATGGATACAGTTAGACTTTTCCACTTGCGCCTCAGAATTTAGCCGTTTCTCTTTTGAACTTTAACGCTAAATTTGTATACCCTTGCAGAGGGTATTATAATTTTGGTCAAAAGTGTGCAACGCAGTGAGAGAGACATCTCCGGCCCTATAAAGTATATATATTCTTGATCAGGATCACCTCCTGAGTCCATATAAGCACGTCCGTCTGTGCGTCTGCCCGTCTGTCTGTTTCTATGCAAACTAGTCTCTCGGTTTTAAAGCTATCGAGTTGAAACTTTGCACACAGCCTTCTTTCCTTTGCAGGCAGTATATAAGTCGGAACGGCCGGGATCGGTCGAATATATCCTATAGCTGCCATATAACTGATTGATTAGAAATGCCATAACTTGGTTGTTTTTCAAGTTAGAAGGATGGAAGTTTCAATGGATGCCTCTTTGGGAAATATTTCGATATGCCAAATTTCATAAGGATCGGCCGACTATATACGAACCGTTGTATATCTAAAATATATATAAGATGCGTGGCGCCACCTAGCGGACGGCGACTCAACTGCAAGTGTATATAAGCTTCGGGTCCGCCCGAAGTTAGTTTTCTTTTCTTGTTTTTTCTAAATTTTCTTTATCACTGTAGTTCCTAATGGGATCATATTGGAATTGCGATTGATTGATGCCAATGATCTTCGTGTCCTCAGGCGTTGTCTCAATGGGGCATATTCTTTTATTATATTTTGTCTTTTTTTGCTTAAGTTCTGTGAAGCAACACTTGTTGCTGGCTTCCATGTCTTGTGCGGCGGCCGATGTTTACACGTCGTCCTCTAATCATTTTGGACTATGGATAGAGTTGTGAACAGATAAAGTTACCACAATAAAGAAAAATTCTGCGGTTGAAATTGAACAAAATTGTTCCACTATATACGTGATTCATTTGATGGTTTCCAATTAAAATTTTTCCAATTTTTTTCACAATTTCACAGTGTACACAATATCGGTTTATCACATAAAATTAACTAAGCAGAGAACAATGAGTAGCTGTTAAACAATGGATCACGTACCGGCTCCTACTATATAGACATTATTGGTTTATAGTACTGAAATGGCGCTGTATGTTACAAAATATTTTCACGCTTTTCTGTTGAAATTTTTCCAGATTTTTCTTTGCTATAAACCTCAAGGCACCGGAGAAGCTACGAGAAGTTGGGTCAGGTGAAATGATATTTTTTGGAAAAAAAGGGTGCAATCGATTGCCCATCAAATGACCATCAATATTTTGAAATGACCACCTTCCGTTTGGAAAACATTCAAAATGAAAATTTTTAAATCGAAATAAACCAAAATGACCACCAATGGTCGTCTTTTAGAATTTTGAAAAAACTTTTAGTTTTTGAAATATTTAAGTGTTTAGTTTAGCTCATTTTTTTCACAGGTAAAACAAAATTTCAAAAGAAAACGACTTAAATCGTTTTCCAATAGTGTGATAAACAATGACAATCGATATTTTCAAATGACCACCTACCACCTGACCACCTTGAAATTATTTAAAATTGAACATAGTTAAAAATTTTTCAAAAATTTCAAAATCGACTTTTTGAATTTTTTTTTTCAATATCGAATTAAACGCGAAAAACTACTGAATTTGTTTTCCATTAGAGTGATAAACAATGACCATCTTTTAAAATTTTAAAATAACATTTACTCAATAACATGGTCATAAAAGAAACAGTTACAGTATAAGGGCATAACAAGAAAATCTGGGACATATCCTCATCTGGGACATCTTGATTAGTTACATCTTTGGGTTTTGAACCCTTTCCAGTTAGGAAAACCCAAAAAAATTATCAAATGAATCAATGATCATTTGAAGTCAAACGGAAGTTCAAGCGGAATCATTGGTATTCGAGGAATACTTTCTATTGATAATGGTTGCCTCAATCAAATTCGGCATAAGTCTTTTTACCGAAAGTCGAGTGCCGTTGCAAAGTCGCGGTGGATTCATGTTGCGCTACATCATAATTACTGTATTAACTTTGTTGCAAGTTAATCCTGGTAAGTCCAGAGAGTTCAAAAATTCTGTTGGATAATTTACTACATCATCGGGATTTGTTATGGAATCACCGGATTTGTATGTCACCAAATCACCAGCAATTTTTTCTTGAATGGTGGAATTCAGAGCGTGTACATCATTATTCTTTGCGGCAAGAATTGTTCGTTGACTCAACCAAGCATAATTCTGATAATTCTCACTAATGTTTGGGAAAACATTTTCAATAAGTGCTAATTGACAGTCCACAAATCGGTAAAAGTCGTTGGTAGGAGTAATTAATCCAGATGTCGCATCAATTTAGACTTTTCCTGGGGATTTCCAAAAGCTAACAATTGATTGGAAAATTGTGCAGAACTTTGATCATTTTTAAGTCGAACTCTCATATTAGTGGTTAGCGATAATGTTTTTACGTTATTCCATAAAGATGATGCCTTCAGGCAAGCACTCAATTTATCTGCAGGAGTTCCACGGGGAATTACTGCCAACGTCTGCATGAAATCGCCTGCCAACAATATCATCAAGCCGCCAAAGATGTTGTTATTTCGCCGAAGATCTGTAACGCTTGTATCTGGAAAAGGAAAGGTAGAGGGGAAAGGTGCGCCATCTAGAAGACAAGTTTCAAGCTAGAAGGGGGCATAGAGAGATTAGGAGGAGTGCAACCGGGTAAGATGGCAACTTTCCATTTTGGGGGATTGTCTCTTCGTGCAAAGGCCAGGGAGAATTCGGCGCCAATTTTGGCGTCTGTGCGTTCATTACCTCTTTGCACCTACTTGGAGTCGGTTGAGTGAATTAGTAGACCTAAGTGTCCAAATGCTAAATGTAAAAATCGGAGAAGTCCAAAAGGAAAGCCCACCGTTTTTGTGGCCAGTGCTGGATCCGTGGAGGTAAGAAATGGGGGCGGGTCAGTTAGGAATTCTCGTCAAGTATCTCTTTCGTGTCTAGGCTCGGCGAAAGGATAGATATTGCCGGAAACATAGGGGAATTAAGGCAGTACCAACGAGTCGAAGCGGATCTGAAGGATTCCGGAAGCACACGGCGCAAGCAGCAGGAGCAGAGTTCGCCGGGAAAAATTCCGGGTTGGGCCTAGATTGTCAGATAGACCCCAAAACAGATAAACTAAGAAAGACTCAATCGGCGGGCTTGAGTTTGACTCGCTAGGCCCACCATCAAACCCTTTGCGCGAGCGGCAGTTTGATTCCAACCGCGCTCGATAGCGCCTAATTTTTCCTCGCCGCGAACAAAATCTAAAAGATCCCCAGTTTTCCGACGGAAAAGTGACCCGGGAGTGACCCGGGGCACTTTGGGAGACATCTGGCGACCCCAGCGCGAGAATACGGAGAGTTTTGGAAGGGAAAAATCGAAGGAGCGAATCCACGTGGGATTCCGGCGTCTAAATAGGTGTTAGTTTAAGTAAATAAATCTGCAGAAGGTAGTAAAGTCTCATTGTTGACTGCAAAGTCGAAAGTAGCGACGCTCAAGACAAAGACGCTCCCCCGTCTTGAGTTATGTGCCGCTCACCTTCTCGCGGACCTCTGTCGCAAAATAAAACCTCTTATCAAAGCACCGATCGAACGAAGTGTATATTGGTCAGATTCGGAAGTTTGTCTTCATTGGATTCGTTCCCATCCATCGTCGTTGTCAACGTTCGTATCAAATAGAGTTGCTGAAATTCAAGAGTGGTCAGAGGATAGCACGTGGCGGCATGTACCAACTAAACAGAACCCGGCAGATATTGTGTCAAGAGGTGGAGACGTAAAGGAAACGATAGAATCAATTTGGTTCACAGGTCCATCGTTTTTAACGGAGCCGGAAGATAAGTGGCCAACGAGCCCTCGGTTTGATCCGTCACCAGAGATTTTGCAGATGGAAGCAAAGAAGAGTGCGGTCGGACTGACTGCAATGGTCTCTACCTCATATTTGTTGGAAGTGATAGAAGGATTTTCCTCTCACTTAAAACTGTTGAGGGTGTTAGTTTACATGTTCCGCTTTATAAAGAAGAGTAAAAAATTAGTAGTTCCTTTTGATAGTATAACTTTACTTCGCTTTTAATAAAATTGTCCAGATAGTACAAGAGCACGAATATCAAGAGGAAATTAAAAATATTCGAAAAAACCTTGTTGTTGGTCCAAGTCTACAGAAGCTAAATCCATTTGTCCATGAAGTTTCTCAGGCTGGGCTTGCCTTCTTGATGTCTACGTCTACAGAGCTACGTCCGATACTTGCACGAGTCGAATTTTCATGTGGGTCCACGAGCACTAGTGACTCTCTTGCGACAGCGCGTTTGGATAGTAAACGCGCAGAAAGTCTGCAGTCAGATAGTGCGGTCATGCATACGCTGTTTTAAATGCAAGCCTCATCTGGTGACTCAAATCATGGGAGATTTACCCCTAGATCGAGTTCGTGCTCTCCGCCCATTTTCCATATGTGGCTTGGATTTCTGTGTCCCTATTGAGACGACATTGAAAATTCGTGGTAGGCCACCATGCAAGTCCTACATTGCCCTGTTTGTTTGTTTTGCGTCTAAAGCAGTACATTTAGAAGTAGTTTCCGATTTGTCAACTGATTCCTTTCTATTGGCTTTCCAGATCGTGCACTGCGACAGTTGACCGCAGAGGAGCTGCAGACCGTCCTCGTTGGAGTCGAGGCCGTCCTGAACTCGAGGCCCCTGGGCGCCCTCAGTCAGGACCCAAGCGACGGCGAGGCGTTGACTCCCGGGCACCGGTTGACAGGCGGGCCGCTCATCGCCCCACCAGCACCGCGGACCCCGGACCAGCAGGGTCTAACGTGCTTGCGGCGATGGCGGCTTGTCTCGTCAATCAAGCAAACGTTTTGGCAGCGTTGGTCCCGGGAGTACGTCTTGGGCCTACAGGCGCGGTCGAAGTGGCAGCGGGAGCAGGAGGACGCCCGGAAGGGCGATATGGTCCTGGTCGCCGAGGTCAACCAGCCGCCCCAGCAGTGGATCACCGCCAGGGTCGTCGAGACTCACGCCGGCGCGGACGCAAGGGTCAGGGTCGCCGACGTCAGGACGAGTAGAGGAGCAGTATTCAGGAGAGCAGTCCAAAAGCTGGCGAGGTTGCCAGTAGTTGAAGCCTAATGGAGGCCTTCAACGGGGCCGGTGTATAATTAATGTAGATAATTAAGTGGAATGTTATGAAGTCTAGTATAAGTTAGTTTAGGGCGGAGCGGGAGCGGAAGTGAAGCTCTCACTTGCGCTCTCCCATGAATTCGCCCCGCTTCGCCGCACTAGATAAGCTAGGCTTAAGGTTTTGTTAATATGAATATAATCGAATTTATAACGTTGAACAGAGTGCACGCATTTCCCGTTTTCGTAGTTGCTATATTTAATTTAGCCACCTTTTTGCCTTTCGGTTTTTTCGCGACGAGATAAACTAATCGTAGTGAACACATATCATTTTTGAAATGTATGTATACCAACTCAAATAAAAAATTTTGAAATTAAGGATAAACTCGAAATAATTATAAATCTGCTACCATACTGGATTGTTGTACCAGGTACTCATATGGTTTAAGGGTATATTGTATTTAAGCGTATGTATGTGCCAGTTACAATGAATCAACTCCGTCTATATAAAGTATACATTCTTGATGAACATTTATGAGATAGAGCCATCAAATAGAACAATGACTGTTATGGTCGCCCCTCAGATTAAGTTTGTGTCCAAATTTTTTTTCCGACTCCTTTTGCCTCTTAAAATAAACTATTAAAAAACTCCAGAAAAATTAAACGATTTTAATATTTATTATGGGTTCAATTTAACCCATAAACCCATAGCTCCATTCAATGCCAAAAAACAACAAGCGCATAACTAAGAGCTTGCCAAAGTTCCCAAAAGCGCATGCGCAACAATTAACAACAAACTGGGAGACAAACAGACAAGAATAAATTCTGATAACAACCTCTGCAGCTAAACGTATTATGATTAATTTAAAATGATTTTGTTGGTGTTTGTTTGGCCCAACAATTGCAATGCCTTATTCATAGCTACATAACAAATTTTTCCATACTGGATTGTTGTACCAGGTTTCCTAGGGTTCAAGGGTTTATTGTATTCGTGTAAATGTACGAAATAGTGAAAAAGAATCATCACCGACCCCATAAAGTATATTCTTGATCATCATTAACAGCCATATCGATATAGTCATGTCAGTGGTAACTCGTGGATCTCTGATACAATATGAAATACAGTTGTCTCATTCAAACAACATTCAAATTCAACACGTTCAAAATATTGACTTTCCCTAGACTTAGTTTATGTAAAACGTAGCATCTTATATAAGAATTGTTCTTCTGAAATAAAGATAGTTGCGAATACAGAGTTGATCGGTTCGTTACTCAGTGTCAAGGTACGGCTCTTAAAACCAACCTACTTCGAGTGTTCCTGTGTAAAACGACTCACAAGTAGGTCTCTCTAAAAACTATCTACTTAGAGTGGGTCCTGTGAAAACGGAAACTTCACTAAAGACTGCGCAGAGTGGAAACTCAAAGAAGGATACTTCGAGGAGAGACTCAAACAGCTCACCCAGTTTAAAAAAAAGATGCCAAGCTGCCAGCATCAAATATCGTAACTATTACTTATTAGTTCTGTTAGTGTAACTAGCCGCAGCGGTCCACTAATTGCCCGTTATCAGCAGTTCAGCAGTTCTTTTGTAGCGCATACACTTTGGAAGCTTTGCTGAAGCTACTGCGCAAGCTCTTAGTTTTATGCACTTGTTTCGATATGCAATATTTGGCTTTGTTTGGATCGGCCGCTGCATTTGTTTTGGGGTTAAATTGACCCACAATAAGTTGAAATATAAATTTAATTTCGTCTTATTAGCTTGTGAAAAAATATGAAGACATATTTTCCGATGGAATCCCATCAGGGTCAAGCCCGTCACAAAGGCCCGGAAAACAGACGAAAATCTCAAGCCAAAGGCAAAATCACGAGAAAGCGAAGGAGAAGACCTTTAATTAACATCATTAAAACGAAGGCAAGAAGAACGTCTTCAATTCTGTGCAACCGCACCGAAGGACGGAAATTGTCCACACACATCAGACAACACATGAAGGAACCATGGAACCAAAAACCCGCGATCGCATCCGCGATCGGTGACCCTATCATCATTAACCACTGATTTCCAAAATCAAATCAACGCTTAGCCGAACGCTTGGGTAACAGGCATCTCCAAAAAGGAGCAAGAAGCAAGGTCAAGAAAGGACCAAGGGTCCTGTATGCGCACTGACCAATCTGAAATAACGCCTGTTACTACATGGGATGCCCAAGGATGGTTACGAGAGCGCGCAACAAGGCGAAGGAGACAACAGGCCAGATAGAAATATCATTGGTATCTATTGGTGGGGGTTCAGGTTGTAGAAGATTTTTTCGTTTGTGAGCGAAGAATCGCAATCGACTTCAGTATCCAGTCAAAATTCCAGTCAATATACCACCACTCAATATACCAGTCAATATCCAGTCAATATACCACCAGTCAAAATTCCAAGTTTAACGGATACTACCGACATTGGCTACGATTCTATGAAATTTTTACGGAATGCACCCACAATCCTGACTACAGCGATGCAGTAAAATTCCGTCATTTGGAGAATCATGTAACAGGTGAAGCAAAAAACCTAATCTCTAATTGGCGGACAGACCAGTTACCAGGATGCCTGGCATTGACTAAAGAATTGATACCACAATGAACGGCTGTTGATTAAATCCGCGATTCAAGAGCATTTTCGGACAAATGGATCAGCGGACCAGCTGCGCAGCTTAACGTGCTCCGAACGGTCGCCACTCTCGACGCACTCAAAGTGTTAACAGACAACTGGGATCCAATCTTGATACACATCATTAAGGAAAGATTGGATCCACACACGCTGTCAGCTCTAGAACTAGCCGTCACCGATCCAACCAATCGACAATCTCTGAAGCAGATGTTAGAAAACCTTGAGAGTCAGGCAACCAGTCAACTAACAATGCAGAAAAATACGTCGGCTGCTCCACTTCGATCCAGTTCATCACGATTAGTGTGTTTAGCCACATCCCTGCTTACAGATAAGCCCACCGTTCTGTTACCAACCGCCCAAGTGGCAATACATGGCCCAGCCGGAACCCATCAGCAATGCCACACACTCTTAGATTCTGGATCACAGATTAACATAATCACCAAAAGGATGGCTGACACACTTGGACTACAATTGGAGCCATCAACCCTGAATATCGCTGCACTGGGAGGAACAACTAAAAGATCACGAAAATAGGCTGTGGTGACCCTATCATCATTAACCACGGACTTCGAAGATCAAATCAACGTCGTTGTACTACCGGATCATCATTAACCACCGACTTCGAAGATCAAATCAACGTCGTTGTACTACCGGAAATAATGCCCAAACAACCATCCCACCCTATTCAAGCGCCAAGAAATATCTCACCTCAGTTGCGCTTAGCCGATCCTGAATTTACGCAGCCCCAGAATATTGATCTGTTGTTGGGCGCCACAACAGACCTATTTTGGAGAAGGACAACCACTACTAAAAAATACCGCGGTTGGATGAATTGTGATGAGGCCGGTGCGACCGGAATCAGCTCCTAATATCAAGGCAGAACAAGTCGTCGGTAATACGACGGCTTGGACACCGGAAGCCAACGAGCCACGACAAAGTTTGATTGCATGCATCGGCAAGGAGCAAATAGTAAAATCCGTAAGATTACATAGTTCCCCACTCATTGCGGATCAACTAGGAAAGCTGCAGAAGACCCGAACCACAAGCCCAAGGTTGTCAACTCACAACTGAAGAGCACAGAGTGCAAGGACCAGTAACCAAGGAAATTCAAGGAGTAGAAGTCACCTCCTATCTGGCATGGGTAACATGCATCTCCAAAAGGGAGCAAGAAGCAAGGTCAAGAGAGGACCAAGAGTCCTGTATGCGCACTGATCAACCAGAAAGAAGGTCTAGTACTTCATGGGATGCCCAAGGAGAATGGTTACGAGGGCGCGCAACAAGGCGAAAGAGACAACAGGTCGGATAGAATTATCGCTGGTATCTTATCAATGTTGGAGATCTCACCCACATTAGATTTTTATTAATTAGTTTTAAGATCAATCGTATCGGAACAAAGTTTGATTGCATGGAGCAAATAGTAAAATCTGGAAAATTACATAGTTCCCCGCTCATGGCGGATCAACAAGAAGAGCCGCAGACGGATCCTGAACCACAAGCCCAACTTCGAAAGTCGAGAAGACTTTTTCGTTTGTGAGCGAAGAATCGCAATCGACTTCAGTATACAAAACCCAAAAACTCGCGATCGCACCTCCCTCGAGACTACCGACATTGGCTACGATTCTATGAAATTTTTACGGAATGCACCCACAATCAAGACTACAGCGATGCAGTAAAATTCCGTCATTTGGAGAATCATGAAACAGGTGAAGCAAAAAACCTAATCTCAACATCAATTGGCGGACAGACCAGATACCAGGATGCCTGGCAATGACTAAAGAATCGTAACCAAAATGAAAGGCTGTTCATTAAATCCGCGATCCAGCTGCGCAGCTTATATGATACCGTTCCGTGATACAGTGATACCGTGCTACCGTGACACACTTGGACTACAAATGGAGCATTGCTGCACTGGGAGGGTCAACTAACAATTTGGTGATGGCAATATCGTTTGATAGTTTGCAATAGGGGATACGGTTTCCTCGCACCGTGCCTATGCTATAAATATCGCTCTTAGATAAACCATCAAAGGCAAAGATGTATAAAAATTATCAAAATAAGTTATGTGATTCTTAAATCTTTCAACGGTTTTTTTTTGGCGGAAGCATCAAGATCTGGGTGACCAGGTAAGACCCCATTATTACCTGCACCGCTGTAGATCTTAAAGCGGTATGCGTATACGAATGAATCGCACAATACAAATAGTTATACCGAACCCAGTTTGCCATTTTCTATAATATTTCTAATTCTTTTAAGTAAAATCACTCCATAAACAGAAACAAACACATAAATTGCAATGAATCGTGAGGTTATCAGCTGGCAGCAAAAGTTGTCTTGGATCCCCAAACGGGCCTCAAGGCACGTATCGCTCTTTCGCTGCCACAACGCATGCTTTTTATAAATTTGTAAATCTTCAACTTAATTTTAAAAGTAAATAAACTTACCTCTCAAGAAAAAAATTATGAGCTGGATAGGTTTTATACATTTGCTACTATTCGAACAGCAACACACAACATACCGCCGACCAAATTTTACGCGGCAAAAAACAAATGCTTTATGTATTTCTAAGCATAAGTGCCGTTAAGAGCTTAGAAGATCTTTAAAGCTAAGATTTATAATTCAATATGCATTTTATCAACCGCCAAAAAATTATTATAACGATTAAAAAGCTGTTAGTTTATTTTTTAGGGCCAAAAACGTAATAGGTGCCTTCAGGCAGGCTAACGTCTATCATAAGCATCCTAAGCGACTCCTAAGCATACCTTGAAATTTCTCGGATCTAAACTGCGACCTCTTCTAAGAACTTCAGAACAACGTCAGCTGTACGTTTTTTTACGGTTCTAAGAAAAACGAATGTGGAATAATTGTCAAGAACAAAAATTTCTATATTCCCACTATGAAACCTAGGATAAGGTACGAGACCTAGGAAAACCCTCTGCGTCTCGACTGCCTTTCCCATAGGTGGCCTCAACGCCATATTCGGTGCTTCATCATCCTGAAACTTTCACAGGCTGAAATGTAATCCTTCACGTCATTCATTTTTTTTTTAAACGTTTCTTTTATTTTTTGAATCTTCTCTTTGGGAGACTAACAAAGGTGTATAAAATTTTATATTTTTAACTTAACTAAATCGATTGCTGGGTTGGAAGGTCGTTGCGTCGCAGGCGGGATCTGCTAGAAACCCGAGTCAATCCCTGAGCGATGGGATTTGAGTGCGAAGGCAGTTTTTCTTTGTAGGACCCTTTTTGTTTCTGAATTTCGTCTTTTACTGCGAGGATGCCCAGATCCCGGTGGATGTTTTCGTTGCGAACATACCAAGTTGCCCCAGTAATAGTTCTCAAGATTATTGATTGTGCGCGCTGTATAATGTCTATGTTGCTGGCCATACAGTTGGGAGCCATACGTCCAGATTGGCTTTAGGACTGAATTGTAGTGTAGTAGCTTGGGGTCGAGACACAGTGGCGATCCTAAGTTTTTGATGCAGTGGAGGCTGCTGCCTTTAAGTTTTAGGTGCACCTTCTTGCATTCGAGGTGCTTACGCCAGGTTAATCGTCAATCAAGGTGGACGCCAAGGTACGTTACTTCGTTAGCATGAGGGATCTGCATACCATTTAGTAAAAGCGGAGGGCATGTTTGTCTATTAAGAGTAAACTTTACATATTTGTTCGTCTATTTTAATGCGCCAATCGGACAGCCATCTTTCCACTACTACTAGATGATTAGTCAATTGGTTTGTTGCTTGCGTTAGGCATCTGGAACGACTTAGGATAGCGTTATCGTCGGCGAATGTTGACGTTGTTAGTTGTGCGTTTGTGGGAATATCCGCAGTATACAAAACATATAGGCACGGGCCGAGTGCGCTTCCTTGTGGAACTCCAGCTACGATGTTGTAGTCACCCGAAGTAGCTGCGTTGCATCTCACTGAGAATACCCTATTGTAGAGGTATGATTCCAGTAGCTTGTGGGTGTATGTTGGCAAATACGTTTTAATTTTGTGCATGAGTCCATTAAGCCAAACTCGGTCAAAAGCTTGAGATACGACGAACTTTGAACACATCCTTCTTTTGTTTGCAGGCAGTAAATAAGTCGGAACGGCCGAGATCGGTCGACTATATCCTATAGCTGCCATACAACTGACTGATTTTTCAGAGGGGTTTGGATTTAGAGGGTTGGGACTTTCCACATATGTTATATTTTGCCCAAATATCTTATGTACAAAATTTCATAAGGATCGGCCGACTATATCCTATAGCTGCCATATAACTGAACGATCGGAATTGGCATAACTTTGGTGTCTTTTAAGCTAGAATGATGGGACTTTCTACGAATTCCATTTTGGGCAATCTCATTTGTTTTGCCAAATTTCATCAGTATCGGCCAACTATATCCTATAGCTGTCATAGAACGATCGAAAATGGCACAACCTTAACTGCAAGGGTATATCAACTTCGGCTCCGCCCGAAGTTAGCTTTGCTTTCTCGTTTTAACTTAAACAGTCAGGTTGACTGATACAGAGTTAGACGGCCCTAAAAATCGATTGCTGGGTTGGAAGGTCGTTGCGTCGCATGCGGGATCTGCTAGAAACCCGAGCCAATCCCTGAGCGAGGGGATTTGGGTGCGAAGACAGTTTTTCTTTGTAGGACTCTTTTTGCTTCTGAATTTCGTCTTTCACTGCGAGGATGCCAGATCCCAGTGGATGTTTTCGTTGCGAACATACCAAGATGCACCAGTGATAGTTCTCAAGATTTTTCGTTGTGCGCGCTGTATGATGTCTATGTTGCTGCTGCTCGCGTTCCCCCACAGATGCCATACGTCCAGATTGGCTAAAGGACGGAATTGTAGAGTAGTAGCTTGTAGTCCAGGCTCAGTGGCGATCGTGAGTTTATGATCCAGTGGAGGCCGCTGGCTTTCAGTTTTAGGTGCACTTTCTTGCATTTGATGTGCTTACGCCAGGTTAGTCGTCTATCAAGGTGGATGCCAAGGTATGTTACTTCGTTAGCTTTTGGGATCTGCGTTAAAAATAAACGTTACATGTTTACACTTTTGTTCGATTATTTTAATGCGCCAAACCGCCTTTCCACTACTATTAGATGATTAGCCAGTTGGTTTGTAGCTTTTGTTAGCCATCTGGAGCGGCTAAGGATAGCGGTATCGTCGGCGAACGTTAACGTTGTGAGTTGTGCGTTTGTGGGAATATCCGCAGTATACAAAACATATAAACACGGGCCGAGTGCGCTTCCTTGTGGAACTCCAGCTTCGATGATGTAGTCGCTTGAGGTAGCTGCGTTGCATCTCATTGAGAATACCCTATTGAAGAAGTGTGATTCCTGTAACTTATGGGTGTATGTTGGCAAATACGTTTTAATTTTGTACATTAAGCCAAACTCGTTTAAAAGCTTGAGATACGTCGAGAAAAATATCGCTACAGTATTCTCGCTGTTCGAAGGCTTAGCGTATTTCGGATGTTAATCTGTTCACTTGCTCGATGGTTCCGTGGTTTCTTCGGAAGCCAAATTTTGGTGCCGGGATAATTTCGCAATCTTCCAAATGTGGTATTATTCGAGATAGCAAGCAATTTTTAAACAATTGAGTCAAACAAGTCTGGTTTATTATTTTTTATTGGTCTGTACGATGAAGGAGTTGTGGGGTCTTTTCAGGAATGTCTGAATGGTGGCTGAATGTCTGGCAGAAGGAATAAATTTGAGGCAGGGTTTGGCTGAAAGACACTTTTGAGATGTGTAGCGAATGTTTCAGCTCGGTCTTCGTCGCTGCGAGCCCAGCATCCCGAAGAGTTTCTTATCGGGGTGGTCGTTTCGGGATTTTAGCTATCGCAACGAGTACGAGTACTCTAGGGCGCCAGGAATTCATGTTAAACTCCGGGCCAAGTTCTATGTGGGCACTCACATACTTTGGGCTTTGAAGATGTGTTAAAAGCACAGGCGAGTGGTGTGAGTATAAGTCCGAAACTGCTTCCGAGGCACTTATTAGATTGCAAGGTTTTTTGTCACCGCAAAATCAATAAGGTCTGGGAGCTTGCGTGGGTTGGTTGGCCAGTATGTGGGACTTCCAAGGTAAACATAGTCGATTTTACTTCTCACATTAATAATTGCATTGTACAATAGCCTTCCTCTGGGAGTCACTAGACGCGATCCCCAGTGCGTATGTTTGGCGTTGTAGTCTTCTGCGGCTATAAAACGATCCCCAAATGACTTGTAGAAGTCCATAAATTGTCCTTCCGAGATTAATAAAAGAGGAGGGCAGTATCGATGTGGCCCGCAAGAAGTTTGTTGCAAGCCTTTTGGGAAAATTGTGTTTAAAGCGTTCTCTGATTAGAACTTTCGTTCCGCCGTGGGCTTTCCCATCTGGATGATCTGTGCGGTAGATTGTATAGCCTCTTATTTAAAAGTTGTATTTGCTTGACCTAGTGTGTCCATACTCTTGGCAATTAGTGCATTGCACTGGACCGTTGCGTTTAGGTGGCTCTTCAATTGTGATTCTCCGATGCAAAAGATATTGCAGCTTGTAGATTGGGTGGACTTCGTTCTTCTTCAGCGACCTGCTTTGTGGCTCGAGTTAGGGAGAAACAGTAGTGATTTAAGGCAAAAAATTATTTACAACAATATTTTAAAATATTTATACAAAAATGATTTTTACTTTTACTTTATTATTCTAGGTTTATAAAGCTAATCAGTATGTCAAAATATCACACGACAAAAATATCACAAAATAAAAAATAATGAAAAATAATGCGGAAACAAATGAAGTGCAATTGAAATCTCTTTGCACAGTTTTTTCAAACTACCTATTCACCTAGCAGCAGTTTAGCTCAGCCTTACACTTATAATATCCAATCAGCCAACCTTATATTTTGCCCATCTTTCGATCAAAGTGGTGTGTTATCGGATCTTCTTAAGGTTAAGCCCGTGTATTCGCCAGGCCCTGATGGAGTACCAGGATGTGTTCTGAAGTACTGCGCCGAGGCACTGTGCAAACCGCTTGTTAAACTCTTTAATCTATCGCTGGAAACTTCGATCTTTCCCCTTATGTGGAAGGAATCCTTCATTATTCCGCTGCATAAAAAAGGGAAAAAATCCGACGCTGCTAATTATAGAGGCATCTCT
The DNA here is from genome assembly GCF_017639315.1 of Drosophila ananassae. Taxonomy (NCBI): domain Eukaryota; kingdom Metazoa; phylum Arthropoda; class Insecta; order Diptera; family Drosophilidae; genus Drosophila; species Drosophila ananassae. The sequence continues at coordinate 400,783 of NW_025319055.1, forward strand.
AAATTGTCAGCAATTCCAAAGCTTTTTGAAAAACTTATCACTCCACATTTGCAACACCTATGTAGTTCAATAGTAACTCCGTGCCAGCATGGCTTCATGAAGCGCCGCTCCACCACTACCAACTTATTGGAGCTAACATCTTTTATCACGGATGGCTTCCGGAATGGCTTACAAACAGACGTCATATACACTGACTTCAGTAAAGCATTTGACTCTGTTAACCATTCGCTTCTTATAAGTAAACTCAGTCTTTTGGGTTTCCCAACTGACCTTCTTATGTGGATTTCGAGCTACTTATCAGGGAGAACCCAACGTGTTTTCTTTAAAGATGTTACCTCGCGTTTAGTCCGCGCCACATCGGGGGTGCCCCAAGGAAGCCATCTTGGACCCCTACTTTTTACTCTGTTTATTAACGACTTGCCCCTTGCCTTAACTAATTCACTTGTACTTATGAACGCTGATGACGTTAAGCTATGCCTTCAGTAAAATTCACTAGCGCCCAGTCTAGACTTCAATCCGATTTGGATAAACTTCAAAATTGGTGTTTAGCAAATAACCTAAAGCTTAATGGATCGAAATGTAAACTTATGTCTTTTTACCGATCTAGTCCTCACCAGGCTATGTACTTTCTCTATGGGAACGCCTTAGAACGATTAACTCAGGTTAACGATCTAGGTGTCTTATTAGATTTGAAACTTAAATTTACCGACCATGTATCTACCATGGTTAATAAAGCTATGGGTGTGCTTGGTTTTATTAAAAGATGGTCAAAAGAATTTAATGACCCGTACATAACTAAAACGTTATATACATCATTGGTCCGTCCGATTCTTGAGTATGGATCGTGTGTCTGGAGTCCTCAATATGGAGTACACCAAGATCACATTGAATCTGTACAAAAAAACTTCCTTACTTTTGCGCTTAGGGGACTTAATTGGGATGCAAATCTTTACCTCCCCTCTTATCATAGTAGACTTTTACTAATCAACTTACCATCATTAACAAATCGTAGAACGATGCTGGGTGTCATGTTTTTATATAATCTTATTTATGGAAATATAGACAGCCAGCATTTACTAACACGCTTAAATTTTAACATTCCTAGTAGAAGGACCAGAAACTTTCGTCCTCTGCTCCTCAGCCATTGTAGTTCGACATATGCCCAACACGATCCGTTCAGGGTATTATGTTCGGACTACAATGGTCTCTACCACATCTTGTCACTTTGCCCTACTAACAATCTTAAATCGCTTATATTAACCGCCTTATCTGTGCAACACTTTTCCTCGTAATATCTTTCTCCTAATCCTCGCTTATCTATCTCGGATCTATTCCCGCGATTCGAGCCGTACGTTACGCGGCAGCGTCCCTCGGTCAGTTGGACGGGAGGTGGGCTGTACGTATGCAGTGGGAACCGCGCAAAAAAAAAAAAAAAAAAAAAAATTAAAATTATACATGGAAATTAAAAATTGAATTTGAAATTGAAATTGAAAATGAAAATGGTTCTATTATAGAAATCTATAAATAGAAATTGGAAATTGGAAATTGAAAATAAATTTTAAAATTGAATTTGAAAATTGAAATTTAAAACTGAAATTGAAAATTGAAACTAAAAATTAAATATTGAAAAAATTTAGATTGACATTGAAAACTGAGGATATGAATTACAATTTTAAAACTATCTGTCGCATTTCTTCGAATAAGAGATAAATTGACGTGTGATATTTTAGTTTTCTGATATTTTAGACAAAAATATTTTTGTGTGATATATTGACGTGTGATCTTTTTATACCCTTGTAGAGGGTATTTTTGACACCTAGTGCCAAGACCTACTACCCTAGTAATTTGATCCAATCAATATGCATCAGCATGTCGCAATATACAAACCCACTAACCTATTGGCACACCTATTAATTATTAGTAATTAGCATAAAACTATATCCAACCTATTAACCCAGCCATTGTAGACGGCGCCAGAAGCAGAAATCAGCATTATCAGCGGGAAGAATGACCGAGTGATCGAGGCAAGCAAAACCCAAGCAAAAAACAAGCAATGCATGAACAAACAATCTGAGTCAGCAGGCTCAGAGGTTGGTGACCTTGGCATTGACATTAGTTTTAGCACGTTCATAACATTGACATTTCTTAGATTTAGTTATGTATAATTTAGCATCTTATATAAGAATTGTTCTGAAATAAAGATAGTTGCAAAATCGGAGTGAATCGTCTTGTTACTCAGTGTCTGACTTAAAATCAACCTACTTCGGATGATCCTGTGTAAAACGGCTCACAAGTAGAACTCTCTTAAAGCTATCTAAGCGAGTGAGTGAGAGAGAGTGTAAACGGCTCCAATGTAAACGGACTATAAGTATTACTTTCATCATCGAACCTACTTCGAGTGGCTCCTGTGTAAACGGACCGCAAGTAGACCCCGCGTTACCCAGTTTACTTCAAATGTTGCTCCCGTGAAACGGACCACAAGTAGGACCGGCCGATAAGGAACCATACCATCTGTACTTGAAAACCAGCCCAGGACTTCAAGTACCCCACATTAACTCCAGCCTGATCACAGCAAGCACCTGGTCAACCCGATCAGTCCCTTGCAGAATCCAGGTACCTTTAGTCAGAACCTATATACGTTCTTTTGACTGCGACTCCGGGATCTACGGTTTTGCCCGCGAGTTTTCATACGTAGTGGCTGCACAACGCTCTTCGGACGAACATTAAGTGACCCCGAAGTGATCCTTTTCTATAGGATCACCCACTGAACACAAGCCACACGGCATTTCATCTTTCAAGCCTTACACCGCAACCATGGGATCAGAATCAGACCCTGTAACCCAAATGTTTTTTTGTGAGCAAGTTGAAAGCAGCAAAGCCAGACTAATAACAAACTTCAGACTAAGACTAATAACAAACTTCACTAAGGACTAAATTTCCGAAAGCTGAAGGAAGGATACTTCGAGCTTCGATACTGGACCCAGTTTAAAAAGAATGATGCCAAGCTCCATGAACTGGCACTAAGTCCGGAAAATGTGTATTTCACAAGGCCAAAGCGCTAGAAGAACTTGTGAAAAAATATGAAGCCATATTTTCTGATGGAATTCCATCAGGCCCGTCACAAAGGATCCAGAAAACAGGCGAAACAGGCAACCGCACCGAAGGACGGGAAGTGTCCACACACGTCAGACAACACATGAAGGAGCTATGGAAGGAAATCGTCACGGGGTACTATGATTTCATCTTAATCTCAACGTCAATTGGCGGACAGACAAGTTACCAGGATGCCTGGCAACGACTAAAAAATCGATACCAAAATGAAAGGCTGTTGATTGAATCCGCGATCCAAGAGCTTTTCGGACTTCCCAGAACAAATGCATCAGCGGAGCAGCTGCGTAGCTTACATGATACCGTGCTCCGAACGATCACCTCTCTCAACGCACTCAAAGTGTCAACAGACAACTGGGAGCCAATCTTGATACACATCATTGAGGAAAGATTGAACCCACTCACGCTGTCATCTCTGGAACTAGCCATCACCGATCCAACCAATCGACAGTCTCTAAAGGAGATGTTAAAAACCTAGCGTCAGTCAACCAGTCAAGTAACAATGCAGAAAAATGCGTCGACCGCTCCACTTTGATCCAGTTCATCACGAGTGGTGATGAACCCACTGCCCTGCTTACAGACCGTTCTGTTACCAACCGCCCAAGTGGCAATACATGAACCAGCTGGATCACAGATTAACATAATCACCAGAAGGATGTTTTACACACTTGGACTACAATTGTAAACACTAACCCTGAACATCGCTGCACTAGCAGGAACAACTAAAAGATCACGAAAAAGGGCTGTGGGGGCCCTATCATCATTAACCACTGATTTCGAAAATCAAATCAACGTCGCTGTACTATCGGAAAAAATGCCCAATCAACCATCCCACCCTTTTCAAGCGCCTAGAAATATCTCACGTCAGTTGCGCTAAGCCGACCCTGAATTTACGCAGCCCCAAAATATTGACCTGTTATTGGGCGCCGCAATCATCGTGGGAGAAGGACAGCCACTACTTAAAAATACCGCGCTTGGATGGATTGTGATGGCCAGTGCGACCAGAATCATCTCCTGATATCAAGGCAGAACAAGTCGTCTGTAATATGGCGGCTTGGACACCGGAAGCTAACGATCCACGAACGGGCATTGCTTAAATCGTATCGGAACAAAGTTTGATTGCATGGAACAAATAGTAAAATCTGGAAAATTACATAGTTCCCCGCACATGGCGGATCAACAAGAAGAGCCGCAGACGGATCCTGAACCACAAGCCCAAGTTTGTCAACACACGACAGAAGAACACAGAGTGCAAGGGCCAGTAAGCAATGGAATTCAGGGAGTTGAAGTCACCTCCAATTCTAAAAGATGTAGGGAGGAGACACATCACCCGGCATGGGTAACGGGCATCTCCAAAAGGGAGCAAGAAGCAAGGTCAAGAAAGGACCAAGGGTCCTGTATGCGCACTGAGCAACCTGAAATAACGCCTATTACTACATGGGATGCCCCGAGAGAGAGAATGGTTACGAGAGCGCGCAACAAGGCGAAGGAGACAACAGGCCAGATAGAAATATCATTGGTATCTATTTGTGGGGGTTCAGGTTGTAGGAGAAGACTTTTTCGAGCGAAGAATCGCAATCGACTTCAGTATACAAAACCCAAAAACTCGCGATCGCACCTCCGTTTGTAATACCACCAGCCATAATTCCAAGTTTAACGGAGACTACCGACATTGGCTACGATTCTATGAAATTTTTACGGAATGCACCCACAATCAAGACTACAGCGATGCAGTAAAATTCCGTCATTTGGAGAATCATGTAACAGGTGAAGCAAAAAACCTAATCTCAACATCAATTGGCGGACAGACCAGATACCAGGATGCCTGGCAATGACTAAAGAATCGTAAGCAAAATGAAAGGCTGTTCATTAAATCCGCGATCCAGCAGCGCAGCTTACATCATACCGTGCCGTGATACCGTGATACCGTGCTACCGTGACACACTTGGACAACAAAGGGAGCCATCAACCCTGAGTATTGCTGCACTGGGAGAGTCAACTAAAAGATCACGAAGAAGGGCTGTGAAGACCCTATCATCATTAATGACTAATTTCCAAAAACGAATCAACGTCGTTGTACAACCGGAAATAATAGTATTTCCGTAGTTCCCAAGTAGTACAAGTAGGCACACCTAACATAGTAACAATGTAATGATGAAAAAAACCTAGTAAAAGGATAAAACAAAATCCAACATAATAACCCAGCACTAGTAGCGGGAAGAATGACCGACTGACCGAAGCAAGCAAAACCAGCGAGCTGAGCAGAACCCCAAAACATGGTACCAAAAGGACCGCCAGTAGAATCTACCTGTACTTAATCACCTCACCACAGTAGGAACGTTAACCAATCCACCACCACCACCATATACCTATGTACAAAAAAACCAAGACCTCAATTATCTCACATCAACCTCAGCCTCGAGCAGACCCTTGAACCCTTGAATAAGCCTAAGACTACGACTCAGAGACCTACCGTTACTCCCGCGAGTTCAATTTCGAGGTGACGCCTTGCCGTGCCCGAGATGACTCTATATATATTCGATCTGAATGAATTATATACCAATTGAAAGGTATTTTTTTAATTAGATAATTTTTGTAGGTAAACAAATTTTTAATAACTAAATTAGGGCTGTTGGAGACATTCTAGTCCCCAGATAGATATTTTTACACAAAAATTTGTTTTTTTCAAAATTGGCAGATTTGATTTTGTCAAATTTCGATATTTCCCAATAAAAATGGTCCAATTTTGGTGAATTTTGTTTTATACTATATAAAAATAAGTCGGGGTTTCTTTCCGGACGCTATAACTCCATAAAGCACGAACCGATTTTCATGGTTTCGCATTCGTTGGAACGGTCTCCGGTGCCTAGAGGTTTATAGCTGTCGGATTCAGAATTCGTGACGTCACTTTCTTTTATATTTATGTTCGCGTCGCCCGCTCTCGTGCATTCGATCCTCCACCTGCATCTGCCGCCATGCGCTATCGTTTGTCTCGTTCTCTCGCAGTCACATATGTAAATATATCGTTTGTAGAAAAACCAAAACAATTAAACAAATTGTACCAATATCTCGAACTGTGCTTGTTATTAAAGGCAATCGTGGTCGATCTGGAGACTTCCTGCCTTGACGTTTTATTGGATTCCGGTTCACAAGTGCATCTCATCTCGTCGCGGCTGGCGAATGAACTTCAGCTTGGCCGTTCCAAATGCTCCACAACGGTGGCCGGTTTCGGCGGCGCTGGATTTGAAACAGATGGAGCATCCGTTAATGTGTGCTTAAAGTCCCGCTTTAGCACATATTCAGTGGAAATTGAGGCTGTTGTAGCTTTACATATGACGGACTATCAGCCTAGCCAGGACATAGATGCTTCGGGCTGGAAGATTCCTGGCAATATGGATCTAGCTGACTCCAACTTCCACGAAACGCAGCGAGTGGACCTGCTGATTGGAGCCGGCTTATTCTTTGACCTGCTGTCGGCTGGCCAAATCCAGTTAGGTCACGGGCTCCCCATTGCTCAGAACACTCGATTTGGGTAGGTGTTTTCTGGCCACGGTGGACTATCACGGGATGTGTCGGCGCTCTGTGGTAGGGAGGACAACCCATGGAATTATTATTGAAGGACCACCCTTCATAATAAACATAAACAATAAAACAAATTAAAAAACATTCGGTTTGTGATTTGTGCGCGAAATATTAGCATCTGTTGACATACATACATACGCTGTTTGCAGAGTGCTACAATCGCTCATACATATATTACCCCGTCATATAGAAGTTAAATATATAAATAAACGAACTAAAATGAAATTTTTGTTGCGAAAATGAATCCATTTTTCGATTGCGCCTCTCCTGGAAGGAAAGTATTCCTGAGTCAAAGTTCAGTTGTGCTTTTTGAGGATCTTCAAGGATTATTGTCCTCCTTGAAATCAGTGGAGACATTTCAGGAGGCGATGTTAAATGGATCGTGGCTGATTTCAAGAGCACACACAAGGAGCTGTCCGAGATGGATGTTGCAGAACTCAGGAGCGATCTGCGCGTCAACTTCAAAGATGCGGCGAGGGAGGCACGATTCATCCTGGATCAGGAGATAATGAGGCGCTCCAGTTTGTTGCCACCAATTTCGATGCGTCGTTTGGCAGAACGTCGACCGCCCAGCTTAAAGATAAGCCCACCGTTCTGTTACCAACCGCCCAAGTGGCAATACATGTACCAGCAATGCCGCACACGAAGGATGGCTTGGATGGATTGTGATGGGGCCTGTGCGACCGGAATCAGCTGCTGATATCAAGGCAGAACAAGTCGTCTGTATTGCGGCGGCTTGGACAACGGAAGCTAACGAGCCACGAAAGGGCATCGGTGAAATCGTTTAAGAAAAAAGTTTGCATCGGCAAGGAGAAAATAGCAAAACCTGGAAGATATCATAGTTCCCCGCTCAATGCGGATCAACAAGGAGAGCCGCAGACGGACCCTGAACCACAAGCCCAAGTTTGTCAACTCACAACTGAAGAGCACAGAGTGCAGGGCCAGTAAACAAGGGAATTCAAGGAGTGGACGTCACCTCCAGTTCAAGAAAGGGAGCAAGAAGCAAGGCCAAGAAAGGACCAAGGGTCCTGTACGCTCACTGACGAACCAGAACAAACGGCTAGTACTACATGGGATACCCAAGGAGAATGGTTACGAAGGCGCGCAACAAGGCGAAAGAAACAACAGGCCGGATAGAAATATCATTGGTATCTTAAAATTTACCACATTTTTTTTGGTATTAACTAGATTAGATTTTTAGATTACATTTTTAGTAATTAGTTTTATGATGCATAATATTTTCTAGTGCAAGGGTATACAAGGGTTAGCAGAGACGGTTCAACAACAACGCACAGCCGTATTGGATGGATTGAGTCCCTGAATGGGGGGGGAGAATGTTGGAACCTGGTGCCAAGACCTACTAACCTGATCTGATCTAATCTGATCTAATAAATGTTCATCAGTATGTCGCAATAAGCAATGATCAGACCCACTAACCTATTGGCACACCTAGTAATAATTAGCAATAAGCATGAAACAATATCCAACGTAACAACCCAGTACTAAAAGACGGCGCCAGAAGCAGAAATCAGCAGTATCATCGGTAAGAATGACCGACTGACCGAAGCAAGCAAAGCCAGCAAGCTAAGCCGAAATGCATGAACAAGCAACCTGAGTCAGCAGACTCAGAGGTGGGTGACGTTGGCATTAACATAGGGGGAACACCTTCATAACATTGACTTTCCCTAGACTTAGTTTATGTATAATTTAGCTTTTATAAGAATTGTTCTTCTGAAATGAAGATAGTTGCAAATACAAAGACGATCGGTTCGTTACTCAGTGTCAAGGTACGGTACTTAAAATCAACCTACTTCGAGTGATCCTATGTAACACGGACAACAAGTAGGACTCTCTTAAAACTATCTATTTCGAGGGTTGCTCGTAGAACTTTCATCATCGAACCAACTTCGAGTGGCTTGGATTATTTAGTTGAACTTCTCTAAGTGAATGGAAATGAATACTGAAACGTACATGTTCGCAAATTATCCGCGTCATTGAAGTGCTCTTTGATAAACCCCATTTTTTGTTTTTTGGTCTGACGCTAACACAAACAAAGCGGATGATTTCCCAACTCGTGAACACGCAAACTATGGTCAGTTATACACATTATATTATACGTGAAAAAAAATTATTTTCTAAATATACCCCACAACGTCATTGCGAACGCAAGGCAAACTGGAAATTGCAATCGTTTGAAGTCAAACGGAAGATCAGTCGGAATCATTAGTATTCGAGGTATACATACATTTTCACCTAAGTACTTTCTATTGATAATGGTTGCCTCAATCAAATTTGGCATAAGTCTTTTTACCGCAAGTCGAGTACCATTGCAAAGTCGCGGTGGATTCAAATTGCGCAATATCATACTGACTGTATCAACTTTTAGTTGCAAGTTAAGTGGTGGAAATCCTGGTAAGTCCAGAGAGTTCAAAAACTCTGTTGGATAATTTACCACATCATCGGGTTTTGTTATGAAATCAACGGATTTGTATGTCACCAAATCGCCAGCAATTTTTGCTTGAATGGTGGAATTCAGGGCTTGTACATCATTATTCTTTGCGGCAAGAATTGCTCGTTGACTCAACCAAGCATAATTCTGATAATTCTTTCTAATGTTTGGGAAAACATTTTTAATAAGTGCTAATTGAGAGTCTACAAATCGGCAAAAGTCGTTGGTAAAAGTAATTAATACAGATAGTGGTTAGCGATTAGTTGCGATAATGTTTTTACGTTATTCAGGCGTTCCACGGGGAATAAATCCCAACGTCTGCCTGAAATGCCTGCCAACAATATCAAGCCGCCAAAGATGTTGCTATTTCGCCGACGATCCTTCAGTGTGAAGTTAAGTGCTTCAAGTGATTTCTAATGTTCCATTGTGCACTCATCCCAATCAATGACCTTCATTCCTTTCGGTGCGTCCACGAAGAATAGACACCAGTATTATTGTCCACCGCTTGCTTTAATTCCTTGTATCCTTGCATCGATCAATTTGGCATAAGATTTATTGATCCTCAATCAGAATCAGAAGTGCAAGGGTATACAAGGGTTAGCAGAGACGGTTCAACAACAACGCACAGCCGTATTGGATGGATTGAGTCCCTGAATGGGGGGGGAGAATGTTGGAACCTGGTGCCAAGACCTACTAACCTGATCTGATCTAATCTGATCTAATAAATGTTCATCAGTATGTCGCAATAAGCAATGATCAGACCCACTAACCTATTGGCACACCTAGTAATAATTAGCAATAAGCATGAAACAATATCCAACGTAACAACCCAGTACTAAAAGACGGCGCCAGAAGCAGAAATCAGCAGTATCATCGGTAAGAATGACCGACTGACCGAAGCAAGCAAAGCCAGCAAGCTAAGCCGAAATGCATGAACAAGCAACCTGAGTCAGCAGACTCAGAGGTGGGTGACGTTGGCATTAACATAGGGGGAACACCTTCATAACATTGACTTTCCCTAGACTTAGTTTATGTATAATTTAGCTTTTATAAGAATTGTTCTTCTGAAATGAAGATAGTTGCGAATACAAAGACGATCGGTTCGTTACTCAGTGTCAAGGTACGGTACTTAAAATCAACCTACTTCGAGTGATCCTATGTAACACGGACAACAAGTAGGACTCTCTTAAAACTATCTATTTCGAGTGTTGCTCGTAGAACTTTCATCATCGAACCAACTTCGAGTGGCTTGGATTATTTAGTTGAACTTCTCTAAGTGAATGGAAATGAATACTGAAACGTACATGTTCGCAAATTATCCGCGTCATTGAAGTGCTCTTTGATAAACCCCATTTTTTGTTTTTTGGTCTGACGCTAACACAAACAAAGCGGATGATTTCCCAACTCGTGAACACGCAAACTATGGTCAGTTATACACATTATATTATACGTGAAAAAAAAATATTTTCTAAACATACCCCACAACGTCATTGCGAACGCAAGGCGAACTGGAAATTGCAATCGTTTGAAGTCAAACGGAAGATCAGTCGGAATCATTAGTATTCGAGGTATACATACATTTTCACCTAAGTACTTTCTATTGATAATGGTTGCCTCAATCAAATTTGGCATAAGTCTTTTTACCGCAAGTCGAGTACCATTGCAAAGTCGCGGTGGATTCAAATTGCGCAATATCATACTGACTGTATCAACTTTTAGTTGCAAGTTAAGTGGTGGAAATCCTGGTAAGTCCAGAGAGTTCAAAAACTCTGTTGGATAATTTACCACATCATCGGGTTTTGTTATGAAATCAACGGATTTGTATGTCACCAAATCGCCAGCAATTTTTGCTTGAATGGTGGAATTCAGGGCTTGTACATCATTATTCTTTGCGGCAAGAATTGCTCGTTGACTCAACCAAGCATAATTCTGATAATTCTTTCTAATGTTTGGGAAAACATTTTTAATAAGTGCTAATTGAGAGTCTACAAATCGGCAAAAGTCGTTGGTAAAAGTAATTAATACAGATAGTGGTTAGCGATTAGTTGCGATAATGTTTTTACGTTATTCAGGCGTTCCACGGGGAATAAATCCCAACGTCTGCCTGAAATGCCTGCCAACAATATCAAGCCGCCAAAGATGTTGCTATTTCGCCGACGATCCTTCAGTGTGAAGTTAAGTGCTTCAAGTGATTTCTAATGTTCCATTGTGCACTCATCCCAATCAATGACCTTCATTCCTTTCGGTGCGTCCACGAAGAATAGACACCAGTATTATTGTCCACCGCTTGCTTTAATTCCTTGTATCCTTGCATCGATCAATTTGGCATAAGATTTATTGATCCTCAATCAGAATCAGAAGTGCAAGGGTATACAAGGGTTAGCAGAGACGGTTCAACAACAACGCACAGCCGTATTGGATGGATTGAGTCCCTGAATGGGGGGGGAGAATGTTGGAACCTGGTGCCAAGACCTACTAACCTGATCTGATCTAATCTGATCTAATAAATGTTCATCAGTATGTCGCAATAAGCAATGATCAGACCCACTAACCTATTGGCACACCTAGTAATAATTAGCAATAAGCATGAAACAATATCCAACGTAACAACCCAGTACTAAAAGACGGCGCCAGAAGCAGAAATCAGCAGTATCATCGGTAAGAATGACCGACTGACCGAAGCAAGCAAAGCCAGCAAGCTAAGCCGAAATGCATGAACAAGCAACCTGAGTCAGCAGACTCAGAGGTGGGTGACGTTGGCATTAACATAGGGGGAACACCTTCATAACATTGACTTTCCCTAGACTTAGTTTATGTATAATTTAGCTTTTATAAGAATTGTTCTTCTGAAATGAAGATAGTTGCGAATACAAAGACGATCGGTTCGTTACTCAGTGTCAAGGTACGGTACTTAAAATCAACCTACTTCGAGTGATCCTATGTAACACGGACAACAAGTAGGACTCTCTTAAAACTATCTATTTCGAGTGTTGCTCGTAGAACTTTCATCATCGAACCAACTTCGAGTGGCTTGGATTATTTAGTTGAACTTCTCTAAGTGAATGGAAATGAATACTGAAACGTACATGTTCGCAAATTATCCGCGTCATTGAAGTGCTCTTTGATAAACCCCATTTTTTGTTTTTTGGTCTGACGCTAACACAAACAAAGCGGATGATTTCCCAACTCGTGAACACGCAAACTATGGTCAGTTATACACATTATATTATACGTGAAAAAAAAATATTTTCTAAACATACCCCACAACGTCATTGCGAACGCAAGGCGAACTGGAAATTGCAATCGTTTGAAGTCAAACGGAAGATCAGTCGGAATCATTAGTATTCGAGGTATACATACATTTTCACCTAAGTACTTTCTATTGATAATGGTTGCCTCAATCAAATTTGGCATAAGTCTTTTTACCGCAAGTCGAGTACCATTGCAAAGTCGCGGTGGATTCAAATTGCGCAATATCATACTGACTGTATCAACTTTTAGTTGCAAGTTAAGTGGTGGAAATCCTGGTAAGTCCAGAGAGTTCAAAAACTCTGTTGGATAATTTACCACATCATCGGGTTTTGTTATGAAATCAACGGATTTGTATGTCACCAAATCGCCAGCAATTTTTGCTTGAATGGTGGAATTCAGGGCTTGTACATCATTATTCTTTGCGGCAAGAATTGCTCGTTGACTCAACCAAGCATAATTCTGATAATTCTTTCTAATGTTTGGGAAAACATTTTTAATAAGTGCTAATTGAGAGTCTACAAATCGGCAAAAGTCGTTGGTAAAAGTAATTAATACAGATAGTGGTTAGCGATTAGTTGCGATAATGTTTTTACGTTATTCAGGCGTTCCACGGGGAATAAATCCCAACGTCTGCCTGAAATGCCTGCCAACAATATCAAGCCGCCAAAGATGTTGCTATTTCGCCGACGATCCTTCAGTGTGTAGTTAAGTGCTTCAAGTGATTTCTAATGTTCCATTGTGCACTCATCCCAATCAATAACCTTCATTCCTTTCGGTGCGTCCACGAAGAATAGACACCAGTATTATTGTCCACCGCTTGCTTTAATTCCTTGTATCCTTGCATCGATCAATTTGGCATAAGATTTATTGATCCTCAATCAGAATCAGAAGTGCAAGGGTATACAAGGGTTAGCAGAGACGGTTCAACAACAACGCACAGCCGTATTGGATGGATTGAGTCCCTGAATGGGGGGGGAGAATGTTGGAACCTGGTGCCAAGACCTACTAACCTGATCTGATCTAATCTGATCTAATAAATGTTCATCAGTATGTCGCAATAAGCAATGATCAGACCCACTAACCTATTGGCACACCTAGTAATAATTAGCAATAAGCATGAAACAATATCCAACGTAACAACCCAGTACTAAAAGACGGCGCCAGAAGCAGAAATCAGCAGTATCATCGGTAAGAATGACCGACTGACCGAAGCAAGCAAAGCCAGCAAGCTAAGCCGAAATGCATGAACAAGCAACCTGAGTCAGCAGACTCAGAGGTGGGTGACGTTGGCATTAACATAGGGGGAACACCTTCATAACATTGACTTTCCCTAGACTTAGTTTATGTATAATTTAGCTTTTATAAGAATTGTTCTTCTGAAATGAAGATAGTTGCGAATACAAAGACGATCGGTTCGTTACTCAGTGTCAAGGTACGGTACTTAAAATCAACCTACTTCGAGTGATCCTATGTAACACGGACAACAAGTAGGACTCTCTTAAAACTATCTATTTCGAGTGTTGCTCGTAGAACTTTCATCATCGAACCAACTTCGAGTGGCTTGGATTATTTAGTTGAACTTCTCTAAGTGAATGGAAATGAATACTGAAACGTACATGTTCGCAAATTATCCGCGTCATTGAAGTGCTCTTTGATAAACCCCATTTTTTGTTTTTTGGTCTGACGCTAACACAAACAAAGCGGATGATTTCCCAACTCGTGAACACGCAAACTATGGTCAGTTATACACATTATATTATACGTGAAAAAAAAATATTTTCTAAACATACCCCACAACGTCATTGCGAACGCAAGGCGAACTGGAAATTGCAATCGTTTGAAGTCAAACGGAAGATCAGTCGGAATCATTAGTATTCGAGGTATACATACATTTTCACCTAAGTACTTTCTATTGATAATGGTTGCCTCAATCAAATTTGGCATAAGTCTTTTTACCGCAAGTCGAGTACCATTGCAAAGTCGCGGTGGATTCAAATTGCGCAATATCATACTGACTGTATCAACTTTTAGTTGCAAGTTAAGTGGTGGAAATCCTGGTAAGTCCAGAGAGTTCAAAAACTCTGTTGGATAATTTACCACATCATCGGGTTTTGTTATGAAATCAACGGATTTGTATGTCACCAAATCGCCAGCAATTTTTGCTTGAATGGTGGAATTCAGGGCTTGTACATCATTATTCTTTGCGGCAAGAATTGCTCGTTGACTCAACCAAGCATAATTCTGATAATTCTTTCTAATGTTTGGGAAAACATTTTTAATAAGTGCTAATTGAGAGTCTACAAATCGGCAAAAGTCGTTGGTAAAAGTAATTAATACAGATAGTGGTTAGCGATTAGTTGCGATAATGTTTTTACGTTATTCAGGCGTTCCACGGGGAATAAATCCCAACGTCTGCCTGAAATGCCTGCCAACAATATCAAGCCGCCAAAGATGTTGCTATTTCGCCGACGATCCTTCAGTGTGTAGTTAAGTGCTTCAAGTGATTTCTAATGTTCCATTGTGCACTCATCCCAATCAATAACCTTCATTCCTTTCGGTGCGTCCACGAAGAATAGACACCAGTATTATTGTCCACCGCTTGCTTTAATTCCTTGTATCCTTGCATCGATCAATTTGGCATAAGATTTATTGATCCTCAATCAGAATCAATCCTTTATTGTAGATTTCATCGGTTATTTGGAAGTCAGGATTATTCGTTCGAATGCGTTCGAATTCGTTCAAATAACTGTTAACCGTTTTTTTGCTTACGCTCTGTTTGCGAGAGAAACCGATACAAAGCATGCCGTTTCGGTTCCTCTCTGAGCAGCAGGCTTTGATTTGTTTTGTTTCGGTTTTCTGTTGAACGAATTACAATGAGCAAATCATGAAACTCTCATCTACCGAACATCGCTCAATGAGAGATTTGATTGACACTCGCACAGAGAGACTCAGTAAAAGACCGATTGACTGAAAAAGTCAGCGCAAAAAGTCTTTTCAATAATTTGTTTTCATTTCGCTGCACAGTGGCACATGGTACATGAAATTTGACGAAAAAACTTATTAAAATTTTAAACGTGAATTTTCCAATTTCAAACTAATATATTGATTATTTTAATTAAAAAATGAATAGTTGCCTTTTAAATTCATTTATTTTGAGTTAAGCTTAACAACTAAACTTTGGACAACTTTGTTGTCCATTTTGATAAATATAAAAAATTGATGCTTTTTTTTTATTAAGATCTCGTCCCATTTTCAATAAATTTGATGAATCACTGCTTACACGAGAGATTTACAAAGCAAATTGACAAGTTGAGCCCACTAAACTTTACATACACACATACATGCACAAAAGACTTTTTGAATCGTCGAACGCAAGCAAACGGTCCTAGAATGAGCAGACCAAACGAAAACAGAAAAAAGTGTATACGAGCAACTCAATCGGTTGCTCTCAGACTTTGTGCTCAAAGTCTCAGTGACAAACACTTATTTTGAGACCGCTCGAATCGGTTAACAGTTATTTGCAAGCTATGGTCGTATGTCTTTGTATTTGTTCCATAACTGATTTGGTTGTAAAGAAAAACATGTGGTGATGATAATTGTGAACAGCGTTCGTATTTGGTACAGTAAATCCTAATGAGATTCGTTCCCCAGCAATCAAAATAGTTGACATGCTTCTCGATATGTTTGGCATGTTCAATTTTGAAGTTGAACTCTCATATTAGTGGTTAGCGATAATGTTTTTACGTTATTCCATAAAGATAATGCCTTCAGGCAAGCATTCAATTCATTTGCAGGCGTTCCACGGAGAATTACTGCCAACGTCTGCCTGAAATGCCAGCCAACAATATCAAGCAGCCAAAGATGTTGTTATTTCGCCGAAGATCCTTCAGTGTGAAGTTATGTGCTTCAAGTGATTTCTTATGTTCTATTGTGCACTCATCCCAATCAATGAGCTTGCATTCCTTCCGGTGCGTCGACGAAGAATTATGACGACGAAGTATAATTGTCCACCGCTTGCTTTAATGCCTAGTATGCTTGTTTTTGCTGTTTATTTAGAAACGGCATATGGCATGCTTCTCGATATGTTTGGCATTGGTGTGGCCATTCAGTTTTCAAATGCGCAAATGATTTTGGTCCACCGTGTGATGGTGTAGAGTGTTTATATGTAGTTTTTATGTGTTGCGATTCATATTGTTGGTGTGAATGGTTGGTTATGTGTCTTGTATCTTTTAGCTTCCAAGTCAGCATGAACAAAGTTTTCAGAGGCTGTGGTGATGTGAAGTAATGGATACAGTTAGACTTTTCCACTTGCGCCTCAGAATTTAGCCGTTTCTCTTTTGAACTTTAACGCTAAATTTGTATACCCTTGCAGAGGGTATTATAATTTTGGTCAAAAGTGTGCAACGCAGTGAGAGAGACATCTCCGGCCCTATAAAGTATATATATTCTTGATCAGGATCACCTCCTGAGTCCATATAAGCACGTCCGTCTGTGCGTCTGCCCGTCTGTCTGTTTCTATGCAAACTAGTCTCTCGGTTTTAAAGCTATCGAGTTGAAACTTTGCACACAGCCTTCTTTCCTTTGCAGGCAGTATATAAGTCGGAACGGCCGGGATCGGTCGAATATATCCTATAGCTGCCATATAACTGATTGATTAGAAATGCCATAACTTGGTTGTTTTTCAAGTTAGAAGGATGGAAGTTTCAATGGATGCCTCTTTGGGAAATATTTCGATATGCCAAATTTCATAAGGATCGGCCGACTATATACGAACCGTTGTATATCTAAAATATATATAAGATGCGTGGCGCCACCTAGCGGACGGCGACTCAACTGCAAGTGTATATAAGCTTCGGGTCCGCCCGAAGTTAGTTTTCTTTTCTTGTTTTTTCTAAATTTTCTTTATCACTGTAGTTCCTAATGGGATCATATTGGAATTGCGATTGATTGATGCCAATGATCTTCGTGTCCTCAGGCGTTGTCTCAATGGGGCATATTCTTTTATTATATTTTGTCTTTTTTTGCTTAAGTTCTGTGAAGCAACACTTGTTGCTGGCTTCCATGTCTTGTGCGGCGGCCGATGTTTACACGTCGTCCTCTAATCATTTTGGACTATGGATAGAGTTGTGAACAGATAAAGTTACCA
This sequence comes from Drosophila ananassae, assembly GCF_017639315.1. NCBI lineage: Eukaryota > Metazoa > Arthropoda > Insecta > Diptera > Drosophilidae > Drosophila > Drosophila ananassae. The sequence goes on from NW_025319055.1 coordinate 418,320, forward strand.
CAATAAAGAAAAATTCTGCGGTTGAAATTGAACAAAATTGTTCCACTATATACGTGATTCATTTGATGGTTTCCAATTAAAATTTTTCCAATTTTTTTCACAATTTCACAGTGTACACAATATCGGTTTATCACATAAAATTAACTAAGCAGAGAACAATGAGTAGCTGTTAAACAATGGATCACGTACCGGCTCCTACTATATAGACATTATTGGTTTATAGTACTGAAATGGCGCTGTATGTTACAAAATATTTTCACGCTTTTCTGTTGAAATTTTTCCAGATTTTTCTTTGCTATAAACCTCAAGGCACCGGAGAAGCTACGAGAAGTTGGGTCAGGTGAAATGATATTTTTTGGAAAAAAAGGGTGCAATCGATTGCCCATCAAATGACCATCAATATTTTGAAATGACCACCTTCCGTTTGGAAAACATTCAAAATGAAAATTTTTAAATCGAAATAAACCAAAATGACCACCAATGGTCGTCTTTTAGAATTTTGAAAAAACTTTTAGTTTTTGAAATATTTAAGTGTTTAGTTTAGCTCATTTTTTTCACAGGTAAAACAAAATTTCAAAAGAAAACGACTTAAATCGTTTTCCAATAGTGTGATAAACAATGACAATCGATATTTTCAAATGACCACCTACCACCTGACCACCTTGAAATTATTTAAAATTGAACATAGTTAAAAATTTTTCAAAAATTTCAAAATCGACTTTTTGAATTTTTTTTTTCAATATCGAATTAAACGCGAAAAACTACTGAATTTGTTTTCCATTAGAGTGATAAACAATGACCATCTTTTAAAATTTTAAAATAACATTTACTCAATAACATGGTCATAAAAGAAACAGTTACAGTATAAGGGCATAACAAGAAAATCTGGGACATATCCTCATCTGGGACATCTTGATTAGTTACATCTTTGGGTTTTGAACCCTTTCCAGTTAGGAAAACCCAAAAAAATTATCAAATGAATCAATGATCATTTGAAGTCAAACGGAAGTTCAAGCGGAATCATTGGTATTCGAGGAATACTTTCTATTGATAATGGTTGCCTCAATCAAATTCGGCATAAGTCTTTTTACCGAAAGTCGAGTGCCGTTGCAAAGTCGCGGTGGATTCATGTTGCGCTACATCATAATTACTGTATTAACTTTGTTGCAAGTTAATCCTGGTAAGTCCAGAGAGTTCAAAAATTCTGTTGGATAATTTACTACATCATCGGGATTTGTTATGGAATCACCGGATTTGTATGTCACCAAATCACCAGCAATTTTTTCTTGAATGGTGGAATTCAGAGCGTGTACATCATTATTCTTTGCGGCAAGAATTGTTCGTTGACTCAACCAAGCATAATTCTGATAATTCTCACTAATGTTTGGGAAAACATTTTCAATAAGTGCTAATTGACAGTCCACAAATCGGTAAAAGTCGTTGGTAGGAGTAATTAATCCAGATGTCGCATCAATTTAGACTTTTCCTGGGGATTTCCAAAAGCTAACAATTGATTGGAAAATTGTGCAGAACTTTGATCATTTTTAAGTCGAACTCTCATATTAGTGGTTAGCGATAATGTTTTTACGTTATTCCATAAAGATGATGCCTTCAGGCAAGCACTCAATTTATCTGCAGGAGTTCCACGGGGAATTACTGCCAACGTCTGCATGAAATCGCCTGCCAACAATATCATCAAGCCGCCAAAGATGTTGTTATTTCGCCGAAGATCTGTAACGCTTGTATCTGGAAAAGGAAAGGTAGAGGGGAAAGGTGCGCCATCTAGAAGACAAGTTTCAAGCTAGAAGGGGGCATAGAGAGATTAGGAGGAGTGCAACCGGGTAAGATGGCAACTTTCCATTTTGGGGGATTGTCTCTTCGTGCAAAGGCCAGGGAGAATTCGGCGCCAATTTTGGCGTCTGTGCGTTCATTACCTCTTTGCACCTACTTGGAGTCGGTTGAGTGAATTAGTAGACCTAAGTGTCCAAATGCTAAATGTAAAAATCGGAGAAGTCCAAAAGGAAAGCCCACCGTTTTTGTGGCCAGTGCTGGATCCGTGGAGGTAAGAAATGGGGGCGGGTCAGTTAGGAATTCTCGTCAAGTATCTCTTTCGTGTCTAGGCTCGGCGAAAGGATAGATATTGCCGGAAACATAGGGGAATTAAGGCAGTACCAACGAGTCGAAGCGGATCTGAAGGATTCCGGAAGCACACGGCGCAAGCAGCAGGAGCAGAGTTCGCCGGGAAAAATTCCGGGTTGGGCCTAGATTGTCAGATAGACCCCAAAACAGATAAACTAAGAAAGACTCAATCGGCGGGCTTGAGTTTGACTCGCTAGGCCCACCATCAAACCCTTTGCGCGAGCGGCAGTTTGATTCCAACCGCGCTCGATAGCGCCTAATTTTTCCTCGCCGCGAACAAAATCTAAAAGATCCCCAGTTTTCCGACGGAAAAGTGACCCGGGAGTGACCCGGGGCACTTTGGGAGACATCTGGCGACCCCAGCGCGAGAATACGGAGAGTTTTGGAAGGGAAAAATCGAAGGAGCGAATCCACGTGGGATTCCGGCGTCTAAATAGGTGTTAGTTTAAGTAAATAAATCTGCAGAAGGTAGTAAAGTCTCATTGTTGACTGCAAAGTCGAAAGTAGCGACGCTCAAGACAAAGACGCTCCCCCGTCTTGAGTTATGTGCCGCTCACCTTCTCGCGGACCTCTGTCGCAAAATAAAACCTCTTATCAAAGCACCGATCGAACGAAGTGTATATTGGTCAGATTCGGAAGTTTGTCTTCATTGGATTCGTTCCCATCCATCGTCGTTGTCAACGTTCGTATCAAATAGAGTTGCTGAAATTCAAGAGTGGTCAGAGGATAGCACGTGGCGGCATGTACCAACTAAACAGAACCAGGCAGATATTGTGTCAAGAGGTGGAGACGTAAAGGAAACGATAGAATCAATTTGGTTCACAGGTCCATCGTTTTTAACGGAGCCGGAAGATAAGTGGCCAACGAGCCCTCGGTTTGATCCGTCACCAGAGATTTTGCAGATGGAAGCAAAGAAGAGTGCGGTCGGACTGACTGCAATGGTCTCTACCTCATATTTGTTGGAAGTGATAGAAGGATTTTCCTCTCACTTAAAACTGTTGAGGGTGTTAGTTTACATGTTCCGCTTTATAAAGAAGAGTAAAAAATTAGTAGTTCCTTTTGATAGTATAACTTTACTTCGCTTTTAATAAAATTGTCCAGATAGTACAAGAGCACGAATATCAAGAGGAAATTAAAAATATTCGAAAAAACCTTGTTGTTGGTCCAAGTCTACAGAAGCTAAATCCATTTGTCCATGAAGTTTCTCAGGCTGGGCTTGCCTTCTTGATGTCTACGTCTACAGAGCTACGTCCGATACTTGCACGAGTCGAATTTTCATGTGGGTCCACGAGCACTAGTGACTCTCTTGCGACAGCGCGTTTGGATAGTAAACGCGCAGAAAGTCTGCAGTCAGATAGTGCGGTCATGCATACGCTGTTTTAAATGCAAGCCTCATCTGGTGACTCAAATCATGGGAGATTTACCCCTAGATCGAGTTCGTGCTCTCCGCCCATTTTCCATATGTGGCTTGGATTTCTGTGTCCCTATTGAGACGACATTGAAAATTCGTGGTAGGCCACCATGCAAGTCCTACATTGCCCTGTTTGTTTGTTTTGCGTCTAAAGCAGTACATTTAGAAGTAGTTTCCGATTTGTCAACTGATTCCTTTCTATTGGCTTTCCAGATCGTGCACTGCGACAGTTGACCGCAGAGGAGCTGCAGACCGTCCTCGTTGGAGTCGAGGCCGTCCTGAACTCGAGGCCCCTGGGCGCCCTCAGTCAGGACCCAAGCGACGGCGAGGCGTTGACTCCCGGGCACCGGTTGACAGGCGGGCCGCTCATCGCCCCACCAGCACCGCGGACCCCGGACCAGCAGGGTCTAACGTGCTTGCGGCGATGGCGGCTTGTCTCGTCAATCAAGCAAACGTTTTGGCAGCGTTGGTCCCGGGAGTACGTCTTGGGCCTACAGGCGCGGTCGAAGTGGCAGCGGGAGCAGGAGGACGCCCGGAAGGGCGATATGGTCCTGGTCGCCGAGGTCAACCAGCCGCCCCAGCAGTGGATCACCGCCAGGGTCGTCGAGACTCACGCCGGCGCGGACGCAAGGGTCAGGGTCGCCGACGTCAGGACGAGTAGAGGAGCAGTATTCAGGAGAGCAGTCCAAAAGCTGGCGAGGTTGCCAGTAGTTGAAGCCTAATGGAGGCCTTCAACGGGGCCGGTGTATAATTAATGTAGATAATTAAGTGGAATGTTATGAAGTCTAGTATAAGTTAGTTTAGGGCGGAGCGGGAGCGGAAGTGAAGCTCTCACTTGCGCTCTCCCATGAATTCGCCCCGCTTCGCCGCACTAGATAAGCTAGGCTTAAGGTTTTGTTAATATGAATATAATCGAATTTATAACGTTGAACAGAGTGCACGCATTTCCCGTTTTCGTAGTTGCTATATTTAATTTAGCCACCTTTTTGCCTTTCGGTTTTTTCGCGACGAGATAAACTAATCGTAGTGAACACATATCATTTTTGAAATGTATGTATACCAACTCAAATAAAAAATTTTGAAATTAAGGATAAACTCGAAATAATTATAAATCTGCTACCATACTGGATTGTTGTACCAGGTACTCATATGGTTTAAGGGTATATTGTATTTAAGCGTATGTATGTGCCAGTTACAATGAATCAACTCCGTCTATATAAAGTATACATTCTTGATGAACATTTATGAGATAGAGCCATCAAATAGAACAATGACTGTTATGGTCGCCCCTCAGATTAAGTTTGTGTCCAAATTTTTTTTCCGACTCCTTTTGCCTCTTAAAATAAACTATTAAAAAACTCCAGAAAAATTAAACGATTTTAATATTTATTATGGGTTCAATTTAACCCATAAACCCATAGCTCCATTCAATGCCAAAAAACAACAAGCGCATAACTAAGAGCTTGCCAAAGTTCCCAAAAGCGCATGCGCAACAATTAACAACAAACTGGGAGACAAACAGACAAGAATAAATTCTGATAACAACCTCTGCAGCTAAACGTATTATGATTAATTTAAAATGATTTTGTTGGTGTTTGTTTGGCCCAACAATTGCAATGCCTTATTCATAGCTACATAACAAATTTTTCCATACTGGATTGTTGTACCAGGTTTCCTAGGGTTCAAGTGTTTATTGTATTCGTGTAAATGTACGAAATAGTGAAAAAGAATCATCACCGACCCCATAAAGTATATTCTTGATCATCATTAACAGCCATATCGATATAGTCATGTCAGTGGTAACTCGTGGATCTCTGATACAATATGAAATACAGTTGTCTCATTCAAACAACATTCAAATTCAACACGTTCAAAATATTGACTTTCCCTAGACTTAGTTTATGTAAAACGTAGCATCTTATATAAGAATTGTTCTTCTGAAATAAAGATAGTTGCGAATACAGAGTTGATCGGTTCGTTACTCAGTGTCAAGGTACGGCTCTTAAAACCAACCTACTTCGAGTGTTCCTGTGTAAAACGACTCACAAGTAGGTCTCTCTAAAAACTATCTACTTAGAGTGGGTCCTGTGAAAACGGAAACTTCACTAAAGACTGCGCAGAGTGGAAACTCAAAGAAGGATACTTCGAGGAGAGACTCAAACAGCTCACCCAGTTTAAAAAAAAGATGCCAAGCTGCCAGCATCAAATATCGTAACTATTACTTATTAGTTCTGTTAGTGTAACTAGCCGCAGCGGTCCACTAATTGCCCGTTATCAGCAGTTCAGCAGTTCTTTTGTAGCGCATACACTTTGGAAGCTTTGCTGAAGCTACTGCGCAAGCTCTTAGTTTTATGCACTTGTTTCGATATGCAATATTTGGCTTTGTTTGGATCGGCCGCTGCATTTGTTTTGGGGTTAAATTGACCCACAATAAGTTGAAATATAAATTTAATTTCGTCTTATTAGCTTGTGAAAAAATATGAAGACATATTTTCCGATGGAATCCCATCAGGGTCAAGCCCGTCACAAAGGCCCGGAAAACAGACGAAAATCTCAAGCCAAAGGCAAAATCACGAGAAAGCGAAGGAGAAGACCTTTAATTAACATCATTAAAACGAAGGCAAGAAGAACGTCTTCAATTCTGTGCAACCGCACCGAAGGACGGAAATTGTCCACACACATCAGACAACACATGAAGGAACCATGGAACCAAAAACCCGCGATCGCATCCGCGATCGGTGACCCTATCATCATTAACCACTGATTTCCAAAATCAAATCAACGCTTAGCCGAACGCTTGGGTAACAGGCATCTCCAAAAAGGAGCAAGAAGCAAGGTCAAGAAAGGACCAAGGGTCCTGTATGCGCACTGACCAATCTGAAATAACGCCTGTTACTACATGGGATGCCCAAGGATGGTTACGAGAGCGCGCAACAAGGCGAAGGAGACAACAGGCCAGATAGAAATATCATTGGTATCTATTGGTGGGGGTTCAGGTTGTAGAAGATTTTTTCGTTTGTGAGCGAAGAATCGCAATCGACTTCAGTATCCAGTCAAAATTCCAGTCAATATACCACCACTCAATATACCAGTCAATATCCAGTCAATATACCACCAGTCAAAATTCCAAGTTTAACGGATACTACCGACATTGGCTACGATTCTATGAAATTTTTACGGAATGCACCCACAATCCTGACTACAGCGATGCAGTAAAATTCCGTCATTTGGAGAATCATGTAACAGGTGAAGCAAAAAACCTAATCTCTAATTGGCGGACAGACCAGTTACCAGGATGCCTGGCATTGACTAAAGAATTGATACCACAATGAACGGCTGTTGATTAAATCCGCGATTCAAGAGCATTTTCGGACAAATGGATCAGCGGACCAGCTGCGCAGCTTAACGTGCTCCGAACGGTCGCCACTCTCGACGCACTCAAAGTGTTAACAGACAACTGGGATCCAATCTTGATACACATCATTAAGGAAAGATTGGATCCACACACGCTGTCAGCTCTAGAACTAGCCGTCACCGATCCAACCAATCGACAATCTCTGAAGCAGATGTTAGAAAACCTTGAGAGTCAGGCAACCAGTCAACTAACAATGCAGAAAAATACGTCGGCTGCTCCACTTCGATCCAGTTCATCACGATTAGTGTGTTTAGCCACATCCCTGCTTACAGATAAGCCCACCGTTCTGTTACCAACCGCCCAAGTGGCAATACATGGCCCAGCCGGAACCCATCAGCAATGCCACACACTCTTAGATTCTGGATCACAGATTAACATAATCACCAAAAGGATGGCTGACACACTTGGACTACAATTGGAGCCATCAACCCTGAATATCGCTGCACTGGGAGGAACAACTAAAAGATCACGAAAATAGGCTGTGGTGACCCTATCATCATTAACCACGGACTTCGAAGATCAAATCAACGTCGTTGTACTACCGGATCATCATTAACCACCGACTTCGAAGATCAAATCAACGTCGTTGTACTACCGGAAATAATGCCCAAACAACCATCCCACCCTATTCAAGCGCCAAGAAATATCTCACCTCAGTTGCGCTTAGCCGATCCTGAATTTACGCAGCCCCAGAATATTGATCTGTTGTTGGGCGCCACAACAGACCTATTTTGGAGAAGGACAACCACTACTAAAAAATACCGCGGTTGGATGAATTGTGATGAGGCCGGTGCGACCGGAATCAGCTCCTAATATCAAGGCAGAACAAGTCGTCGGTAATACGACGGCTTGGACACCGGAAGCCAACGAGCCACGACAAAGTTTGATTGCATGCATCGGCAAGGAGCAAATAGTAAAATCCGTAAGATTACATAGTTCCCCACTCATTGCGGATCAACTAGGAAAGCTGCAGAAGACCCGAACCACAAGCCCAAGGTTGTCAACTCACAACTGAAGAGCACAGAGTGCAAGGACCAGTAACCAAGGAAATTCAAGGAGTAGAAGTCACCTCCTATCTGGCATGGGTAACATGCATCTCCAAAAGGGAGCAAGAAGCAAGGTCAAGAGAGGACCAAGAGTCCTGTATGCGCACTGATCAACCAGAAAGAAGGTCTAGTACTTCATGGGATGCCCAAGGAGAATGGTTACGAGGGCGCGCAACAAGGCGAAAGAGACAACAGGTCGGATAGAATTATCGCTGGTATCTTATCAATGTTGGAGATCTCACCCACATTAGATTTTTATTAATTAGTTTTAAGATCAATCGTATCGGAACAAAGTTTGATTGCATGGAGCAAATAGTAAAATCTGGAAAATTACATAGTTCCCCGCTCATGGCGGATCAACAAGAAGAGCCGCAGACGGATCCTGAACCACAAGCCCAACTTCGAAAGTCGAGAAGACTTTTTCGTTTGTGAGCGAAGAATCGCAATCGACTTCAGTATACAAAACCCAAAAACTCGCGATCGCACCTCCCTCGAGACTACCGACATTGGCTACGATTCTATGAAATTTTTACGGAATGCACCCACAATCAAGACTACAGCGATGCAGTAAAATTCCGTCATTTGGAGAATCATGAAACAGGTGAAGCAAAAAACCTAATCTCAACATCAATTGGCGGACAGACCAGATACCAGGATGCCTGGCAATGACTAAAGAATCGTAACCAAAATGAAAGGCTGTTCATTAAATCCGCGATCCAGCTGCGCAGCTTATATGATACCGTTCCGTGATACAGTGATACCGTGCTACCGTGACTCACTTGGACTACAAATGGAGCATTGCTGCACTGGGAGGGTCAACTAACAATTTGGTGATGGCAATATCGTTTGATAGTTTGCAATAGGGGATACGGTTTCCTCGCACCGTGCCTATGCTATAAATATCGCTCTTAGATAAACCATCAAAGGCAAAGATGTATAAAAATTATCAAAAGAAGTTATGTGATTCTTAAATCTTTCAACGGTTTTTTTTTGGCGGAAGCATCAAGATCTGGGTGACCAGGTAAGACCCCATTATTACCTGCACCGCTGTAGATCTTAAAGCGGTATGCGTATACGAATGAATCGCACAATACAAATAGTTATACCGAACCCGGTTTGCCATTTTCTATAATATTTCTAATTCTTTTAAGTAAAATCACTCCATAAACAGAAACAAACACATAAATTGCAATGAATCGTGAGGTTATCAGCTGGCAGCAAAAGTTGTCTTGGATCCCCAAACGGGCCTCAAGGCACGTATCGCTCTTTCGCTGCCACAACGCATGCTTTTTATAAATTTGTAAATCTTCAACTTAATTTTAAAAGTAAATAAACTTACCTCTCAAGAAAAAAATTATGAGCTGGATAGGTTTTATACATTTGCTACTATTCGAACAGCAACACACAACATACCGCCGACCAAATTTTACGCGGCAAAAAACAAATGCTTTATGTATTTCTAAGCATAAGTGCCGTTAAGAGCTTAGAAGATCTTTAAAGCTAAGATTTATAATTCAATATGCATTTTATCAACCGCCAAAAAATTATTATAACGATTAAAAAGCTGTTAGTTTATTTTTTAGGGCCAAAAACGTAATAGGTGCCTTCAGGCAGGCTAACGTCTATCATAAGCATCCTAAGCGACTCCTAAGCATACCTTGAAATTTCTCGGATCTAAACTGCGACCTCTTCTAAGAACTTCAGAACAACGTCAGCTGTACGTTTTTTTACGGTTCTAAGAAAAACGAATGTGGAATAATTGTCAAGAACAAAAATTTCTATATTCCCACTATGAAACCTAGGATAAGGTACGAGACCTAGGAAAACCCTCTGCGTCTCGACTGCCTTTCCCATAGGTGGCCTCAACGCCATATTCGGTGCTTCATCATCCTGAAACTTTCACAGGCTGAAATGTAATCCTTCACGTCATTCATTTTTTTTTTAAACGTTTCTTTTATTTTTTGAATCTTCTCTTTGGGAGACTAACAAAGGTGTATAAAATTTTATATTTTTAACTTAACTAACGGTCATGTTGACTGATACAGAGTTAGACGGCCCTTAAAATCGATTGCTGGGTTGGAAGGTCGTTGCGTCGCAGGCGGGATCTGCTAGAAACCCGAGTCAATCCCTGAGCGATGGGATTTGAGTGCGAAGGCAGTTTTTCTTTGTAGGACCCTTTTTGTTTCTGAATTTCGTCTTTTACTGCGAGGATGCCCAGATCCCGGTGGATGTTTTCGTTGCGAACATACCAAGTTGCCCCAGTAATAGTTCTCAAGATTATTGATTGTGCGCGCTGTATAATGTCTATGTTGCTGGCCATACAGTTGGGAGCCATACGTCCAGATTGGCTTTAGGACTGAATTGTAGTGTAGTAGCTTGGGGTCGAGACACAGTGGCGATCCTAAGTTTTTGATGCAGTGGAGGCTGCTGCCTTTAAGTTTTAGGTGCACCTTCTTGCATTCGAGGTGCTTACGCCAGGTTAATCGTCAATCAAGGTGGACGCCAAGGTACGTTACTTCGTTAGCATGAGGGATCTGCATACCATTTAGTAAAAGCGGAGGGCATGTTTGTCTATTAAGAGTAAACTTTACATATTTGTTCGTCTATTTTAATGCGCCAATCGGACAGCCATCTTTCCACTACTACTAGATGATTAGTCAATTGGTTTGTTGCTTGCGTTAGGCATCTGGAACGACTTAGGATAGCGTTATCGTCGGCGAATGTTGACGTTGTTAGTTGTGCGTTTGTGGGAATATCCGCAGTATACAAAACATATAGGCACGGGCCGAGTGCGCTTCCTTGTGGAACTCCAGCTACGATGTTGTAGTCACCCGAAGTAGCTGCGTTGCATCTCACTGAGAATACCCTATTGTAGAGGTATGATTCCAGTAGCTTGTGGGTGTATGTTGGCAAATACGTTTTAATTTTGTGCATGAGTCCATTAAGCCAAACTCGGTCAAAAGCTTGAGATACGACGAACTTTGAACACATCCTTCTTTTGTTTGCAGGCAGTAAATAAGTCGGAACGGCCGAGATCGGTCGACTATATTCTATAGATGCCATATAACTGATTGATCGGAAATGCCATAACTTTGGGGTTTTTCAATTTATAGGGTTGGGACTTTCCACACATGTTATATTTGGCCCAAATATCTTATGTACAAAATTTTATAAGGATCGGCAGACTATATCCTATATCTGTCATAGAACGATCGGAATTGGCTTTGTTGTTTTTTAAGTTTGAAGGATGAAACTTGGTACAGATTCCATTTTTGAAAAAAAAAATCTGAATTGCCGAATTTCATTAGGATTGGCCGACTATATCATGGAGCTGCCATATAATTGAACGATTGGAATTGGCATGACTTTGGTGTCTTTTAAGCTAGAATGATGGGACTTTCTACGGATTCCATTTTGGGCAATCTTATTTGTTCTGCCAAATTTCATCAGGATTGGCCAACTATATCCTATAGCAGCCATATGACTGAACGATCGGAAATGGCACAACCTTAACTGCAAGGGTATATCAACTTCGGCTCCGCCCGAAGTTAGCTTTGCTTTCTCGTTTTAACTTAAACAGTCAGGTTGACTGATACAGAGTTAGACGGCCCTAAAAATCGATTGCTGGGTTGGAAGGTCGTTGCGTCGCATGCGGGATCTGCTAGAAACCCGAGCCAATCCCTGAGCGAGGGGATTTGGGTGCGAAGACAGTTTTTCTTTGTAGGACTCTTTTTGCTTCTGAATTTCGTCTTTCACTGCGAGGATGCCAGATCCCAGTGGATGTTTTCGTTGCGAACATACCAAGATGCACCAGTGATAGTTCTCAAGATTTTTCGTTGTGCGCGCTGTATGATGTCTATGTTGCTGCTGCTCGCGTTCCCCCACAGATGCCATACGTCCAGATTGGCTAAAGGACGGAATTGTAGAGTAGTAGCTTGTAGTCCAGGCTCAGTGGCGATCGTGAGTTTATGATCCAGTGGAGGCCGCTGGCTTTCAGTTTTAGGTGCACTTTCTTGCATTTGATGTGCTTACGCCAGGTTAGTCGTCTATCAAGGTGGATGCCAAGGTATGTTACTTCGTTAGCTTTTGGGATCTGCGTTAAAAATAAACGTTACATGTTTACACTTTTGTTCGATTATTTTAATGCGCCAAACCGCCTTTCCACTACTATTAGATGATTAGCCAGTTGGTTTGTAGCTTTTGTTAGCCATCTGGAGCGGCTAAGGATAGCGGTATCGTCGGCGAACGTTAACGTTGTGAGTTGTGCGTTTGTGGGAATATCCGCAGTATACAAAACATATAAACACGGGCCGAGTGCGCTTCCTTGTGGAACTCCAGCTTCGATGATGTAGTCGCTTGAGGTAGCTGCGTTGCATCTCATTGAGAATACCCTATTGAAGAAGTGTGATTCCTGTAACTTATGGGTGTATGTTGGCAAATACGTTTTAATTTTGTACATTAAGCCAAACTCGTTTAAAAGCTTGAGATACGTCGAGAAAAATATCGCTACAGTATTCTCGCTGTTCGAAGGCTTAGCGTATTTCGGATGTTAATCTGTTCACTTGCTCGATGGTTCCGTGGTTTCTTCGGAAGCCAAATTTTGGTGCCGGGATAATTTCGCAATCTTCCAAATGTGGTATTATTCGAGATAGCAAGCAATTTTTAAACAATTGAGTCAAACAAGTCTGGTTTATTATTTTTTATTGGTCTGTACGATGAAGGAGTTGTGGGGTCTTTTCAGGAATGTCTGAATGGTGGCTGAATGTCTGGCAGAAGGAATAAATTTGAGGCAGGGTTTGGCTGAAAGACACTTTTGAGATGTGTAGCGAATGTTTCAGCTCGGTCTTCGTCGCTGCGAGCCCAGCATCCCGAAGAGTTTCTTATCGGGGTGGTCGTTTCGGGATTTTAGCTATCGCAACGAGTACGAGTACTCTAGGGCGCCAGGAATTCATGTTAAACTCCGGGCCAAGTTCTATGTGGGCACTCACATACTTTGGGCTTTGAAGATGTGTTAAAAGCACAGGCGAGTGGTGTGAGTATAAGTCCGAAACTGCTTCCGAGGCACTTATTAGATTGCAAGGTTTTTTGTCACCGCAAAATCAATAAGGTCTGGGAGCTTGCGTGGGTTGGTTGGCCAGTATGTGGGACTTCCAAGGTAAACATAGTCGATTTTACTTCTCACATTAATAATTGCATTGTACAATAGCCTTCCTCTGGGAGTCACTAGACGCGATCCCCAGTGCGTATGTTTGGCGTTGTAGTCTTCTGCGGCTATAAAACGATCCCCAAATGACTTGTAGAAGTCCATAAATTGTCCTTCCGAGATTAATAAAAGAGGAGGGCAGTATCGATGTGGCCCGCAAGAAGTTTGTTGCAAGCCTTTTGGGAAAATTGTGTTTAAAGCGTTCTCTGATTAGAACTTTCGTTCCGCCGTGGGCTTTCCCATCTGGATGATCTGTGCGGTAGATTGTATAGCCTCTTATTTAAAAGTTGTATTTGCTTGACCTAGTGTGTCCATACTCTTGGCAATTAGTGCATTGCACTGGACCGTTGCGTTTAGGTGGCTCTTCAATTGTGATTCTCCGATGCAAAAGATATTGCAGCTTGTAGATTGGGTGGACTTCGTTCTTCTTCAGCGACCTGCTTTGTGGCTCGAGTTAGGGAGAAACAGTAGTGATTTAAGGCAAAAAATTATTTACAACAATATTTTAAAATATTTATACAAAAATGATTTTTACTTTTACTTTATTATTCTAGGTTTATAAAGCTAATCAGTATGTCAAAATATCACACGACAAAAATATCACAAAATAAAAAATAATGAAAAATAATGCGGAAACAAATGAAGTGCAATTGAAATCTCTTTGCACAGTTTTTTCAAACTACCTATTCACCTAGCAGCAGTTTAGCTCAGCCTTACACTTATAATATCCAATCAGCCAACCTTATATTTTGCCCATCTTTCGATCAAAGTGGTGTGTTATCGGATCTTCTTAAGGTTAAGCCCGTGTATTCGCCAGGCCCTGATGGAGTACCAGGATGTGTTCTGAAGTACTGCGCCGAGGCACTGTGCAAACCGCTTGTTAAACTCTTTAATCTATCGCTGGAAACTTCGATCTTTCCCCTTATGTGGAAGGAATCCTTCATTATTCCGCTGCATAAAAAAGGGAAAAAATCCGACGCTGCTAATTATAGAGGCATCTCTAAATTGTCAGCAATTCCAAAGCTTTTTGAAAAACTTATCACTCCACATTTGCAACACCTATGTAGTTCAATAGTAACTCCGTGCCAGCATGGCTTCATGAAGCGCCGCTCCACCACTACCAACTTATTGGAGCTAACATCTTTTATCACGGATGGCTTCCGGAATGGCTTACAAACAGACGTCATATACACTGACTTCAGTAAAGCATTTGACTCTGTTAACCATTCGCTTCTTATAAGTAAACTCAGTCTTTTGGGTTTCCCAACTGACCTTCTTATGTGGATTTCGAGCTACTTATCAGGGAGAACCCAACGTGTTTTCTTTAAAGATGTTACCTCGCGTTTAGTCCGCGCCACATCGGGGGTGCCCCAAGGAAGCCATCTTGGACCCCTACTTTTTACTCTGTTTATTAACGACTTGCCCCTTGCCTTAACTAATTCACTTGTACTTATGAACGCTGATGACGTTAAGCTATGCCTTCAGTAAAATTCACTAGCGCCCAGTCTAGACTTCAATCCGATTTGGATAAACTTCAAAATTGGTGTTTAGCAAATAACCTAAAGCTTAATGGATCGAAATGTAAACTTATGTCTTTTTACCGATCTAGTCCTCACCAGGCTATGTACTTTCTCTATGGGAACGCCTTAGAACGATTAACTCAGGTTAACGATCTAGGTGTCTTATTAGATTTGAAACTTAAATTTACCGACCATGTATCTACCATGGTTAATAAAGCTATGGGTGTGCTTGGTTTTATTAAAAGATGGTCAAAAGAATTTAATGACCCGTACATAACTAAAACGTTATATACATCATTGGTCCGTCCGATTCTTGAGTATGGATCGTGTGTCTGGAGTCCTCAATATGGAGTACACCAAGATCACATTGAATCTGTACAAAAAAACTTCCTTACTTTTGCGCTTAGGGGACTTAATTGGGATGCAAATCTTTACCTCCCCTCTTATCATAGTAGACTTTTACTAATCAACTTACCATCATTAACAAATCGTAGAACGATGCTGGGTGTCATGTTTTTATATAATCTTATTTATGGAAATATAGACAGCCAGCATTTACTAACACGCTTAAATTTTAACATTCCTAGTAGAAGGACCAGAAACTTTCGTCCTCTGCTCCTCAGCCATTGTAGTTCGACATATGCCCAACACGATCCGTTCAGGGTATTATGTTCGGACTACAATGGTCTCTACCACATCTTGTCACTTTGCCCTACTAACAATCTTAAATCGCTTATATTAACCGCCTTATCTGTGCAACACTTTTCCTCGTAATATCTTTCTCCTAATCCTCGCTTATCTATCTCGGATCTATTCCCGCGATTCGAGCCGTACGTTACGCGGCAGCGTCCCTCGGTCAGTTGGACGGGAGGTGGGCTGTACGTATGCAGTGGGAACCGCGCAAAAAAAAAAAAAAAAAAAAAAAATTAAAATTATACATGGAAATTAAAAATTGAATTTGAAATTGAAATTGAAAATGAAAATGGTTCTATTATAGAAATCTATAAATAGAAATTGGAAATTGGAAATTGAAAATAAATTTTAAAATTGAATTTGAAAATTGAAATTTAAAACTGAAATTGAAAATTGAAACTTAAAATTGAATATTGAAAAAATTTAGATTGACATTGAAAACTGAGGATATGAATTACAATTTTAAAACTATCTGTCGTATTTCTTCGAATAAGAGATAAATTGACGTGTGATATTTTAGTTTTCTGATATTTTAGACAAAAATATTTTTGTGTGATATATTGACGTGTGATCTTTTTATACCCTTGTAGAGGGTATTTTTGACACCTAGTGCCAAGACCTACTACCCTAGTAATTTGATCCAATCAATATGCATCAGCATGTCGCAATATACAAACCCACTAACCTATTGGCACACCTATTAATTATTAGTAATTAGCATAAAACTATATCCAACCTATTAACCCAGCCATTGTAGACGGCGCCAGAAGCAGAAATCAGCATTATCAGCGGGAAGAATGACCGAGTGATCGAGGCAAGCAAAACCCAAGCAAAAAACAAGCAATGCATGAACAAACAATCTGAGTCAGCAGGCTCAGAGGTTGGTGACCTTGGCATTGACATTAGTTTTAGCACGTTCATAACATTGACATTTCTTAGATTTAGTTATGTATAATTTAGCATCTTATATAAGAATTGTTCTGAAATAAAGATAGTTGCAAAATCGGAGTGAATCGTCTTGTTACTCAGTGTCTGACTTAAAATCAACCTACTTCGGATGATCCTGTGTAAAACGGCTCACAAGTAGAACTCTCTTAAAGCTATCTAAGCGAGTGAGTGAGAGAGAGTGTAAACGGCTCCAATGTAAACGGACTATAAGTATTACTTTCATCATCGAACCTACTTCGAGTGGCTCCTGTGTAAACGGACCGCAAGTAGACCCCGCGTTACCCAGTTTACTTCAAATGTTGCTCCCGTGAAACGGACCACAAGTAGGACCGGCCGATAAGGAACCATACCATCTGTACTTGAAAACCAGCCCAGGACTTCAAGTACCCCACATTAACTCCAGCCTGATCACAGCAAGCACCTGGTCAACCCGATCAGTCCCTTGCAGAATCCAGGTACCTTTAGTCAGAACCTATATACGTTCTTTTGACTGCGACTCCGGGATCTACGGTTTTGCCCGCGAGTTTTCATACGTAGTGGCTGCACAACGCTCTTCGGACGAACATTAAGTGACCCCGAAGTGATCCTTTTCTATAGGATCACCCACTGAACACAAGCCACACGGCATTTCATCTTTCAAGCCTTACACCGCAACCATGGGATCAGAATCAGACCCTGTAACCCAAATGTTTTTTTGTGAGCAAGTTGAAAGCAGCAAAGCCAGACTAATAACAAACTTCAGACTAAGACTAATAACAAACTTCACTAAGGACTAAATTTCCGAAAGCTGAAGGAAGGATACTTCGAGCTTCGATACTGGACCCAGTTTAAAAAGAATGATGCCAAGCTCCATGAACTGGCACTAAGTCCGGAAAATGTGTATTTCACAAGGCCAAAGCGCTAGAAGAACTTGTGAAAAAATATGAAGCCATATTTTCTGATGGAATTCCATCAGGCCCGTCACAAAGGATCCAGAAAACAGGCGAAACAGGCAACCGCACCGAAGGACGGGAAGTGTCCACACACGTCAGACAACACATGAAGGAGCTATGGAAGGAAATCGTCACGGGGTACTATGATTTCATCTTAATCTCAACGTCAATTGGCGGACAGACAAGTTACCAGGATGCCTGGCAACGACTAAAAAATCGATACCAAAATGAAAGGCTGTTGATTGAATCCGCGATCCAAGAGCTTTTCGGACTTCCCAGAACAAATGCATCAGCGGAGCAGCTGCGTAGCTTACATGATACCGTGCTCCGAACGATCACCTCTCTCAACGCACTCAAAGTGTCAACAGACAACTGGGAGCCAATCTTGATACACATCATTGAGGAAAGATTGAACCCACTCACGCTGTCATCTCTGGAACTAGCCATCACCGATCCAACCAATCGACAGTCTCTAAAGGAGATGTTAAAAACCTAGCGTCAGTCAACCAGTCAAGTAACAATGCAGAAAAATGCGTCGACCGCTCCACTTTGATCCAGTTCATCACGAGTGGTGATGAACCCACTGCCCTGCTTACAGACATAATCACCAACATAATCACCAGAAGGATGTTTTACACACTTGGACTACAATTGTAAACACTAACCCTGAACATCGCTGCACTAGCAGGAACAACTAAAAGATCACGAAAAAGGGCTGTGGGGGCCCTATCATCATTAACCACTGATTTCGAAAATCAAATCAACGTCGCTGTACTATCGGAAAAAATGCCCAATCAACCATCCCACCCTTTTCAAGCGCCTAGAAATATCTCACGTCAGTTGCGCTAAGCCGACCCTGAATTTACGCAGCCCCAAAATATTGACCTGTTATTGGGCGCCGCAATCATCGTGGGAGAAGGACAGCCACTACTTAAAAATACCGCGCTTGGATGGATTGTGATGGCCAGTGCGACCAGAATCATCTCCTGATATCAAGGCAGAACAAGTCGTCTGTAATATGGCGGCTTGGACACCGGAAGCTAACGATCCACGAACGGGCATTGCTTAAATCGTATCGGAACAAAGTTTGATTGCATGGAACAAATAGTAAAATCTGGAAAATTACATAGTTCCCCGCACATGGCGGATCAACAAGAAGAGCCGCAGACGGATCCTGAACCACAAGCCCAAGTTTGTCAACACACGACAGAAGAACACAGAGTGCAAGGGCCAGTAAGCAATGGAATTCAGGGAGTTGAAGTCACCTCCAATTCTAAAAGATGTAGGGAGGAGACACATCACCCGGCATGGGTAACGGGCATCTCCAAAAGGGAGCAAGAAGCAAGGTCAAGAAAGGACCAAGGGTCCTGTATGCGCACTGACCAACCTGAAATAACGCCTATTACTACATGGGATGCCCCGAGAGAGAGAATGGTTACGAGAGCGCGCAACAAGGCGAAGGAGACAACAGGCCAGATAGAAATATCATTGGTATCTATTTGTGGGGGTTCAGGTTGTAGGAGAAGACTTTTTCGAGCGAAGAATCGCAATCGACTTCAGTATACAAAACCCAAAAACTCGCGATCGCACCTCCGTTTGTAATACCACCAGCCATAATTCCAAGTTTAACGGAGACTACCGACATTGGCTACGATTCTATGAAATTTTTACGGAATGCACCCACAATCAAGACTACAGCGATGCAGTAAAATTCCGTCATTTGGAGAATCATGTAACAGGTGAAGCAAAAAACCTAATCTCAACATCAATTGGCGGACAGACCAGATACCAGGATGCCTGGCAATGACTAAAGAATCGTAAGCAAAATGAAAGGCTGTTCATTAAATCCGCGATCCAGCAGCGCAGCTTACATCATACCGTGCCGTGATACCGTGATACCGTGCTACCGTGACACACTTGGACAACAAAGGGAGCCATCAACCCTGAGTATTGCTGCACTGGGAGAGTCAACTAAAAGATCACGAAGAAGGGCTGTGAAGACCCTATCATCATTAATGACTAATTTCCAAAAACGAATCAACGTCGTTGTACAACCGGAAATAATAGTATTTCCGTAGTTCCCAAGTAGTACAAGTAGGCACACCTAACATAGTAACAATGTAATGATGAAAAAAACCTAGTAAAAGGATAAAACAAAATCCAACATAATAACCCAGCACTAGTAGCGGGAAGAATGACCGACTGACCGAAGCAAGCAAAACCAGCGAGCTGAGCAGAACCCCAAAACATGGTACCAAAAGGACCGCCAGTAGAATCTACCTGTACTTAACCACCTCACCACAGTAGGAACGTTAACCAATCCACCACCACCACCATATACCTATGTACAAAAAAACCAAGACCTCAATTATCTCACATCAACCTCAGCCTCGAGCAGACCCTTGAACCCTTGAATAAGCCTAAGACTACGACTCAGAGACCTACCGTTACTCCCGCGAGTTCAATTTCGAGGTGACGCCTTGCCGTGCCCGAGATGACTCTATATATATTCGATCTGAATGAATTATATACCAATTGAAAGGTATTTTTTTAATTAGATAATTTTTGTAGGTAAACAAATTTTTAATAACTAAATTAGGGCTGTTGGAGACATTCTAGTCCCCAGATAGATATTTTTACACAAAAATTTGTTTTTTTCAAAATTGGCAGATTTGATTTTGTCAAATTTCGATATTTCCCAATAAAAATGGTCCAATTTTGGTGAATTTTGTTTTATACTATATAAAAATAAGTCGGGGTTTCTTTCCGGACGCTATAACTCCATAAAGCACGAACCGATTTTCATGGTTTCGCATTCGTTGGAACGGTCTCCGGTGCCTAGAGGTTTATAGCTGTCGGATTCAGAATTCGTGACGTCACTTTCTTTTATATTTATGTTCGCGTCGCCCGCTCTCGTGCATTCGATCCTCCACCTGCATCTGCCGCCATGCGCTATCGTTTGTCTCGTTCTCTCGCAGTCACATATGTAAATATATCGTTTGTAGAAAAACCAAAACAATTAAATAAATTGTACCAATATCTCGAACTGTGCTTGTTATTAAAGGCAATCGTGGTCGATCTGGAGACTTCCTGCCTTGACGTTTTATTGGATTCCGGTTCACAAGTGCATCTCATCTCGTCGCGGCTGGCGAATGAACTTCAGCTTGGCCGTTCCAAATGCTCCACAACGGTGGCCGGTTTCGGCGGCGCTGGATTTGAAACAGATGGAGCATCCGTTAATGTGTGCTTAAAGTCCCGCTTTAGCACATATTCAGTGGAAATTGAGGCTGTTGTAGCTTTACATATGACGGACTATCAGCCTAGCCAGGACATAGATGCTTCGGGCTGGAAGATTCCTGGCAATATGGATCTAGCAAGGCGAACTGGAAATTGCAATCGTTTGAAGTCAAACGGAAGATCAGTCGGAATCATTAGTATTCGAGGTATACATACATTTTCACCTAAGTACTTTCTATTGATAATGGTTGCCTCAATCAAATTTGGCATAAGTCTTTTTACCGCAAGTCGAGTACCATTGCAAAGTCGCGGTGGATTCAAATTGCGCAATATCATACTGACTGTATCAACTTTTAGTTGCAAGTTAAGTGGTGGAAATCCTGGTAAGTCCAGAGAGTTCAAAAACTCTGTTGGATAATTTACCACATCATCGGGTTTTGTTATGAAATCAACGGATTTGTATGTCACCAAATCGCCAGCAATTTTTGCTTGAATGGTGGAATTCAGGGCTTGTACATCATTATTCTTTGCGGCAAGAATTGCTCGTTGACTCAACCAAGCATAATTCTGATAATTCTTTCTAATGTTTGGGAAAACATTTTTAATAAGTGCTAATTGAGAGTCTACAAATCGGCAAAAGTCGTTGGTAAAAGTAATTAATACAGATAGTGGTTAGCGATTAGTTGCGATAATGTTTTTACGTTATTCAGGCGTTCCACGGGGAATAAATCCCAACGTCTGCCTGAAATGCCTGCCAACAATATCAAGCCGCCAAAGATGTTGCTATTTCGCCGACGATCCTTCAGTGTGAAGTTAAGTGCTTCAAGTGATTTCTAATGTTCCATTGTGCACTCATCCCAATCAATAACCTTCATTCCTTTCGGTGCGTCCACGAAGAATAGACACCAGTATTATTGTCCACCGCTTGCTTTAATTCCTTGTATCCTTGCATCGATCAATTTGGCATAAGATTTATTGATCCTCAATCAGAATCAATCCTTTATTGTAGATTTCATCGGTTATTTGAAAGTCAGGATTATTCGTTCGAATGCGTTCGAATTCGTTCAAATAACTGTTAACCGTTTTTTTGCTTACGCTCTGTTTGCGAGAGAAACCGATACAAAGCATGCCGTTTCGGTTCCTCTCTGAGCAGCAGGCTTTGATTTGTTTTGTTTCGGTTTTCTGTTGAACGAATTACAATGAGCAAATCATGAAACTCTCATCTACCGAACATCGCTCAATGAGAGATTTGATTGACACTCGCACAGAGAGACTCAGTAAAAGACCGATTGACTGAAAAAGTCAGCGCAAAAAGTCTTTTCAATAATTTGTTTTCATTTCGCTGCACAGTGGCACATGGTACATGAAATTTGACGAAAAAACTTATTAAAATTTTAAACGTGAATTTTCCAATTTCAAACTAATATATTGATTATTTTAATTAAAAAATGAATAGTTGCCTTTTAAATTCATTTATTTTGAGTTAAGCTTAACAACTAAACTTTGGACAACTTTGTTGTCCATTTTGTTAAATATAAAAAATTGATGCTTTTTTTTTATTAAGATCTCGTCCCATTTTCAATAAATTTGATGAATCACTGCTTACACGAGAGATTTACAAAGCAAATTGACAAGTTGAGCCCACTAAACTTTACATACACACATACATGCACAAAAGACTTTTTGAATCGTCGAACGCAAGCAAACGGTCCTAGAATGAGCAGACCAAACGAAAACAGAAAAAAGTGTATACGAGCAACTCAATCGGTTGCTCTCAGACTTTGTGCTCAAAGTCTCAGTGACAAACACTTATTTTGAGACCGCTCGAATCGGTTAACAGTTATTTGCAAGCTATGGTCGTATGTCTTTGTATTTGTTCCATAACTGATTTGGTTGTAAAGAAAAACATGTGGTGATGATAATTGTGAACAGCGTTCGTATTTGGTACAGTAAATCCTAATGAGATTCGTTCCCCAGCAATCAAAATAGTTGACATGCTTCTCGATATGTTTGGCATGTTCAATTTTGAAGTTGAACTCTCATATTAGTGGTTAGCGATAATGTTTTTATGTTATTCCATAAAGATAATGCCTTCAGGCAAGCATTCAATTCATTTGCAGGCGTTCCACGGAGAATTACTGCCAACGTCTGCCTGAAATGCCAGCCAACAATATCAAGCAGCCAAAGATGTTGTTATTTCGCCGAAGATCCTTCAGTGTGAAGTTATGTGCTTCAAGTGATTTCTTATGTTCTATTGTGCACTCATCCCAATCAATGAGCTTGCATTCCTTCCGGTGCGTCGACGAAGAATTATGACGACGAAGTATAATTGTCCACCGCTTGCTTTAATGCCTAGTATGCTTGTTTTTGCTGTTTATTTAGAAACGGCATATGGCATGCTTCTCGATATGTTTGGCATTGGTGTGGCCATTCAGTTTTCAAATGCGCAAATGATTTTGGTCCACCGTGTGATGGTGTAGAGTGTTTATATGTAGTTTTTATGTGTTGCGATTCATATTGTTGGTGTGAATGGTTGGTTATGTGTCTTGTATCTTTTAGCTTCCAAGTCAGCATGAACAAAGTTTTCAGAGGCTGTGGTGATGTGAAGTAATGGATACAGTTAGACTTTTCCACTTGCGCCTCAGAATTTAGCCGTTTCTCTTTTGAACTTTAACGCTAAATTTGTATACCCTTGCAGAGGGTATTATAATTTTGGTCAAAAGTGTGCAACGCAGTGAGAGAGACATCTCCGGCCCTATAAAGTATATATATTCTTGATCAGGATCACCTCCTGAGTCCATATAAGTACGTCCGTCTGTGCGTCTGCCCGTCTGTCTGTTTCTATGCAAACTAGTCTCTCGGTTTTAAAGCTATCGAGTTGAAACTTTGCACACAGCCTTCTTTCCTTTGCAGGCAGTATATAAGTCGGAACGGCCGGGATCGGTCGAATATATCCTATAGCTGCCATATAACTGATTGATTAGAAATGCCATAACTTGGTTGTTTTTCAAGTTAGAAGGATGGAAGTTTCAATGGATGCCTCTTTGGGAAATATTTCGATATGCCAAATTTCATAAGGATCGGCCGACTATATACGAACCGTTGTATATCTAAAATATATATAAGATGCGTGGCGCCACCTAGCGGACGGCGACTCAACTGCAAGTGTATATAAGCTTCGGGTCCGCCCGAAGTTAGTTTTCTTTTCTTGTTTTTTCTAAATTTTCTTTATCACTGTAGTTCCTAATGGGATCATATTGGAATTGCGATTGATTGATGCCAATGATCTTCGTGTCCTCAGGCGTTGTCTCAATGGGGCATATTCTTTTATTATATTTTGTCTTTTTTTGCTTAAGTTCTGTGAAGCAACACTTGTTGCTGGCTTCCATGTCTTGTGCGGCGGCCGATGTTTACACGTCGTCCTCTAATCATTTTGGACTATGGATAGAGTTGTGAACAGATAAAGTTACCACAATAAAGAAAAATTCTGCGGTTGAAATTGAACAAAATTGTTCCACTATATACGTGATTCATTTGATGGTTTCCAATTAAAATTTTTCCAATTTTTTTCACAATTTCACAGTGTACACAATATCGGTTTATCACATAAAATTAACTAAGCAGAGAACAATGAGTAGCTGTTAAACAATGGATCACGTACCGGCTCCTACTATATAGACATTATTGGTTTATAGTACTGAAATGGCGCTGTATGTTACAAAATATTTTCACGCTTTTCTGTTGAAATTTTTCCAGATTTTTCTTTGCTATAAACCTCAAGGCACCGGAGAAGCTACGAGAAGTTGGGTCAGGTGAAATGATATTTTTTGGAAAAAAAGGGTGCAATCGATTGCCCATCAAATAACCATCAATATTTTGAAATGAACACCTTCCGTTTGGAAAACATTCAAAATGAAAATTTTTAAATCGAAATAAACCAAAATGACCACCAATGGTCGTCTTTTAGAATTTTGAAAAAACTTTTAGTTTTTGAAATATTTAAGTGTTTAGTTTAGCTCATTTTTTTCACAGGTAAAACAAAATTTCAAAAGAAAACGACTTAAATCGTTTTCCAATAGTGTGATAAACAATGACAATCGATATTTTCAAATGACCACCTACCACCTGACCACCTTGAAATTATTTAAAATTGAACATAGTTAAAAATTTTTCAAAAATTTCAAAATCGACTTTTTGAATTTTTTTTTTCAATATCGAATTAAACGCGAAAAACTACTGAATTTGTTTTCCATTAGAGTGATAAACAATGACCATCTTTTAAAATTTTAAAATAACATTTACTCAATAACATGGTCATAAAAGAAACAGTTACAGTATAAGGGCATAACAAGAAAATCTGGGACATATCCTCATCTGGGACATCTTGATTAGTTACATCTTTGGGTTTTGAACCCTTTCCAGTTAGGAAAACCCAAAAAAATTATCAAATGAATCAATGATCATTTGAAGTCAAACGGAAGTTCAAGCGGAATCATTGGTATTCGAGGAATACTTTCTATTGATAATGGTTGCCTCAATCAAATTCGGCATAAGTCTTTTTACCGAAAGTCGAGTGCCGTTGCAAAGTCGCGGTGGATTCATGTTGCGCTACATCATAATTACTGTATAAACTTTGAGTTGCAAGTTAATCCTGGTAAGTCCAGAGAGTTCAAAAATTCTGTTGGATAATTTACTACATCATCGGGATTTGTTATGGAATCACCGGATTTGTATGTCACCAAATCACCAGCAATTTTTTCTTGAATGGTGGAATTCAGAGCGTGTACATCATTATTCTTTGCGGCAAGAATTGTTCGTTGACTCAACCAAGCATAATTCTGATAATTCTCACTAATGTTTGGGAAAACATTTTCAATAAGTGCTAATTGACAGTCCACAAATCGGTAAAAGTCGTTGGTAGGAGTAATTAATCCAGATGTCGCATCAACTTAGACTTTTCCTGGGGATTTCCAAAAGCTAACAATTGATTGGAAAATTGTGCAGAACTTTGATCATTTTTAAGTCGAACTCTCATATTAGTGGTTAGCGATAATGTTTTTACGTTATTCCATAAAGATGATGCCTTCAGGCAAGCACTCAATTTATCTGCAGGAGTTCCACGGGGAATTACTGCCAACGTCTGCATGAAATCGCCTGCCAACAATATCATCAAGTCGCCAAAGATGTTGTTATTTCGCCGAAGATCTGTAACGCTTGTATCTGGAAAAGGAAAGGTAGAGGGGAAAGGTGCGCCATCTAGAAGACAAGTTTCAAGCTAGAAGGGGGCATAGAGAGATTAGGAGGAGTGCAACCGGGTAAGATGGCAACTTTCCATTTTGGGGGATTGTCTCTTCGTGCAAAGGCCAGGGAGAATTCGGCGCCAATTTTGGCGTCTGTGCGTTCATTACCTCTTTGCACCTACTTGGAGTCGGTTGAGTGAATTAGTAGACCTAAGTGTCCAAATGCTAAATGTAAAAATCGGAGAAGTCCAAAAGGAAAGCCCACCATTTTTGTGGCCAGTGCTGGATCCGTGGAGGTAAGAAATGGGGGCGGGTCAGTTAGGAATTCTCGTCAAGTATCTCTTTCGTGTCTAGGCTCGGCGAAAGGATAGATATTGCCGGAAACATAGGGGAATTAAGGCAGTACCAACGAGTCGAAGCGGATCTGAAGGATTCCGGAAGCACACGGCGCAAGCAGCAGGAGCAGAGTTCGCCGGGAAAAATTCCGGGTTGGGCCTAGATTGTCAGATATACCCCAAAACAGATAAACTAAGAAAGACTCAATCGGCGAGCTTGAGTTTGACTCGCTAGGCCCACCATCAAACCCTTTGCGCGAGCGGCAGTTTGATTTCAACCGCGCTCGATAGCGCCTAATTTTTCCTCGCCGCGAACAAAATCTAAAAGATCCCCAGTTTTCCGACGGAAAAGTGACCCGGGAGGGACCCGGGGCACTTTGGGAGACATCTGGCGACCCCAGCGCGAGAATACGGAGAGTTTTGGAAGGGAAAAATCGAAGGAGCGAATCCACGTGGGATTCCGGCGTCTAAATAGGTGTTAGTTTAAGTAAAAATAAGTTTTTTTAGTAAGTAAGAATAATGTTTTAATGATTGCCAATGGCTAAAACATATATTGAGCCATTGGAGTGAAAAGATATAGTATAAAATAGAGAGGAAAGTTGGCCAAACTCGGGTCGAAGTGGTAGTGGAGTTGGACCTAACCTTTAAAAAAAAAAAAAAAAAAAAGAAGAAAAGAAAATATTTTCCATGGGCCCTTAGTGCACTTCATGCTAAAGAATTTTCCTGGTTTTTTATTTTTTTCAAGTTCCGAAATTTTCAGCCACCTCCAGTCCCAGAAAGCGCTTTCGATGATGGAATTACCAAGTGTGGGGTGAGTGTGAACGGAAAACTCTTTCATAATACGAATTTTATTAAAAAGAGAGGAAAATTAATTGAGACCATTAAGCTTATAAAATAGAACAAGAAATGGCCCCTAAACACGAGGGCCAATTTAAAATATAAATAAAAAAAGAAAGGAAATGGAAAGTTCAAAATAATTTTTAATCCCACAGTCCAAGTCGCTCGACCCAGTTCATTGACGAAATTTTCGCTCAAGTTCGAGCCCATGTTCGTTTATATGTTTGAACCAATTTCTATATATTTATGCTTTAAGAGGAAGGCCTAGTTTATGCCTAATTTTGTCTTTATTATTTTGAAAAGCCAGTTCATGTGTATTCTTTTAGCTTATACGATTAATTTATTGGTTGATATACCCACAGATGGAGTTTGATCTCGTTTTGTAGCTCATGCTAGGCTCAACCTCGTTCGAAATTCGATCAGCCGCATAGGAAACGGATAGACCAAGTACTGAGAAGTAGGGTCGTCCGGCCACGGTTTGACCTAAACTAGAGCGACTGCAAAAGAAAAATCCTTTTAAAATTCCCTCTATCCACATCAGGTCCATACGTTTTGTTATCATACGAATAGGAATTGCAGGCATTTGTGGGCTACTTATAACCGCATTGCCTGACCACGGATGATATTAGAACGCAGTAAACTCCCAAATAAAAAAAAAAAAAAAAAGTAGCAGCATTAGTTTTCTCAAAAAAAAATAAAGAAAAAAATTTCGCTTTGGAATTGCAGAAATTATTTTCGTGATGAAGTATTAGCTGACCACGAAATAATGGGAAAACAAAGTTTGTAGTGTAGTGTACGAAGCTGGGATTATAGGCAAAAGCGATAGACAGCAATCGCCTAGCCGCTGTCGTGAAGCAGCATTTTTTGTTGGTGTAAGCGCACAAGCAACAGGTTTTTAGCTCCACTCACGTGATTTTTTTTTCATTTCTTTTTTCTTTTCCTTCGCATGCAGGTCTTATCTCAAGGGGTGTAGTTATGTTCAGGGTCAATTATTTTATGATATATTTGTCGTTTGCGATTTTAGTTTTTTGTCGGTTCTG
This sequence comes from Drosophila ananassae, assembly GCF_017639315.1. Classification (NCBI taxonomy): domain Eukaryota; kingdom Metazoa; phylum Arthropoda; class Insecta; order Diptera; family Drosophilidae; genus Drosophila; species Drosophila ananassae. The sequence continues at coordinate 446,316 of NW_025319055.1, forward strand.
GCCGTGATTTAAAAAAAAAAACACACACAAAAAAATAAATAAATAAATAAATAAACAAATAAATAATTTTTTTTCAATCAGGCGATCAAACCCTTAGCGAATCTAGGTCAACTTCTGAGGGTCACCTTAGATGTTGGAAAAACGTACAAAACCAAATGTGGTCATGTTTTCCATTAGTCCTGCATTGCAGGCTATGCCAAAAGTAAAACAACGTGTCCTACTTGTAGCACAGTATGCTTCGAAAAATCGGATACTCCATCTCAAAACACTAGGTCAAATAGAGGGCAGATGTTAGATTCTACGCCCACTGGCAAATACAGTTTTAGACGCTGTTAAGTCTATGCAGAACGAGTTGTTGACAGAATTATCTGAAAGAATGGCTAGGTTGATTGAAGCCAATCTTCCGACATCATTTCCAGCGGAAGAAGGTTCAAACCCGGAGGGAGCACTTGGAAGGAATTCCTTGGGCCAAATTCCATCAGGTAGTATGGATGAACCAATAGGGTCCAATCGCGAAACACCCAGAAGTAATCACTCAGACCTAAGCCAGAGGCCCGACAAAGTAGGCCATATTTTAAATAGTTGGAAATTGCGGTTTAGTGGAAATTCGGAAGGTCTTAGTGTCGATAACTTTATTTACCGAGTAGAAGCCCTCACCAGACAAACGCTGGAAGGAAGTTTTTCAATCCTAAGCAGCAATGCTAGCCTTCTATTTGAAGGAAAAGCGAGAGAATTCTACTGGAGGTACCACAAAAATACTCAGGAATTGCGATGGGATTTTCTTTGTACTGCGCTAAGGAGGCAATTCAGAGAGGCGCGGACGGATTTAGATATCCGAGAAGCCATTTGAGATAGGAAGCAGCGAGAAAGGGAAGGATTCGATACGTTCTATGATGCAATAGAGGAGTTAATGGATCACCTGGACATGCCACTAACCGACAAGGAAGTGGTGGAAATTTTAAAAAGAAATTTAAGGCCAGAGATAAGGCATGAGATTCTGAACATTCCAGTCCGATCGGTAGAGAATTTAAGGGCAATAGGCTGGCGCAGGGAAAATTTCTTAGAAGACGTCCGAAAATCCCAGGGATATCAGAAGGTGGTACGGTTCCGCAAACAAGTTTCCGAGTTGGTTGAGGAGATGATGGATGCTGAGGAATTCGCAGAAGGCGAGGTAAATGGCGAAGTCTGTGCAATGGCACTAATATGCTGGAACTGTCGCAAAGAAGGCCATCGACACAAATAATGCCGAATGAAGCGCAAAGTGTTCTGTTTCGGCTGTGGTACCCCAAATAACTACCGTCATACTTGTCAGAATGGTTTAAAAAACGGGAAAGCGAACACTTTCAGCGGTCGACAGCAGGCAAGTGTTCAAAAGGACAAGTCGATAAACGGGGACCTGAACTAGTATGTCCAATTCAGACCTTAGAAAACTCTGCGAGATTACCTACATCTGATCCGATCCCGAAATTTTGGCCAAATCTGGTGGTTTCACAAGTTGCAGGTTTAAAACCGAAAGTGAAGAAGAAAGTGGTGTCTAGAAATAGTAAAAGAATAAGGTCCTATTGGAACAATGTTAAAACTATAAATACATGCCATTCGGTTTGACCAACGCGTCTCAAACGATGACTCGGTTAATGGACAAAGTTATCCCGCTTGAGCTTAGGTACGAAGTCTTTGTCTATTTAGACGATCTCTTGGTCGTCTCAGATACATTTGAAACCCACATGAAGGTTCTAAGTGTGGTGGCCGAGCAAATGAAAATAGCTGCACTCACACTAAACGTGGAGAAGAGTAAATTCTGCGTGAGAACGGTAAAATATCTTGGGCATATCGTGGGAGAAGGGACTAAACGAACTGATCCAGAAAAAATATCGGCCATGGCACACTTTCCACTTCCCCAAAATTTAAGATCTCTCCGGCGTTTTCTTGGCATGGTGGGGTGGTATCGCAAATTCATCAATAACTTCGCATCAGTATCGGCTCCACTTAAAGATTTGTTGAAGCCAAGAAAAAAATTCGAAATGACTCCGGAGGGGGAGAAGGCGTTTTTCCTGCTTAAGGACATGCTTTGCTCTGCCCCAGTTTTACGTAGAGCGGATTTTACCAGACCGTTCTTCGTCCAATGCGATGCAAGTAAGTCTGGAGTGGGTGGCGTTCTGGTGCAAAAGACAGATCAGAGTGACGAGTATTCCATTGCTTTTGTATCGAAAAAATTAAACAAAGCCCAAAGGAATTATTCGGTTACTGAACAGGAGTGTCTCGCGGCCATAATTTGCATCAAACGTTTCCGGCCGTATATAGAAGGCCATGAGTTTACGGTGATCACTGATCATGCTTCACTCAAATGGCTCATGAGTCAGACGGATCTCCACTCGCGCCTAGCTCGATGGGCTCTAAAGTTGCAAGGTTTCACCTTCAGTATTGAACACAGAAGTGAGAAAATGAATATTGTACCGGATGCTTTGTCTAGGGTCAATGAGGCGGAACTAGCTGCTTTAGAGGCGAGACACGGTCTTTTAATAGATCTGCAAGCACCGGAATTCAGGTCGGCCAAGTATTTAGAAATTATAGAGAAAATCAAGGCCAATCAGAATCAATTGCCAGATTTTAAAGTGGTAGATGGACTCGTTTATCGGAGAACAGAACATGCAACGGGAGACCAGATGCATGACATTTTTAATTGGAAATTATGGATTCCCGAGGAGCTAGTTGCCGAGGTTCTAAGAAAGAATCATGACGAGCCTCTTGCTTCTCATGGAGGTGTTCACAAGACGTTGGAAAGGGTGAGGCGATACTACTATTGTCCAGGGTTAGTCAACGATATGAAGTCGTATACGCAAGCTTGTGAAGTTTGTAAATCCACCAAGGCCCCAAATAAAACTCTTCGACCTCCAATGGGTGTGGCTCCTGTATCAGAGCGATTTTTCCAGCGTCTTTACATAGATTTTTTCGGTCCGTAACCCCGGTCTCGGAGTGGGAACATCGGAATATTCATAATGTTGGACCATTACTCAAAGTTTGTATTTCTAAAGGCGGTAAAAAAATTCACGGCAGACGTGGTCATTAAATATCTCCAGCAAGATCTTTTTCATACTTTCGGCCAGAATTTCTCCTCAGGGTCATCCTACAAACTATTGAGAGCTTTAGGGCTGTTGAAGGACAGGTCGTTGGCGCTTTCAAAAGAGGACTCTGTGGAAATGGTCCGGAAAAAGGCTTGCGAGGTTCTGAGGAAACAGAATGAGAAGAATGAGCGCCAGTATAATCTACGGGCTAGAGAGGTGGCTTATAAAGAAGGGCAAGAAATATTTTACAAAAACTTTAAGCAGAGTAATTTCGCGGCAGGATATAGTGCCAAATTAGGCCCAGCATTCATAAAAGCTAGAGTGCGCAAAAGAGTTGGGAACTCATGCTATGAGTTAGAGGATCTGCAAGGCCATCTCCTGGGAAAATTTCATGCAAAGGATATGAGACAGTAGCCAAGGCAGATACAAGCTGTTGGTGGAATCTGTCTTAGGGTATCAAACCCCAAGCCAGATTCTTGGCGGAGGGGCTTTGTAACGCTTGTATCTGGAAAAGGAGGAGATTAGGAGGAGTGCTACCGGGTAAGATGGCAACTTTCCATTTTGGGGGATTGTCTCTTCGGACAAATGCCAGGGAGAATTCGGCGCCAATTTTGGCGTCTGTGCGTTCATTACCTCTTTGCACCTACTCGGAGTCGGTTGAGTGAATTAGTTCACCTAAGTGTCCAAGTGCTAAGTGTAAAAATCGGAGAAGTCCAAAAGGAAAGCCCACCGTTTTTGTGGCCAGTGCTGGATCCGTGGAGGTAAGAAATGGGGGCGGGTCAGTTAGGAATTCTCGTCAAGTATCTCTTTCGTGTCTAGGCTCGGCTCGGAGATATTGCCGGAAACATAGGGGAATTAAGGCAGTCCCAACGAGTCGAAGCGGATCTGAAGGATTCCGGAAGCACAAGGCGCAAGCAGCAGGAGCAGAGTTCGCCGGGAAAAATTCCGGGTTGGGCCTAGATTGTCAGATATACCCCAAAACAGATAAACTAAGAAAGACTCAATCGGCGAGCTTGAGTTTGACTCGCTAGGCCCACCATCAAACCCTTTGCGCGAGCGGCAGTTTGATTTCAACCGCGCTCGATAGCGCCTAATTTTTCCTCGCCGCGAACAAAATCTAAAAGATCCCCAGTTTTCCGACGGAAAAGTGACCCGGGAGGGACCCGGGGCACTTTGGGAGACATCTGGCGACCCCGGCGCGAGAATACGGAGAGTTTTGGCCGGGAAAAATCGAAGGAGCGAATCCACGTGGGATTCCGGCGTCTAAATAGGTGTTAGTTTAAGTAAAAATAAGTTTTTTTAGTAAGTAAGAATAATGTTTTAATGATTGGCAATGGCTAAAACATATATTGAGCCATTGGAGTGAAAAGATATAGTATAAAATAGAGAGGAAAGTTGGCCAAACTCGGGTCGAAGTGGTAGTGGAGTTGGACCTAACCTTTAAAAAAAAAAAAAAAAGAAGAAAAGAAAATATTTTCCATATTCGTTTATATGTTCGTTTATATGTTCGTTTATATGTTCGAAGCAATTTCTATATATTTATGCATTAATAGGAAGGCCTAGCTTATGCCTAATTTTGTCTTTATTATTTTGAAAAGCCAGTTCTTGTGAATTCTATTAGCTTATACGATTTATTTATAACTTACCAACATTTCAATTAGTATTATGTTCATTTTAGTAATTAATCTTAGATCTTTTAGTGGTTAAATACATTTTAATAATGTGCTAAATAATTCTATTTTTGGCCCGACATAGCTGATCCCCTTGAGATCGCCGAGGTAGGGGGTAATAGCAACCTCATGGGTCTTGTACCCAGGACCGTGTTAGCCACAGGTTGGGTGTGCAAACCAAGCCTCATAACATCTGAGGTCTGGAACACTCGGCAGTGTAGACCGTAGCGAAGGAACCCACTTTTCTATTTTCCCTTAATCCTTTCTCCCGATGGCCAAGATGAGTAGCCGATCTCTTACCAAGAGGAGCTTGCCCCATGCACGCAGTCTTTTATTTTGTGGATAATGGTCAAAAGGCACCTTGGGAGGCGTGGCAAGAACACCACCCCATTAGCTGGCGAGCCAGAGCCGGAAGATTTGTCATACTGCGTGCGGCACCCCTCCCAAATTCGACACCTCGCCTAGGAATTGAATAGCATATCCTATATGGCTTTCAAGCACCCAATCATCATTGTTACAGATCCTTCAGTCTTAGTTAAGTGCTTCAAGTGATTTCTTATGTGCACTCATCCTAAACAATGAGCTTTCATTCCTCCCGGTGCGTCCACGAAGAATAGACACCAGAATTATTGACCACCGCTTGCTTTAATGCCTTGTATCCTTGTTTTTGCTGTTTATTTAGAAACGGCATATTATTTCGGCAACGGCATAGATTTCATCGGTTATTTGGATGTCAGGATTTTTCGTTCGAATGCGCAGCGATGCAAGATATGTCGTAGGTTTCACAAGCTTGTAATCCGGATCATTTTCTTTTAAAGCTCGTTGAACTTCTACTTTTTCAATTTTTTCGCACATTTTATTGGCTTTACGCAAAGTATAGATATAGAATAAATAATACTTTTATTTTTTGCAAATATCGAGTGGCATCACGGTTGAAATGACAAAATCGAATTACAACGTTGCAAAAATTTCTGGAAAACACAAAATTTTTAATGCTTTGTGTTTTCTTTGTTTTGGAAGGTCGGCACGAAAACGCATGTACGCATGTTAAATTTTAATTTTCAACATGAACACGCGTGGTCACGCGTGCAACGACGACAAGTTTATTGTACTGAAATATATGTAAACAAATATTTTCCCGCTTTTCTGTTGAAATTTTTCCTAAATTTTCTTTGCTACCGGAGCCGAAGAACCGTTCCGCTGGTCGGAACCGAAGACCGTTCCAACGAATGAAAAACCATTAAAATCGGTTCTTACGTTCTGGAGTTATACCCAGGGCCGTCGAGAAGACATGTCGGGCCCCGGGGCATGGATTCCTCACGGGCCCTTTTTCGTTTTCGTCCCGCTGCCCCCCGGTCATTAGACCCCGCTGCCGGGCCCCTGTCCATTGCGGGCCCCGGGAAAATTACCCGGCTGACCCCCCCTCTCAACGGCCCTGGTTATACCGTCAGGAAGGAAACCCCGACTAATTTTTATATAGTAGATTGGTTTATAGTTCTGAAATGGCACTGAAATTTTCTTTGATATAAACCTCACGGAACCCTAGACCGTTCCAACGAATGCAAAAACGTGAAAATCGGTTCGTGCGGTGAAGTTAACGTGTGGATAAAAACACGAAGTTTTTTAGCGCCGCTTTTCACATTTTTTGTGGCACGCATATGGATTAATAAAGATTTTTATTAAGAAATTGTGTGTTTGCTAAAAGAAAGTGCGAGCCATACGTCCCGGAGATAACATTTCTAAAAAACTTCGTTCTATAAGACCTCGTTCTAAAAAACTTCGTTCTATAAGACCTCGTTCTAAAAAACTTCGTTCTATAATACCTCGTTCTGAAAAAACTTCGTTAGCTACGGATCCAAGCGTCGGATTCCTAGCAGATAACAGCTAGGTCGAGTTGATCACGTCGATTACAGGAACGAAAGGACTCTTGCGGATCAAGGCAGAGGTAAAGGCGTGGCTGCCCTAGAAAGAAAAGCTAGGTAAGCACGCAGATCGAACGAAGAAGCACACGTATACATGCAGACGCGTCAGAACACGCACGCCGGTTAGAGTGGAGCATGAACATAGAAGTGTGCCAAATTTGTGAGAACAAGAACGAGACAGCGTCAGAAAATTGGGTTCAGTGTGACGTTTGCGGAAGGTGGTACCATTTTGAGTGTGCCGGCGTAGAGGACGACATTGAGAGCAAGGACTGGAGTTGCGATTTCTGCCTCGCGGGTTGCAGCCACATAGCACCGTACGGCAGTATGCAAAGATCACCGGTACAACCTCAAACACGCGAAGACGCAATGGCCACCCCCGAACCGCACGACAAAGCGCTGGCTGTCGATACTCTAATCGATATGGCCGGCAGCGGAGAGAACACACACGCGCAGGAAGGAAATCCGGAAAGGACTAGGAACCAATCGCTTTTAAAGATGCTAGAGGAGAAAAGACAATCGGAGGCAAAGTTTATAGAAGAAAAGTATAAACTTCTCATGCAGATGAATCCCACTGATGTACCGGAAGCCGGGATAGTTCGAGCTACAGATTCACCCACGAGCAGTCAAATAGCGGCCCGGCAAGCTATACCAAAAGATCTTCCAACATTCAGTGGAGATCCAGAGGAGTGGCCGTTATTTATCAGCACGTTTGAACCCAGCACCACAGCAGCTGGATACACCAACGTGGAAAACATGCTACGTCTGCAAAAGTCGCTTAAAGGAAAGGCTCGTGAACTGATTAGGGATAAACTTCTACTTCCTAACCTAGTTCCAGATGTCATCAGCACTCTGAAGATGTTCTTCGGCAGACCAGAGCATATCCTAGAAAGAATGGTGGAAAAGGTGCGAAGACTGGCACCACCCAAAGACAGATTGGAGGCGTTAATAGAGTACGCGCTAGCAGTTCGCAACGTCTGTGCGATTATGGAGGCATGCGATCTGAAGGCACATCTTAACAATCCAATGCTGGTTAAGGAGCTCGTATATAAGCTTCCCAACCAACACAAGCTAAACTGGGCAATGCAACCTCGCGATGATAGGATAGCAGCAGTTAAAGCATTCAGCGATTGGTTGTACAAGATCGCAGAGGCAGCATCTTCAGTAGTGGTGCCATCGTTTTACAAATCAGGCGCAGTTAACACTCACAACAGTCGCGCAACGCAAAGACACGAGGCTGATGAGCCTGGACCATCACGAGGACAAGCACGATCGAACGCGGCGACATCAGTCACAGCGCACAATGACAGGTGTTCTTGAATCTTGACACGGAGCACAGGTGAACTACTCCATGAACTACTACCATGAACACCATGAGAACAAGGCAGAACACAAAGTCTCGTGAGTACGCATCAAGACGACAACCATGGAAGTCAATTCTTTCGCATCATTCCAGTTAAGCTACGCAATGGCAGCAGGATGATTGAAATCTATGCATTCCTAGACGAAGGATCATCCGTGACCTTAGTAGTCGCATCTGTATTCCAAAGATTAGGAATACAAGGCCAAGCTGCGTCAACGTGTTTACAGTGAACCGCAGAAACAACGATTTGAGAATGAATCCATGAAAACGTCAGTCCAAATCTCGGAAATCAATTCCGATAGATTTTATTGGTTCCGTTCAGAACCTAGCACTGCCAAAACAGACAGTCGAGATGAAAGAACTACGTAGCAGATTCCAGCATTTAAGAGACTTACCGCTAGAGTCCTATTCTGCCCAGCCGACATTGCTAATCGGGTCGAACAATCGGAAGCTAGCAGTCCCTCGCAGGATCCGAGAAGGGAAATGGAACGAACCGATAGCATCGAAGTGTATGCTATGATGGACCATCCAAGGATCGACGAACCCCCAACGATCCATTGTCATGCATCACTGCGACTGCGATTGGCAGGAGCCTCGAGACGCTCGTACCACGTAAGCTATATTTAGCCGAAGATAAGCTAGCAGTCAAAATATTAGAGACCACCTGCCAAGAGAAGTCAGGAAAATACGAAGTCGGCTTTCCGTGGCGCGGTGGCATCGACAAACTGCCAGAGAGCCGCGGTAACGCTATGAAGCGCCTTACCTGCATAAAGAAAAAGGTATCTCAGGAACCTGATATGTACGAAAAGATTGACGCCCAAGTCAGGAACCTTCTAGGCAAAGGATACGCGGTTAAGCTATCCAAGGAGGAAACCTGCCGTGAGAACAGCCGTACCTGGTATCTGCCGATATTCATAGCGCGAAATCCAAATAAGCCGAGTAAGCTAAGGCTGGTATGGGATGCAGCCGCGAAGTCACACGGATGTGCACTGAATGACTACTTACTTAGGGGACCAGATTGCCTGAACCCACTCATAGAGGTCGTACTAGCCTTTCGTGTCAACAAGATTGCGATTTGCGGAGACATTGCGGAAATGTTTCACAGGATCAACATCCGCGAGGAGGATATTCACGCGCAACGATTCTTATGGTATGACAGAAGCAGCGATAAAGTAGAAACCTATGTTATGCGGGCTATGACTTTTTGAATCAGTTGCGCACCATTCATCGCTCACTTTGTTCGAGATAAAAATGCAGAAGCCCATCAAGAAGATTTTCCATTGGCCTTAAACGCCATCCAAAAGGCGCACTACGTCGACGACTACATCGATAGCATGAAAAACGAACAGGAGGCCATCCAGACCACCAGACAAGTCATAGAGGTTCATCGAAGAGGCGGATTCGAGATCCGCAACTGGTCTTCTAATTCAAAAGAAGTCCTTAAGAGCTTGCAAAGTAAGGGCAATGTTGGTAGCCAAAAACCTGTGGATTTTTGTTCGACTGAAAAGATACTTGGTATGTGCTGGGACCCACATAAGGATGTGTTTAAGTTTCTCTGCAGATTTGCAAGGCTGAAACGCGACGTCCTGGCAGAGAACGTAGTCCCGACCAAGCGAGAAGTTCTGCAAGTCCTTATGTCGATCTTCGATCCATTAGGATTCTTGTCGTGCCACACGATTGGGCTGAAAATACTTCTCCAGCGTATATGGCGGCTAAATATCGACTGGGATCAGGAGCTGCCCGAGAAGATTCTGGAAGACTGGCGCCTTTGGAAAACGTATGCGTATTCTGCTGTCTGCTACTTGCGTGTAGCAATGGATGCCAAATTCGACGTCTCTTTGGTGATAGCGAAGTCGAAGGTGGCACCTTTAAAACCACTCTCGATTCCGCGTATGGAGCTGCAGGCAGCAGTTATGGGAGCACGCTTAGCCCACAAGGTGATGAGCACGCGCAACCTGCGAATCGACAACGCCACATACTGGTCAGATTCAAAGACAGTACTGCAGTGGCTAACTATGGACCCCCGTAACTTTCATCAGTTCGTGATGCACAGAGTCGCCGAAATCCTGGAAACAACGCAAGTCGAGCAATGGCAGTGGGTACCCTCGAAGCTGAACGTAGCAGACGGAGCTACAAAGATCACCGACCAAACCCAGCAGAAGACGTGGATAACGGGGCCTGGGTTCCTAAAAGCTGAATCCAGCCATTGGCCAACATCGACAAAGCAGGAGAGCATCATCGATACTTCAGAAATACGGAAGCATGTGATGACAACGCGTGCGAGATCAGCGGTTATGTTCAATGCGCACCATTTCTCGAGCTGGCGGCGGTTGTATAGAGCAGTGGCGATAATATTCCTGTTCGTCGATCGGTTACGAGCGAAATGCGCCAAGCAAGACATGCCAACAGCCACAACGATGGACCATGTGAGGAAAGCGAAAATACTACTTTATAAGCAATCCCAAGCCATCGCCTTCGCCGAAGAGTTGAAAGTGTTATCCGTGGGAGCGACGCTGCACAAAGGAAACAGATTGGTCGGATTGAACGCATATGTAGACAACGATGGAGTACTGCGGACTAGAGGCAGACTGAACTCAATTGACATAGCTGAAGACGCAATTATACTAGGTCCAGGATGACGGATAACTAACCGAATAGCTCACGAGACTACAATAAACGACATCAAGGCTTCGTTTTACATCAGCCGCCTCCGAGTGTTGTATAAATCCGATCGGAGTACATGCCAACGATGCAAGGTTGACAGTGCAGCTCCCAGACCACCCCAGATGGCACCGATTCCGAGAGCGAGAATAGGAAGCTCCAGAGACCGTTTACCTACACAGGCGTCGATTATTTTGGCCCGTTATTGGTGAACGTCGGCAGGCGCAAGGAGAAGAGATGGGTAGCTCTGTTCACCTGCCTCACGTTGCGCGCGGTGCATTTCGAGATCGCCTATAGTCTTGACACAAGTTCATGCATCATGTGCCTCTCCAATTTTATGGCAATTCGAGGGACTCCAAAGGAAATATTCTCAGACAATGGTACGAACTTCAGAGCCACGGAAAAAGCCGTGCGAGAAGAGCTGAAAAGGATCGAGCACGATAAGATCACCATTAAGTTCGATGGCATAAAGTGGCGATTCAACCCACCAGGAGCACCACACATGGGTGGAGCATGGGAGAGACTTGTCCGTACAACAAAAGGAATTTTGAAAAACATTTGCCCAAGTTACTCCTTCAACGACGAGGGCCTGAGAAACGCCTTGATGGAGGCACAATTTATCATCAACTCGCGACCGCTCACGTTCGTAAGTCTGGACACTGAGGATGACAGCGAATGGATACAAGCCACTGCCAAAAGAAGGGATGAATCTGCAGCGTAGATGGATTGAGACTCAGCGCTTCGGGGACCGTTTTTGGCAGCGATGGATTATGAATAAGAGTATGCGAGAAGGTACCTCCCATAACCATTGGGAGCATCGTAGTCATCGTAGATGAGCTTCTACCCAGGTTAAAAAATAAAGACCCAGCACGGCGTTTTGGAAAGACCAGCAACGAAGATAGCGGTTTTGGACGTCGGCTTGGAGGATGGTAACTGACCACGAACCGGGATCAATTACGGGGGAGGGAATGTTGCCGCCGTAATAGAATTTTGATTTAAATTTGAATTGTTTAGAATAAGCACACATATGTAAACTTATCGATAGGTTTAGTAACGGCCAAAAGAATGCAAAGCGTCGGCCATCGCTATTAGAAAGAACAAGAGAAATACGGTGAAGTTAACGTGCGGATAAAAACACGAAGATTTTTAGCGCCGCTTTTCACATTTTTTGTGGCACGCATATGGATTAAAAAAGAATATTATTAAGAAATTGTGTGTTTGCTAAAGGAACGTGGGAGCCATACGCCCCGGAGATAATACCCGTGTCGGGACTTGTGCCAGCATCGATTAGCATTATTATTACTAATTAATTGTCTCAGTGTAAATAACCGCAGCGGTCCACTAATTGCCCGTTATCAGCTGTTCCATATTCTTTGATTTTCCCAGATTTGCATGCGCTTTGTTTTTTTTTTGTAGCGCATGCACTTTGGGAGCTTTCTGCGCAAGCTCTTAGCTTATGCACTTGTATATTCGGCGTTGTTTGGATCGGCCGCTTCGTTTGTCTTGGTGTTAAATTGACCCATAATAAATTGAAATATAAATTGAACCTCGTCTTATTAATTCGGCCGCAAGCAAATCGCTGATAGCTCAACACCCCGACTTATTTTTATATAATAGAAAACAGAGGCAGAAACAAGCCAAAATATTTATAACTGAATTCTTATATTCATTACACCGTACTTAAGAATAAAAGATTCAAATATAGCTAGACCTACAGTCGTCGCACTTTTTTTTGCACTGTTATAGCTATTTGCTTTTTAATATTTTTGACATACAGACGGATGTTGCAACGAACTTTTTTTGTTGTACTATGCTCGCACCAGTTTCCGGGGCTAGCTCACGCAGTCTATAGAAACGATACTGCAAATTTATAGATTTGATCATTGATTGATTGAGCGATCCCAGAAATAACACCGATAGCTTTCCTTCCAATTATGCCTCCTTTCAGTCACGTTAAGGATTACCGATCCTTTCGCCTTACTCCGTACCCGTCCCTTCCTTGCTCTGCAATTGCGCGCCCGGCCAAACCTCCCCCCCAAGAACCGTTACATTCCATATTGTCTCCAATTTCTCCTGTTCTTTCCAGGGACGGCCGCGCTACTCCTTTCACCGTACTCCCACATTGCCACCAATTCAATACAATCTCCTCACAATGTACATAGTTATATCACGAGTCATACTTTTTCAATAACAATGTCTTTTCACCTCGGCCAATGTTTTTATAATGTCATTGTGAGCTTCTTGTATTGGTTCGTCATGTTAACATTTTGTTAAGAGGAGCCTGTCGGGTCTAGCAGCTGCTGGACAGCTGCTGTGTGCATTCGATCGGTCACCTGCATCTGACGTCATGAGCTATCGTTGTCTCGCTCTCTCGCGGTATCTTTCGGTCGCTCCGTAGCATTAAGCGTTGAGACGCGCTCCAGCGTCTTTTAATTCTAATTCGGTCTTCAACCCTACGCAGTCACATAAATATGTCATATGTTCTATATACAAAGCAACCCATTTTAATAAATTGTATTCATACATAGATCTATAAAAACAAGCACCAAAAACAAGCACCCTGCTCAGAAAAGTCTTTTTTAAAAAAAAGATTAAATGCAAAACTATTTCAATGCCTTTCGATGGTTGCTACATATATTTCTGGAATAATTACACAGGCCAACAGCAAAAAATCTCCACGCATAATTTTACCCGCTCCATAACCTTTAGGCTCCCCTAAACCAAAGTCCAGAACAAACATAGGTTTGTCACTGCACCTGACTCGGAATCAACAGAAACGAACGAATCGGAGTTAGAAGAGCTTCCCGAAGTAAACCTCAAAATAGAAGATAAAGATTTGAATAATCTTACAATTCCGGCGGTATACACTGATCTGGAAAATTCAACAGATTCAGATACTTCGAGTGTAATAGAAAACAAAATAAGTATCAATGGCACAATCAAATATTGATTTTATTAATAAAGCATCCAAGCTTATACCAGTTTTTGACAGTAAGGCTGAAAATTTAACAAGTTAAAGCCTTAGAAAGCGCATATATAACAGATGGTTTACTTTTAGAACTAGCCAGAAGTTATTCCACGCAGCATGCAGTCAAAGCAATGACTAAAAATTGCACAATCGATAAGCTAAAACTTATCATGGAAGCTGGCACCTTTAGTACTACGAACGATGCCGTTCCCAAATTTTTCAATAGTTGCACTGAAGCAACTGGACAATCAAACACCGCGGCTGAAATCGCGGACGTGGAAATTATAGAGGTAATTTTCGTGGTAATCACAATAACTACAACAACAATAACTACAAAAAAAATAACTATAACAACAATTACCAAAATAACAGTAGAGGACGAGGCCAATATAGAGGGAATTATAGATGTTGATGAACGGTCACACTGTCACAGTGGAACCTGCATTAATTACACAGGTCGACAATTTCCAACTTTTTTTTTCCTCCACGCATAATTTTACCTGCTCCATAACCTTTAGGCTCCCCTGAACCAAAGTCCAGAACAAACATAGCTTCTATAACCCACAGTTTCCGCGGACCACCTAAGAGAAGAAATTGATCAAATTTTACCATATATTGAATTATGTAGGCCGTGTTATGAAGATGACCATCATTGTTTCTATTACATATCATTTTTTAAATGTATGTGTACCAACTGAAATAAAAAAATGGTATCTAGCAGTTACCATATCTTTGGAATACTCATCCAAAGTTGAAATCTCAGATTTTCTACATTAATTTTTGGTCTTCTATGATTTTTCCCAAACATTTTTCTGTGGGAGATTTTTATTTTCTTATTGAAATCAGTAGATCATACGATGTTTTAATTTTGGATTTAAGGAAAAACTCGAAATAATTTTATATAATTTATTATACGTGGTTAAACAATATTTTCGTCAATTAAATTTGAGTTTTTAATCTCATATTTTCAAAAAGTCATGGCTATCTACCATTTCTGTAAAGCTTTACTAACCTGCAATAGATACGATTGATAAATTTTGATACGTAGAAGGGAAGGCAAAGATACATGTTTACGCTTCGTGTTTACAAAGTTATAAAACTGCTTTGGATCCTGAGTGAACTGAATCCGACAGCGGCGAATATAATTTTTATAACATTCGGCGTTATGCACGGTGAAATTTAGCCGAGCTATTAAGTATCTTGAGAAATCTATACTGCTACAGGTTCTTTTATATTTATTTAAAAGCCTGTCTTTATATGTTTTTAATTTTGTTAGGCACCTTGTAAACCAAGGAGGATTATTTGTAGCGGACGGATATTTCCACGGCACACTTAAGTCAAAAAATGAATTTAATTTTTGCGCGGTTCCCACTGCATACGTACAGCCCACCTCCCGTCCAACCGACCGAGGGACGCTGCCGCGTAACGTACGGCCCGAATCGCGGGAATAGATCCGAGATAGATAAGCGAGGATTAGGAGAAAAATATTACGAGGAAGAGTGTTGCACAGATAAGGCGGTTAATATAAGCGATTTAAGATTGTTAGTAGAGCAAAGTGACAAGATATGGTAGAGACCATTGTAGTCCGAACATAATACCCTGAACGGATCGTGTTGGGCATATGTCGATCTACAATGGCTGAGGAGTAGAGGAAGAAAGTTTCTGGTCCTTCTACTAGGAATGTTAAAATTTAAGCGTGTTAGTAAATGCTGGCTGTCTATATTTCCATAAATAAGATTATATAAAAACATGACACCCAGCATCGTTCTACGATTTGTTAATGATGGTAAGTTGATTAGTAAAAGTCTACTATGATAAGAGGGAAGGTGAAGATTTGCATCCCAATTAAGTCCCCTAAGAGCGAAAGTCAGGAAGTTTTTTTTACAGATTCTATGTGATCTCGGTGTACTCCGTATTGAGGACTCCAGGCAGACGATCCATACTCAAGAATCGGACGGACCAATGATGTATATAACGGTTTTTTTATGTACGGGTCATTAAGTTCTTTTGACCATCTTTTAATAAAACCAAGCACACCCATAGCTTTATTAACCATGGTAGATATATGGTCGGTAAATTTAAGTTTCAAATCTTATAGGACACCCAGATCGGTAATCGGATTGAAGTCTAGACTGGTCGCTAGTGAATTTATACTAAAGACAAAGCTTAACGCCATCAGCGTACATAATTACAAGTGAATAAGTTAAGGCAAGTCAACAGTGTAAAAATTAAGGGTCGAAGATGGCTTCCTTGGGGCACCCCAGAAGTGGCGCGGACAAAACGCGAGGTAAATTCTTTAAAGAAGACACGTCTGTTTTTAAACCATTCCGGAACTCAGCCGTGACAAAAGATGTTAGCTCCAATAGCTCCAATAGTGGTGGAGCGGAGCTTCATGAAGCCGTTCTGGCACAGAGATAGTAGAGTAGTTTCCGAGAAATCTTGACAACCGACTTCAAAAACACAGTTTTGAGAAAAACGCGTTTAAAGTTTGCGCTCTGCCTATATCTTACCTCGAGCGTCCACGTTTTCAGAACTGTATCTCCGAAACTTTTATTCAAATCGACTTGCAAATTTGGGAGAAAATTTTCAAGATTCTGTAGAATTTTATAAAATAAATAAAAAAAAATAGATTTTTTTGAAGCCGCCAAACCCACCTAACCCCTTAAGAGATGCATATTTAATAAAAATTTTGTGAAATTAAAAAAAAACAAGAAAGGAAAGGAAACTTCGGGCGGAGCCGAAGTTTATATACCCTTTCAGTTGAGTCGCAGTCCGCTAGGTGGCGCCACGCATCTTATATTATTAGATATATAGCGGATCGTATATAGTCGGCCGATCCTTATGAAATTTGGCATATTGAATTATTTTGCCCAAAAAGTAATCTGTACCAAGTCTCATCTTTCTAACTTAAAAAACACAAAGTTATGCCAATTCCCATCGTTCTATGACAGCTATAGGATATAGTCGGCCGATCCATATGAAATTTTGTACAATTTTTTGTACAAGATATTTTGGTCAAATATAACATGTGTGGAAAGTCCCAACCTAAAGTCCCTCTAACTTCAAAAACACCAAAGTTATGGCATTTCTGATCAATCAGTTATATGGCAGCTATAGGATATAGTCGGCCGATCGCGGCCAACCGACCCGTTCCGACTTATGTACTACCTGCAAGGAAAAGAAGGATGTGTGCAAAGTTTCAACTCGATAGCTCTAAAACTGAGAGACTAGTTTGCGTAGAAACCGACAGGCAGACAGACAGACGGACAGACGGACTTGCTTATATAGACTCAGGAGGTGATCCAGATCAAGAATATATATACTTTATAGGGTCAGAGATGTCTCCTTCACTGCGTTGCACACTTTTGACCAAAATTATAACACCCTCTGCAAGGGTATATAAATGGGGAGCTATTACTGAGAGTAAGTGGTCAATAGCCAGCTGCTAGCAGCTAAGCGACTGATTCCAATTATTTTGTCTCAGGTAGCCCACCACTTTTTTTCTGTCACTTTCGAACGCACATGTCACTGGATAAGATATCCGCCTAAGGCTGGGTATCCTGTGCTCCAAATGACGATCCAGAAACAAAAATGGCAAAAGACAAGCAAGAAACTATATAGTTGCCGGTAAAGATAGTGATGCTAACTTTACTGACAACTGACCCAATTAATCGTTCACGAGAAAAATAAATAAATTTAGGTTATAGAAAGAAAAAGTATGCATACTAATAAGAATTAATTTGCTCTTGAAGGTAATTTAAAATGGAGGTTTTCATATTTGAAAGGGATGAAAGAGAAGTAATATGATACAGACCATTCTAGTTCGAACATAAAATCCTAAGGGGCTCATGCTGTGCATATGTCGATCTACAATGGCTTAAGAATAAAGGACTAAAGTTTCTGGTCCTTCTATTCGGAACGTTAAACTGTAAGCGTGTTAGTAAGTGCTGGCTGTCTACATCACCATTACGTCGCAGTTAAGTCCTCTAAGAGCAAATAATAAGAAATTCTTTTGTACGCATTCTATGCGGTCTTGATGAACACCGTATTGGGGACAACAGACACATGAACCATACTCCAGTATCGGACGGACCAAGGATATAAATAAGCTTTTAGTAATATAAGGGTCGTTAAATTCTTTAGCCCATCTTTTAATAAAACCGAGAACAACTTTAGCCTTATTAACCATTGAAGAAGTATGGTCGGAAAATTTAAGTTTTATGTCTAAAAGGACACTAAGATCATTAACCTGAGTTAATTTTTCTAAGGCAATCCCAGAGAGATAGTACGATGCCTAGTGAGGACTAGTACGATAAAAAGATCCGCATTTTGATCCGTTAAGTATCAAGTCATTAGCTAAACACCATTTTTGAAAATTGTCGAGATCCGACTGGAGTCTGTTTTGGGCAGACGGGAACTTATATTGCAGACAAAGCTTAACATCGTCTGCGTACATTAGTACCAGCGCGTTCGTTATGGATGGGGGCAAGTCATTTATAAAAAGAGTGAATAGTAATGGGGCAAGATGGCTTCCTTGAGGGACACCAGATGTGGCACGAACTAAGCGGGAGTATTGCTTTTTAAATAAGACTCTCTATGTTCTTCCATTTAAATAGCTGGAGATCCACGTAATGGGGTCGGTTGAGAATCCCAAAAGATTTAGTTTACTCAACAAGAGTGAGTGATTAACTGAATCAAATGCTTTACTAAAGTCTGTGTGAATAACATCCGTTTGAAGTCCCTTTTGGAAGCCATCTAAAACAAAGGATGTCAACTCCAATAAATTAGTGGTGGTAGAGCGACGCCTAATGAAACCATGCTAACATGGAGAAATTATTAATTTTTCGAATAACTTTGGAATCGCTGACAATTTTGAGATGCCTCTGTAGTTGGCAGCATCGGATTTTTTCCCTTTTTGTGCAGAGGAATTATGAAAGATTCCTTCCATTTAAAGGGGAAAATCGAAGATTCCAAAGCCTGGTACATAATACCTGGAATAAACTGGTTTTACCTTTTGAAGATCCAATAATATTGTTTTCAGAAAGAAATGGAACAAATATACGATTAGTTGGTTGAATGTTGTAAGCGTATGGCTGATCTGAAGTTTTAGGAGGTGAATATGTTGTTTGGAAAAATTTTGCGAATAAATCAGCAAATTTATCGTTGATCGGAAGTCGTTGATAAATTTTGATAAGTAAGTAGGGAAGGCAAAGATACATGTTTACGCTTCGTGTTTACAAAGTTATAAAACTGCTTTGGATCCTGAGTGAACTGAAACCGACAGCGGCGAATATAATTTTTATAACATTCGGCGCTATGCACGGTGAAATTTAGCCGAGCTATTAAGTATCTTGAGAAATCTATACTGCTACAGGTTCTTTTATATTTATTTAAAAGCCTGTCTTTATATGTTTTTAATTTTGTTAGGCACCTTGTAAACCAAGGAGGATTATTTGTAGCGGACGGATATTACCACGGCACACTTAAGTCAAAAAATGAATTTAATTTTTGCGCGGTTGCCACTGCATACGTACAGCCCACCTCCCGTCTAACCGACCGAGGGACGCTGCCGCGTAACGTACGGCTCGAATCGCGGGAATAGATCCGAGATAGATAAGCGAGGATTAGGAGAAAGATATTACGAGGAAAAGTGTTGCACAGATAAGGCGGTTAATATAAGCGATTTAAGATTGTTAGTAGGGCAAAGTGACAAGATGTGGTAGAGACCATTGTAGTCCGAACATAATACCCTGAACGGATCGTGTTGGGCATATGTCGAACTACAATGGCTGAGGAGCAGAAGACGAAAGTTTCTGGTCCTTCTACTAGGAATGTTAAAGTTTGAACGTGTTAGTAAATGCTGGCTGTCTATATTTCCATAAATAAGATTATATAGAAACATGACACCCATCATCGTTCTACGGTTTGTTAATGATGGTAAGTTTATTAGTAAAAGTCTACTATGATAAGAGGGGAGGTAAAGATTTGCATCCCAATTAAGTCCCCTAAGAGCAAAAGTAAGGAAGTTTTTTTGTACAGATTCATTGTGATCTTGGTGTACTCCATATTGAGGACTCCAGACACACGATCCATACTCAAGAATCGGACGGACCAGTGATGTATATAACGTTTTAGTTATGTACGGGTCATTAAATTCTTTTGACCATCTTTTAATGTTCGTCCGAAGAGCGTTGTGCAGCCACTACGTATGAAAACTCGCGGGCAAAACCGTAGATCCCGGCGTCGTAGTCAAAGAACGTAAATAGTCTTGACTAAATTTACCTGGATTCTGCAAGGGACTGTTCGGGTTGGCCAGACGCTTGCGGTGATCAGGCTGGAGTTGATGTGCTTGAAGTCCTGGGGTGGTTTTCCTCAAGTACCGGTGGTATGATGGTTCGGCTGATTCCTTATCGGCCGGTCCTACTGGCGGTCCGTTTCACGGGAGCAACACTCGAAGTAGGTTAGATAGCGCGGGGTCTGCTGGTGGTCCGTTTCACGGGAGCAACACTCGAGCTAGACTGGTATGCCGCGGGGTTTCCTCGTGGTCCGTTTCACGGGAGCAACACTTGTAGTAGTTAGGTAACGCGGGGTCTACTGGCGGTCCGTTTCACGGGAGCAACACTCGAAGTAGACTGGTATGCCGCGGATTCTTCTTGTGAACCGTTTTACACAGGATCACTCGAAGTAGGTTGATTTTAAGTGCCGTGGTTCAGACACTGAGTAACGAGACGATTGACTCTGATTTCGGAACTGTCTTTATTTCAGAAGAATAACTCTTATATAAGATACTAAATTATACATCATTAAATCTAAGAAAGGTCAAATTTCTGGACGTGCTAAACTAAGGTTAATGCCAGGGTCACCCACCTCTGAGTCTGCTGACTCAGGGGTTGTTTGTTCACGTACTGCTTTCCACACGCATTTCGGCTTCGCTGGCTGGTTTTGGGCTTGCCTCGGTCAGTCGGTCATTCTTCCCGCTGATCACGCTGATTCTGCTTCCGGAGCCATCGACTAGTGCCGAGTTAGTAGGTTGGGTATTGGCTTATGCTTAGAGTTACATTATTAATAGGCTAGTAGGTCTGATGCTTGTATATCGTGACCTGCTGATGCATCTTGATTGGGTAGTAGGTCTTGGCACTAGGTGCCAACACGGATGCATCTTGATTGGGTAGTAGGTCTTGGCACTAGGTGCCAACATTCTCCCCCCCCATTGAGGTACTCAATAATAGGGGCTGTGCGTTGTTGTTGGACCGTCTTAGTGAACCGATGTGTACCCTTGCGCTAGAGAATATTGTGGATCTTAAAACTAATTACTAAAATCTAATGTTAATACAAAAAAAATTTTTTGAATCATGTGGGTGAGATCTCTACCAACGATATCCGACCTGTTGTCTTCTTCGCCTTGTTGCGCGCCCTCGTAACCATTCTCCTTGGGCATCCCATGAAGTACTACACATTTTTTCTGGTTGGTCAGTGCGCATACAGGACTCTTGATCCTCTCTTGACCTTGCTTCTTGCTCCCTTACGGAGATGCATGTTACCCATGCCAGATAGGAAGTGACTTCTACTCCTTGAATTTCCTTGGTTACTGACCCTTCCACTCTGTGCTCTTCAGTTGTGAGTTGACAACCTTGGGCTTGTGGATTGGGGTCCGTCTGCGGCTCTCCTTGTTGATCTTGTCGTGGCCCGTTAGCTTCTTGTTGATCCGCAATGAGTGGAGAACTATTTACTCTTCCGGATTTTACTATTTGCTTCTTGCCGATGCATGCAATCAAACTTTGTCGTGGCTCGCTAGCTTCCGGTGTCCAAGCTTCGGCGCCCAACAACAGATCAATATTCTGGGGCTGCGTAAATTCAGGATCGGCTAAGCGCAACTGAGGTGAGATATTTCTTGGCGCTTGAATAGGGTGGGATGGTTGATTGGGCATTATTTCCGGTAGTACAATGACGTTGATTTGATCTTCGAAGTCAGTGGTTAATGATGATAGGGTCACGACAGCCTTTTTTCGTGATCTTGTTGTTCCTCCCAGTGCAGCGATGTTCAGGGTTGATGGCTCCAATTGTAGTCCAAGTGTGTCAGCCATCCTTCTGGTGATTATGTTAATCTGTGATCCAGAATCTAGGAATGTGCGGCATTGCTGATGGGTTCCGGCTGGGCCATGTATTGCCACTTGGGCGGTTGGTAACAGAACGGTGGGCTTATCTGTAAGCAGGGCTGTGGCTGAACACAGAGAACACAGAGATTGTCGATCCAATCTTTCCTCAATGATGTGTATCAAGATTGGGTCCCAGTTGTCTGTTGACACTTTGAGTGCGTCGAGAGTGGCGACCGTTCAGAGCACGGTATCATGTAAGCTGCGCAGCTGGTCCGCTGATCCATTTGTTCTGGGGTGCCCGAAAAGCTCTTGAATCGCGGATTAAATCAACAGCCGTTCATTGTGGTATCGATTCTTTAGTCGTTGCCATGCATCCTGGTAACTGGTCTGTCCGCCAATCGACGTTGCGATTAGGTTTTGTGCTTCACCTGTTACATGATTCTCCAAATGACGGAATTTTACTGCATCACTGTAGTCTTGATCGTGGATGCATTCCGTAAAAACTTCGTAGAATCGTAGCCAATGCCGGTAGTCTCCGTCAAACTTTGGAATTTCTACTGGTGGTATTACAAACGGAGGTGCAATCGCGAGTTTTTGTGTTGATGCTGAAGTTGATTTCGATTCTTCGTTCAAAAACGAAAAGTATTCTGCTCGTACAACCTGAAATCTGTCATCGGTGTGTCCATCATTTTTTATGGCTGGTTCCAGGTCGATGAGATCATGGTATCCCGTGACGATTTCCTTCCATAGCTCCTTCATGTGTTGTCTGACGTGTGTGGACACTTCCCGTACTTCGGTGCGGTTGCACAGAAAGTCTTCCATATCGTCTAATCGTCCTTCATCTCTTCGTTTTAATGATGTTAATCGAAGGTCTTCTCCTTCGTTTCCTCGTGATGATTGTGCCTTTGGCTCGAGATTTTCGCCTGTTTTCCGGGGCCTTTGTGACGGGCCTGACACTGATGGGATTCCATCCGAAAATATTGCTTCATATTTTTTCACAAGCTCTTCTAGCGCTTTGGCCTTTGTGAAATACTCATTCTTAGGACTTAGTGCTAGCTCCTGCAGCTTGGCATCATTTTTTTTAAACTGGGTCCATGAGTGAGTGAGCTGTCTGAGTTTCTCTTCGAAGTATCCTCCCTTGAGTTCTTAGTGCTGCGGAGTTCTTAGGACTGCGGAGTCCTTAGTGAAGTTTCTTATTAGCCTTTGGATGGCTATGTTGCTTTCAATTTGCTCATCAATGAGCATTTGGATTACGGGGTCTGATTCTGATCCCATTGTTGCAATGTATCTCTCCTCTCTCCTTTTTATACCCTTGCAGAGGGTATTATAATTTTGGTCAAAAGTGTGCAACGCAGTGAAGGAGACATCTCCGACCCTATAAAGTATATATATTCTTGATCAGGATCACCTCCTGAGTCGATATAAGCATGTCCGTCTGTCCGTCTGTCTGTTTCTACGCAAACTAGTCTCTCAGTTTTAAAGCTATCGAGTTCAAACTTTGCACGCATCCTTCTTTCCTTTGCAGGCAGTATATAAGTCGGAACGGCCGGATCGGTCGGCTATATCCTATAGCTGCCATATAACTGATTGATCGGAAATGCCATTACTTTGGTGTTTTTTAAGTTAGAGGTTTGGGACTTTCCACACATGTTATGTTTGACCAAAATATCTTATGTACAAAATTTCATAAGGATCGGCCGACTATATCCTATAGCTGTCATACAACCATCGAAATTGGCATAACTTTGGTGTTTTTTAAGTTAGAAAGATGGGATTTGGTGCAGATTCTATTTTGGGAAAAACAATCCGATCTGCCAAATTTCATAAGGATCGGCCGACTATATACGATCCGCTAAATATCTAATAATATAAGATGCGTGGCGCCACCTAGCGGACTGCGACTGAACTGCAAGGGTATATCAACTTCGGCTCCGCCCGAAGTTAGCTTTCCTTTCTTGTTTTTCGTTGAGGTTTGTGTTCAAGTTGTGATCCTAAAGGTCACCACCAAGTTGTGATCACCGGGGTCACCAAATGTTCGTCCGTAGAGCGTTATGCGGCAACTACGTCAAACTTGAACTCACGGGAGTAACGGTAGGTCTCGGAGTCGTAGTCAAAGACCGTAAATAGTCTTGACTAAATTTACCTGGATTCTGCAAGGGACTGTTCGGGTTGGCCAGACGCTTGCGGTGATCAGGCTGGAGTTGATGTGCTTGAAGTCCTGGGGTGGTTTTCCTCAAGTACCGGTGCTATGATGGTTCGGCTGATTCCTTATCGGCCGGTCCTACTGGCGGTCCGTTTCACGGGAGCAACACTCGAAGTAGGTTAGATAGCGCGGGGTCTGCTGGTGGTCCGTTTCACGGGAGCAACACTCGAGCTAGACTGGTATGCCGCGGGGTTTCCTCGTGCACTAGCGTAGATAGGGGGGGGATGAGGGGGATCAATCCCCCCCCCCCCCCCCCTTGGGTCTGAGTATTATAAGATGATATAATCTCAAAATTGAAAAAGAAACACATTTTTACGCGATGACTGTGCAGTACAGCATTATTATTATTATTATCGCAGTGTAAAATAAAACTTACAAAAAAACAGGATATTATTCTGAGTCATATCCCCCCCATATCAAAAAGCTATCTACGCCACTGTCCTCGTGGTCCGTTTCACGGGAGCAACACTTGGAGTAGTTAGGTAACGCGGGGTCTACTGGCGGTCCGTTTCACGGGAGCAACACTCGAAGTAGACTGGTATGCCGCGGGATCAACTCGTGGTCCGTTTCACGGGAGCAACACGCGAAGTAATGAGGTGACGCGGGGTCTACATCATTAAATCTAAGAAAGGTCAAAGTTCTGGACGTGCTAAACTAAGGTTAATGCCAGGGTCACCCACCTCTGAGTCTGCTGACTCAGGGGTTGTTTGTTCACGTACTGCTTTCCACACGCATTTCGGCTTCGCTGGCTGGTTTCGGCTTGCCTCGGTCAGTCGGTCATTCTTCCCGCTGATCACGCTGATTCTGCTTCCGGAGCCATCGACTAGTGCCGAGTTAGTAGGTTGGGTATTGGCTTACGCTTAGAGTTACATTATTAATAGGCTAGTAGGTCTGATGCTTGTATATCGTGACCTGCTGATGCATCTTGATTGGGTAGTAGGTCTTGGCACTAGGTGCCAACACGGATGCATCTTGATTGGGTAGTAGGTCTTGGCACTAGGTGCCAACAACATAAGTTTGCTTTTCCATTAAGTATTAGGTCATTAGCTAAAAACCATTTTTGAAAATTATCGAGATCGATCGAGAAAATTATGGAGTCTGTTTTGGGCAGAAGGGAACTTATATTGCAGACAAAGCTTAACATCGTCTGCGTACATTAGTACCAGCGCGTTCGTTAAGGATGGGGGCAAGTCATTTATAAAAAGAGTGAATAGTAATGGGCCAAGATGGCTTCCTTAAGGGACTCCAGATGTGGCACGGACTAAGCGGGAGTATTGATTTTTAAATAAGATTCTCTGTGTTCTTCCATTTAAATAGCGTAATGAGGTCGGTTGAGAATCGCAAAAGATTTATTTTACTCAACAAGAGTGAGTGATTAACTGAATCAAATGCTTTGGAATCGCTGACAATTTTGAGATGCCTCTGTAGTTGGCAGCATCGGATTTTTCCCCTTTTTGTGCACAGGGATTATGAAAGATTCCTTCCATTTAAAGGGGAAATTCCTTCCATTAAACAAAGTTATAAAACTGCTTTGGATCCTGAGTGAACTGAATCCGACAGCGGCGAATATAATTTTTATAAAATTCGACGTTATGCACGGTGAAATTTAGCCGAGCTATTAAGTATCTTGAGAAATCTATGCTGCTACAGGTTCTTTTATATTTATTTAAAAGCCTGTCTTTATATGTTTTTAATTTTGTTAGGCACCTTGTAAACCAAGGAAGATTATTTGTAGCGGACGGATATTTCCACGGCACATTTAAGTCAAAGAATGTATTTAATGTAAAATAAAATTTATCTAGGATAATATTTATATCTGTGCATTACAGAGTATCGGACAAGTCAAAAGTATCGATTAACAAATCAGTTTACGAAAATCAGCCTTACGAAAACAACGAACGATTATGTTAGTTTTTTGAAGAGTCAGATTGGACAGATGTTGGGAGCTTGACTCCAGCAGGCTTCGAATTTTTTTTCTTTACCTTACTCGGCTGATGCTCTTGTACAAATATGTCCTCTGGCCAGAAGCCAGGCGAACATAGCGTCACAAACATCGGCACTGGCAACACGTATCTTGAAGGATGACATGCGCCTCGAGTAGGAGTATTTAAATTTCCTAATGTCTTCCACTCTAATAACGGCCTTGGTTTTGGCTTTGATATTAGCCGAGATATCAATCTCCGAGGTATCGGGGGCTAGCCGTGAGAAAAATATTTATCTAACAGGTGGGATTACCTGTAATGGTTTTGGTGCCACGGTCAGTAATACCGTGGCATCAGTCCGTTTCGGGGATCCGGGCGGCGTGTAACCATTTCTAGTGGAAGCTATGGGGGTTAATTCTAGGGCATTCCTGGGAATCACTTGGAGTGATGCCATGGAGGACAAAGCAGACAAGTTATGCTCTGCTACGGTAAATTCGGGTGCTGACTTTTCATTTACCGTCCCGGCTCTTGGAGTAGCAAGGGAAATGAGCGGCTGCATTATTGCGGGAGGATCCAGCTGTTCCGCGATTACTGGAGCTGCAACTTCCCTAGTAGCAGATTTTTTCCGCTTAGGAGATTCATTCAACAGCTGAAGGCTATTGAATTGAATTGAACATCCAGCGCACTGAGTTGATCGTATATTTTTCGGAAACCAACGATCAAACATTTGGCAAGTGAGACACTTTCGCACAGCCAACAATAGATGCTGGCCTGGGACGAAGATATCGGCTTATTGCACGATTTTAATGAGCAGACAACATTGTATTCCATTTTTAAAGAATTACAAATTAGCAAAAATGAATTTATAATTTTTTAAATTTTCTATTATTATTATTATGATTATTATTTTTTTTTTTTTATTTTAAGCAAATAAGCCTTCAACCACTGTACCAACTAAGGTTAATAAAAGGTAGGTAGAGGAGGGAGTTAGTGAAGAGAGCTACGGGAGAGCGCAAGTGTAAAGAATGCGCGCAAAAAGATAAGAGCAGAATTAACTGCAAAAATTAAAAAGGCAGAGAGTAAAAAAGAAGCAGGGCTATATTTGGATAGCGACTTTTTAATTTTATTAAATGCTCACCCAAATATGGCACTGCACAAGCGCGTAGCGATACGGGTATAACTTTAATATTAAGACACAATGTTAGTAATGAAAACCAAGTGTTTAAATTAAGGTTTCAAACCCGCGTTTGGCAAAAATAGAATTTATCGCAAGCTCAAAAAATAATCACAACCGTTCGCTATGAAGTGAAGGAAGATAATGGGTTCTTTATGGGTTCTTGAGTAATTGGCCAGAGACTATCAACATTTGTATCCAACTGCTGCGCGCATTATTCAAGGTATCTTTGCCCAGCGAGGGAAAGATTACAAAACGGCAAGTTTTATCAGACGTACCTCGCATTTTCGACCCACTTGGATTGCTGGCTCCAGTGTTTATTCAATTCAAAATCCTGTTCCAAGAACTTTGGGTTCTCAACTTAGACTGGAACACCGCTACCGCTCAGCCTGCAAGATTGGTATCTCAAATGCAAGCACAAACTACAACGTCACTGTTTACGCCTGGTGCGACTCTACCATTGTTTTGGCTAGGCTCTCGCATATACGTGCTAAACTGAAGACTTTCGTCGCAAACCACACGTCCGAAATCCTCAGCATCATTCCACGCGATCACTGGCAACGCGTCAAATCAGATGACAACCCTGCTGACTGCGCTTCAAGGGTCATGCTAGCTGCTGCCTTAGTAAACCACAAACTATGGTGGAAGGGGCCATACTGGCTATACTCAACCATAGCTGAATGGGTAATAACACCTAGCACTCCACATTCTAGTTTTATTTCAGATGAACAAGTCCAGGCTGAAGTAAAAGGTTCTGCCTTCACGACAATGAGAACATACAACACTGAAACCTCACTATTGGGTCAACTGATCGACCGTGTCTACTTGTGACCAAAGCCACAAAGTATTACTGCTAAACTTCGTATACTCGCATCTTCGTGCAGCATCCAATAATTCTGCCCAAATCTCATCGCATAACGAAGCTCATTCTGAAACATGAGCACCGGATTCACTTACATCCTGGTGTATCGGCGTTATTCGTGATCGCACGCCAACGCTACTGGGTATTTGGCGCACGCAACCTCATTCGAAAGATCACGCATGACTGTCTAAAATGCTTTAGACAACGCCAACACACATCTCACCAACTCATGTCAGAACATTTCCGTTTGCAAACACTGGCTGCGACTTCGCCACAAGGGACGCGCCCTTTTCCTTGCGCCCTTAAGGTCCACAAGGGACGAAATCCACGCAAGGAAAAGGGTTACATCTGTCTATTCGTATGCCTAGCCACTTCTGCCTTGCATTTGGAATTGGCTACAGATCTTACAACCGACACATTCTCGGCAGTCAGACGATTCATCTCTCGCCGCGGAAAATGCTCGCAGATGTATAGCGACAACGGGCGAAACTTCGTCGGGGCAAAAAGGGCATTAAACGAAATGCAAACTCTTCTGAAGTCAGACGAACACAACAACACTGTACTGAAGGCCCTGGCAGACGAAGGAATTAAGTGGAATTTCATTCCCCCCCATTCACCACACTGAGGTGGCAAATGGGAATCAGCTGTGCGCTCTGTCAAATTCCATCTTCATAGAGTCATTGGCAAGAATGTCCTCACCTTTGAGAAATTGCACACTCTTCTCGCCCAAATAGAAGCTGTGGTCAACTCACGTCCACTATTTTCAACTTCGGACACTGAGGTCAACTATCTGTCGCCAGCACACTTCCTAATTGGTCGTCCATACACGACAGTACCAGAAGGCGATCTTTCACATGTACCAATCAACCGTTTGGATTATTGACAACAGACTCAAGCTATGCTGCAAGGCTTCTGGAAACAATGGCACATGGAATATCTTACATCACTTCAGCATCGGCCAAAGTGGATGAACAAATCAGTCAACATTGCCAAGGATGACATTGAGCTTCTTAAGGATTCTCACACACCGCCAGCAGTATGGGCTCTCCTTCGCAAGAGTCATCGAAACATATCCAGGGAAGGATGGAATGGTCCGCGCTATACGTCTCAGGACTCCAACTGGAGAAACAACCCGTGGAATTGTCAAGATCGCCCTATTACCAAATTCCGAAACAGTGTTTCAGGGGAGGCCGGGATGTTGATGTTGATCGGTCACACTGTCACACTGGAACCTGCATTAATTATCAATTCGAGAAAACTGGGCACACAAAAGTTTATGTACAGAAGAAGAAGGTGCTAGAAGCGTCGGTTGCAGGTTCGGCGCGTGAGTTTCTTGCTTTGCTTTTGTTGGACAGATGGCGAAGTCAAGCGATTGAGCCAGCTCTATTTTCAATAAATAAAGTTAATCATCAACAGAGGAGGTGGAAATTCGACCCCAGGCCACAATGGCAATAACCAAAGCAATGTCTGAAGTAAACAAAACATTAACCAAACCCATCGGAAAACTCCCAAAGCCCTTTAAATACTCAAAAATAAAAGAGGTTTGAGTTCACACCATTAATCTCAGCCAAAATATATTCGTTTCGTTTTTCAATGTAGCTACTGGAAAAGAATTTATCTTTTTAATAGACACAGGTGCAGACATTTCTATTTTAAAAAAAACTTCAGATAACTTCCAAAACATCCAAGATGATTACATTATAGACATAAAAGGTGTTGGGACTCGTGCCAGCATCAAATATCATAATTATTTCTATTTAATTCTCTCGGTGAAACTAGCCGCAGCGGTCCACTAATTGCCCGTTATCAGCTGTTCCATATTCTTTTTCTGCAGCAAGGCTGCAGTGCAGAAGGAAGATTTGACCATCATGGTACTGGAGCCGTTGGAAATTTTGTTGCGCAAGAAATTTACCACACTCCAGGATCAGTTAGAGCGATTGAGCTCTGTTGAAGTTCGGAGTGAATTATGCTGGAAGTTCTCCCAGCTTGCCGCTGATGTGCGCTTTGACATTCAGGTGGGAATGGCAAAGCACTCCATGAGGGTACCTGCACACTCCACTCGTCTCGACGGCACCAATGGTCCCACTGCTTCGTCAATGGAAGAACCAACCATAGCGGTGGTGAAGGTGCAGGATGGTCTGTTGGAAAATCGTCGCTCATGCAGTCAGGATTCTTCGCTGGACCGCGACATCCAATCGGGTTCTCAAGATTTGAAATTGGAGCGAAACCTGAACAACGATCACGATAGCCAAGACGTGTCCAATTGCGTCTCATCAGGCATCCACCGCTCCCCCCGTGGTCGCTACTTTCACGTCGCATGGCAGTTGTCTGCGATGGATGGGATTCGGATTATTGTCACCGTTGCCGATTAAGTCAGCGCCCAGGTCTGACTCCATTCTGGACTCTAGCCTTCACCCTTCCAATGGGGGAGGTCGTCCGCATCGCTGCTGTCGCCGTCTGCAGCTGCCAAGGTGCGCCTACGCGCAATTTCGGAAAGAAGATTCCTTCCACTCTGGCCACTCTATTGAGGCCTCGCTCGAGCACTCTCTGGATCTGGATGGGCACGGCAGCCTGCGACTGAGAATTATGAACCTTGAGATCATCAGCAATATTATGTGATGAAGCTGTCCCATGCCCCTAAGGATTTTTGTTGAAAGATGGAATTCAAGGGGAGGAGGATGTTGGGACTTGTGCCAGCATCAAATATCATTTAATTCCCTCGGTGTAACTAGCCGCAGCGATCCACTAATTGCCCGTTATCAGCTGTTCCATATTCTTTGTTTCTCCCAGATTCGCATGCGCTTTGTTGTTCTTTTGTAGCGCATGCACTTTGGGAGCTTTGGTGGAGCTTCTGCGCAAGCTCTTAGGTTTTATGCATTTGATATTCGCCATTGTTTTGGATCGGCCGCGGAGTTTGTTAAATTGTCCCATAATAAATTGAATTATAAAATTGAATCTTGTCTATTAATTCGGCCGCTATCAAAACGCTGATAGCTCAACAGAAGGCATAAGTCAAGAAATAACCAAATCCCGAGGTTTAGTTTCTATAGAGATACAGACAACTAAATACATTCACAACTAAATTCACATTTCCCAATTCCATGCGATGGAATAATAGGCATCGACTTTTTTAAAAAATACAACTGCCAATTAGACTTTAAGCCATCTGATATTGGCTTATAATTAGACCCTATAATTTAAAATTTCCAATTAGGGTACCAATAGCTCATAGTGCTGGCAATAACTGGCAATACTTCTGCCAGCAAGATCTCAAGTTATTCGGAAAATTTAATTTAATTCAAAAGAAAACAGTGTATTAATTCCAAATCAGGAAAATGAGTATGGTATTTACGTTGCAAATACCATAGCAACATCAAATAATGCCTTCATAAGACTATTAAACATAACAAATACTGACCAAGTAGTTAGTACAGATAACCTAACATATGAATCACTTTCGAACTACGATGTAGTCAACGCAAATTCAGACAATAGAAAAAATAGAAATATGATATTTTAGATTTACTAGGTCAAGCAAAATACTTTTCATGTCTTGACTTAATTTCAGGATTCCATCAAATTGAACTAGAAAAAGGATCAAGAGATGTAACTTCTTTTTCAACGAGCAACGGCTCATATCGCTTCACGCGATTACCCTTCGGATTAAAAATAGCTCCTAATTCATTTCAGAGAATGATGACTATTGCTTTCTCTGGTCTAGAACCTTTTCAAGCATTCCTTTATATGGATGACTTAATAGCAATTGGTAGTTCCGAAAAACATATGCTTAAGAACTTAACAGATGTTTTTGAGAAATGTAGGAAATACAACCTAAAGTTACATATAGAAAAATGTTCATTTTTTTTTGCATGAAGTGACTTTTCTAGGTCATAAATAAAGGAATACTTCCAGATGACAAAAAATACGATGGCATTATGAACTACCCAGTTCCGCACAACGCGGACAGTGCTAGACCTTTCGTAGCATTCTTAAACTATTATAGATGTTTTATAGAAAATTTCGCCGACTATTCACGGGAATAGTCGCATTCACAAGATTATGTAAAAAGAATGTTCCTTTTAAATGGACGGATAAGTGTGAAAATGCATTTCAATACTTAAAAACAAAACTTATGGAACCTACCCTGCTACAATATCCAGATTTCACTAAAGAATTCTGTATAATAACAGATGCAAGCAAGCAAGCATGTGGAGCGGTTTTAACTCAAAACCATAATGGTCTCCAACTTCCCATTGCATACGCATCAAGAGCATTTACAAAAGGTGAAAGTAACAAATGTACTACTGAGCAGGAATTAGCTGCAATTCATTGGGCGATATTACATTTCAGATATTACATTAATAAAAACAGACCATAGACCTTTAATATACCTTTTCTCAATGATCAATCCCAGTTGATCAACGTATAAGGCTCGATCTAGAAGAATACGACTTTACAGTCAAATATTTAAAGGGAAAAGATAATCTATACATAGCTAATGCGTTATCATGAATAACCATCAAAGAACTACAAAATTTAACTAGAAATATATTGAAAGTCACTACTAGATATCAAAGTAGACGAAAATTCCGCGCGGAAAATCCAGCTTCTAAGCCTAACGTATACAAAGTCATAATCAATGATGAAGTACGTAAAGAAGTCCCCTTGCAGATAAAAAATATGTTATGTTTATTTAAAGAAGGCAGAAAAATTACTGCAAGATATGATGTTGGCGATTTATATACTAAAGGAGTTATTGAGTTAGATACATTTTTCCAAAGGCTTGAAATGCAAGCCGGTATAAATAAAATCAGCCAACTCAAAGTGGCACCGTGGGAAAATATCTTTGAATATACTTCAATAGATAATTTCAAATTAATGTGCAATTAAATCTTGAAAACATTAAGAGTAGCGCTACTCAACCCGGTGACCCAAATAACAAATTTAAAAGAAAAAGAAATCATTTTGTCTACATTTTATGATGATCCAATTCAAGGAGGTCATACTGGCATATCAAAAACTTTTGCCAAAGTAAAAATACTCTATTACTGAAGAGGCATGTCTAAAGATATAACTGAGTACGTAAGAAAATGTCAAAAACGCCAGAAAGCCAAAATAACTAAACACATAAGGACTCCTTTAACAATTACAGACACACCAATAAATGCTTTCGACAGAGTGATAGTGGACACCATTGGTGCACTGCCAAAATCAGAAAATGGCAATGAGTATGCAGTCACTTTAATATGTGATTTAACTAAGTATTTAGTTGCCATACCTGTTATAAATAAAAATGCTAATACTGTCGATAAAGCAATATTTGAATCTTTTATCCTGAAGTACGGTCCAATGAAGACGTTCATTACGGACATGGGAACAGAATATAAGAATTCAATTATAGACGATTTGTGCAAATATTTAAAAATGGAAAATATTACATCCACAGCACACCACCACCAGATAGTTGGAACAATAGAAAGAAGTCATAAAACTTTTAATGAGTACATACGACCTTACATTTCGGTTGATAAAACTGATTGGGACGTTTGGGAGCTAGTATTCGGTAAAACAAGTCATTTACCTAAACATTTTAATAGCATAGATAGTGTAGAAGCACTATATAATATAGATGACTATGCTAAGGAGAGCAAGTATAGATTAGAAGTAGCCTATAAAAGAGCTAGAGTTATGTTAGAAGCAAATAAGAATAGAAATAAACTACTATACGATCATAAAGTAAGGGATATATATATATCAGTAAGTGACCAAGTTTTATTAAAAAACGAGACAGGTCATAAGTTAGATCCTAAATATACAGGTCCGTATATAGTAACGGAAATATGAGACGGAGATAACATAGTAATAACAAATAACAAACATAAGAAACAAACAGTTCATAAGGATAGATTAAAAATCTTTATTTCATAAATTGCACTTAGTATGGCCGTACAAAGGCACACTTCTTTTAATAAATTCAATTTCTTTGATTCTAATAACATAATAAAAAAAAATTTTAAAAAAATATAAAAAAAAGGGATTAACTAGAAATTTTTATTATAAAAATAACTTCATTACATTACGTTATTTTTCAAAATGAGGGAGATGTAATATGCACATATATTGAATACCCACTATACCGAAAGTACTTAAAGGGTACGTACTGTAACACTTTGTTGCAGTGTTTACATATTTCAAAGTCCCGATCATAGACCCTAAGTGGCCGAAATATGAACCGATCGCTATGGCTTAGCCCGCACTCAGGAAGTGCTAGCGTCGGCATAATTGTAACGAACGGACAGCATATGCATACCCCCTCGCGCCTCCACTCGAGAGTGCATAGCAATATATATATGTTCATTCCATTATACATAAAAATATAGATACATAGCCGTCCCTCTGCCGCTGCCTGCGAGCATCGCACCTATGAGACTTAGCCTTAATTAGACTTAAAGAATAAAGGCACCATTGCTGCTCCAACCAAATAAAATACAAATATACAAATCTAAACTAAAAGAATGGAATTACTTAAATTACCCAAATACAACGACAAAGATCAACGAGGAATATACATCACCTTAAATTTTTTTGCTCCATAAGTACCAAACGACTCCTATCCAGCTACTGTCGTCTTAAATGGCCTATGAGAGGCCGGAACCCCCCTGTCGAGCTACTAAAAATGCTAGAACAGGGCAGCGCTCACCACTCACAATTGGCGAAAAACGACCTCGGTGAATCTCTTTTCAACATTATTTTTAGGTCAAACCTTTTCCTCTGCAATAAGGGAGATATTCCCACTTTCATTATTGCAAACCGCAGGGAATCCATTGATCTCACACTTGTATCGAAACAGATACTTAGCCACGTATTCCTTTGGGAAGTCCTATAGAAACACTCTAGTAACTAACTAAGAAACTATGTACCACAGGTACATAGACCATAGGTTAGTTTTTAAAACCTAAAAAACCAACTGGTCCAATTTTTATCAAATCCTGTTAAACACTATTGCACCAAAGCCTCCTGACTATCCTCAAAACGTGGATAGTTTTAACACTTTGGCCCAAGAATTCACTCAAGCCTGCAACAATGCCCTCAAATAAACATGTCCAAGAACAAAACCAAATAAAGCGAAATTGGCCACCCTGGTGGTCTATAGAGCTAGCGTCCCTCCAGACGGCAAGCTGTTAAATAGGGCAAAAGCCGCAAGCGAGGAGACACTTTGGACCGAATACAAGGCCTTTGTAAAAAGTCCATCCGCAAAGCGAAGCGCTCCATATGGAACTCCTTTTGCACACAACTCCTTCAGTAATAGTGCCTAATATCTAGGGCTAAATCTGGATTGGAAACTAAATTGAAACTCCAATATTGAAAAAATGTAATAGCCGTTTTTTACATTTCTACAATATTGGAGTTTCAATTTAGCTTTACCTACCCAGTTTACCTACAAAAATAGCCC
This sequence comes from Drosophila ananassae, assembly GCF_017639315.1. Taxonomy (NCBI): domain Eukaryota; kingdom Metazoa; phylum Arthropoda; class Insecta; order Diptera; family Drosophilidae; genus Drosophila; species Drosophila ananassae. Next base: position 481,669 of record NW_025319055.1, read on the forward strand.
ACTTTACCTACAAAAAAACTGTTGGGACTTGTGCCAGCATCAAATTCATTATGTCTAGCGTGCTGTTGTTGTGTTTGATGTGCGCGAACTCGTTGCATTCTAAGCCTATCCTACATTGTCACTCACTAAAAAACGCAATTCTGGCATAGCAATACGACAATTTTCTTGATCTGTCTATCTCTGGTCATCAGTGCAGTTAGCACCTAAGGTAGCTCTTCGCACATTTGATTGACTACGACGACCTAAGTCAGGCCGTCTTCTCCTCGGCATCGTAATTTGTATTTAATCAAAGTGAGAAAATTTCCCGCTTATACTATCACAAAAAAGAGCACAATACATGGAATGTCACTATCACAAAGAACCACCAAAGTAAATGAAGTTCTCGCGCACGTACCCACAACGATAGAAGGATACACTAATAGATATCGTAACCAAAAATACTTTTTTCCGTGTTCTGAAATGCGACAGGATGGATTGACATATTAGTTGGTTTTCAAATCTAATGTCAAATATTATGATATGATTGAGTTCCGAAATTTAATTTGTGACAAAACTTAAGATTTATCTTTCGATTTCTATATAGTCTTAACTGAAATTAGCCTAAATTAAGTTTCTCGATGAGAACAACAACTATTTATGTACTATGCATTTTGTCGCGTTCGCGATTCACTTTTGTTGAGTTTTGGAACGTAATATTACGCGCACGCGAATTTGAACTTCATGCAGCGGTAATAAATTACAAATTGACTCTCCATTTTATTTAGAAAACGTTTGTATGGGAAATAGAAAAATGCAATTTGAGGATTTTTCCGGCAATTATTCGAATTTTTCTCACATTTTAAACATTTCCTAGACCTCCACGAATAATTCAAAACCAAGATAAGATAAATCCGTTTAGCCATTCGAGGCTCGAGTTTTAGAGAGACTAACGAACATCAATTCATATTTATATTGATATACATATATAACATTTAGCAATCGCTTTAGGAGTAAGAAACCTGGCCGATCCGCCTTGTTTTCTTCTTTTTTTTTGTCCAACCAATCCAAACAATTATTTTTATTTTATTTAGTTTCCTTATTTTCTTTTTGTTTTTATTTTTTCCCCAATTTGGTCCTTAACTGATCGCCAAAACAATGAAGGTTGGGACACTCCTTATTTTATTAATTCTATAAAAACTTTAATTAGCTAAAGCCCTGTAAAGTTATCACTTCAACACTTTATGGGGCCCCTTTTAATGACTCATAACGTGATCAGCCCTTCACTTCAACTTTAATCCAATAAAATAGAGCATAGACAAAAAAAAAGACCACAAAGGAGTAACGAGAGGTAAAATTGTTATTATGTTATTTTTTTAATAATTCAATATGTTAAATCCAATCTTTTGTTTATTCATTTCAAATGGGACCTTCTCCAAATACCCCATATAACGTCAATCATTAAATAAAAATTAAAATATATATTTAAAAAAGGTTATAACCATAATGTGTGATTGTTACCCGCAGATGCTGTGGGAAAGCAAAAATCCTGAACGCACTTCCTGGCAGCTGAGCTAGCTTGGAGCTAGATTAATCGAAATGTACGAGTAGTTTTATTTTAGTTCACTGCTTATTTGCCGAAATATGCCCTGGGACGCAATCAACTTTTCGTGTGAAATTCTAATAAAATTCTCGAGGCGAATTGTGGCGTTCGCTTTTCGCCAAATCTGCGTCAAATCTGCGCTACGACGTCAGAATACGAAGCCAGGCCGAGTCGGCAAAGAAAGCGAAGCGGCTGCCGGGTAGGGCTTCTTTGAAAAGGGTGTCACCAGGTACCCTGAACCCACCGTATTAAAGTGGGCAGAGTTTGTATACCAGGCAGCCAGGCTGACTCTCGGCACGGGAGAAGTGACACCTTAGTCCGGCCCGGTGCAAGATGGTGTTTTGGGATGGGAAGTGGGTTGGTGCTACTTTTTAGAGGCGGCGACCCAAGCGCATACGGTGCGGATACTCGCTAGATGTCCGGGGCTATTTATTTGAGAGGAGGGTCCTGCTATGGGATCTTCGGTTTATTACAAGACATAACCCTTGCCTTTATAGTTATTGCCAATGTAACAACGAAAAGGTAGGCCCAGGCTCAGAGATTTTGTAGACTTGGGTTAACAACCAGACTTTTTCGGAGCTTTTAAATTTATTTTTGACTTTTGTGCTCTTGAACTATCAAGAATTTGCAGTACACAATTTTTATTATCGACAGAATTACATTCGACAGATAAAGGAACGCTATACGAATTTACTACACGAAGAATCGTGGGCTGCAATCCTCACACAAGTATGGTGGAAAAGCTGCAAAGGTTGCTATCCCTTAGAAGCAGTTCGTTTCTTGGAAATCTCCGGAAAGAATTATGTCATACATCATTGTCCATGTGCTCCAAAGATTGGACCCAGGCCAAGTGGGAGGAAAGTGAAATTTTAAACTTACTTGGGCTCATCGACTACTTGGGAATCGATGGCTGAATTTTTGGAGCTGCGAGAGTACTGCATGCTATGGATCGTCCTTTAACCTCACTTATTCATCTCCGCCTGTATACTATGTAGTGAGTTGTCCCAGGTAGTGTCTATGTGACATTTATCAAAGCGTAATCTATTTATACATATTTTTTATTTTCTCCGAGGTTCGTGACGTGCAGGGCCAAGTAGAAGCTTAAGAATGGAGCATGTAATTATTGGAGCTCTGTATATCCGTTTGTTTACAATGCCTTCGGAATGTGGGTTCTAAGCCTGAACTTTAAGAAGACGGATTTTTACTGTTTCTGGTTTGTTTACGCTTTTGGGATCCGTGTAATCAGGTTTCTAGTCGTTATTTGAATAAAATATTATCTATTCCAAATGATTGCAATTAATATGGTTATTTTTGGACAGGTGTCACAAAGGTGAGAAGACCTTATTAATAGTCTGTTCAATCGAGTTCTATCTAAGCTATTGAACTTCCTATTTCTCAATTTTTCTTGCGAGATTATTGCTCAGACATTTTCAAGTGAATGTGAGTCCGAAATCGAAAACACCATCGCATTCTATTCAATTTCCAGCTTAAGGTCACTTGCCTGCTCGTTCCAAAGGAAAATCATTTAAAAATTAGTTTCAACCTGGTGGAATCTTGTTTTACATTTTCCACCATCGCCCTTGACTATCTTATTCAGACGTGTTCATCAAGGGTCCATGTTAAATGCCTATCGCTGCTCCTTTGACATTTTTGAGTGATATTCTGCCAATTTGCTGCGCTGTTTTGCTTGTGAACAGCGATTTTTGCCTGCAATGGAAGCAAAGGACTTCATTTTGGCAAACAGACAAGGCGTCCCTTGAAAGTTAGGCTAGGTGTCCTGATTCATGGACAGGTGGCTCGTAAAAATGAGATTCCAGTTAATAAATAAGTTAATTGGGCATTCATTTTATTTTACTTTGTTATTTAAGATATCGTATAAAGCTACTATATTATGGACTTTGATTTTAAATTAATAATTGTGAACTCTTCTTAATTTTGTAATGGAAATATAAGTCCTTTTTATACCAGTAACCAACCGAAAAAAACATCAGGGTAACCTTATGTTATTAACAATATACAGTTATGTTATTAACAACATACAGTTGAGATCAGCCTCCTATCATAACCTGAGCAGTTAAGACTCTGACATCCTTCTTTCCTTATTTTCTTTATTTTTATTTATTTTTTGTATTAAGGCTTAGTTTTACGAACCAATCGTTAATCCAATCAAGGAATTTGTCTCACAGTCTCTTTAATCTCGTTAATCCAATTTTGAGTTGTCTCTCAGTCAGTTTCAATTTCATTTTTCAATTTCAATTTTCAATTTAGATTTTCACTTTTTAATTTAAATTTTCAATTTTTATTTTCCATTAAATTTTCAATTTTTATTTTAAAATTCAATTTTTAATTTTAATTTTCAATTTAAACTTTCGATTTCGACTTTCATTTTCAATTTTCAAATTCTATTTTCAAATGCATTTCATCTGTTTTCGCATCTGTTTTATTTTGTGATATTTTTGTCGTGTAATATTTTTTGTCGTGAGATATTTTGATGTACTGATTAGATTTATATACCTATAATAAATAAGTAAAAGTAAAAATCATATAAATGTTTTAAATTATTGTTGTAAATCCATTTTCGCCCTTATTCACTCCTGTTTCTCTTTTATTGACCTTTATCTCGTCATGCCTGCTAATAAAGAAAGGGCCAACAGCAAAAAATCTCCATGCATAATTTTACCAGCTCCATAACCTTTAGGCTCCCCTGAACCAAAGTCCAGAACAAACATAGGTTCTATCACCCACAGTTTCCGCGGTACACCTAAGAGAAGAAATTGATCAAATTTTACCATATATTGAATTATGTAGGCCGTGTAATGGTGATGACCATCATTGTTTCTAGTACATATCATTTTTGAAATGTATGTGTACCAACTAAAATTAAAAATTGGTATCTAGCAGTTACCATATCTTTGGAATACGCATCCAAAGTTGAAATCTCAGATTTTCTACATTAATTTTTGGTCTTCCATGATTTTTCACCAAAAATTTTTCTATGGAAGATTTTTATTTTCTTATTGAAATCAGTAGATCATACCATGTTTTAATTTTGGATTTAAAGAAAAACTCGAAATAATTTTATTGAATTTATTATAGGTGGTTAAACAATATTTTCTTCAATTAAATTGGAGTTTTTAATCTCATATTTTCAAAAAGTCCTGGCTATCTACCATTTCTGTAAAGCTTTACTAACCTGCAATAGATACGATTGATAAATTTTGATACGTAGAAGGGAAGGCAAAGATACATGTTTACGCTTCGTGTTTACAAAGTTATAAAACTGCTTTGGATCCTGAGTGAACTGAATCCGACAGCGGCGAATATAATTTTTATAACATTCGGCGTTATGCACGGTGAAATTTAGCCGAGCTATTAAGTATCTTGAGAAATCTATACTGCTACAGGTTCTTTTATATTTATTTAAAAGCCTGTCTTTATATGTTTTTAATTTTGATAGGCACCTTGTAAACCAAGGAGGATTATTTGTAGCGGACGGATATTTCCACGGCACACTTAAGTCAAAAAATGAATTTAATTTTCCCACTGCATACGTACAGCCCACCTCCCGTCCAACTGACCGAGGGACGCTGCCGCGGAACGTACGGCCCGAATCGCGGGAATAGATCCGAGATAGATAAGCGAGGATTAGGAGAAAAATATTACGAGGAAGAGTGTTGCACAGATAAGGCGGTTAATATAAGCGATTTAAGATTGTTAGTAGAGCAAAGTGACAAGATATGGTAGAGACCATTGTAGTCCGAACATAATACCCTGAACGGATCGTGTTGGGCATATGTCGATCTACAATGGCTGAGGAGTAGAGGAAGAAAGTTTCCGGTCCTTCTACTAGGAATGTTAAAATTTAAGCGTGTTAGTAAATGCTGGCTGTCTATATTTCCATAAATAAGATTATATAAAAACATGACACCCAGCATCGTTCTACGATTTGTTAATGATGGTAAGTTGATTAGTAAAAGTCTACTATGATAAGAGGGAAGGTGAAGATTTGCATCCCAATTAAGTCCCCTAAGAGCGAAAGTCAGGAAGTTTTTTTTACAGATTCTATGTGATCTCGGTGTACTCCGTATTGAGGACTCCAGGCAGACGATCCATACTCAAGAATCGGACGGACCAATGATGTATATAACGGTTTTTTTATGTACGGGTCATTAAGTTCTTTTGACCATCTTTTAATAAAACCAAGCACACCCATAGCTTTATTAACCATGGTAGATATATGGTCGGTAAATTTAAGTTTCAAATCTTATAGGACACCCAGATCGGTAATCGGATTAAAGTCTAGACTGGTCGCTAGTGAATTTATACTAAAGACAAAGCTTAACGCCATCAGCGTACATAATTACAAGTGAATAAGTTAAGGCAAGTCAACAGTGTAAAAATTAAGGGTCGAAGATGGCTTCCTTGGGGCACCCCAGAAGTGGCGCGGACAAAACGCGAGGTAAATTCTTTAAAGAAGACACGTCTGTTTTTAAGCCATTCCGGAACTCAGCCGTGACAAAAGATGTTAGCTCCAATAGCTCCAATAGTGGTGGAGCGGCGCTTCATGAAGCCGTTCTGGCACAGAGATAGTAGAGTAGTTTCCGAGAAATCTTGACAACCGACTTCAAAAACACAGTTTTGAGAAAAACGCGTTTAAAGTTTGCGCTCTGCCTATATCTTACCTCGAGCGTCCACGTTTTCAGAACTGTATCTCCGAAACTTTTATTCAAATCGACTTGCAAATTTGGGAGAAAATTTTCAAGATTCTGTAGAATTTTATAAAATAAATAAAAAAAATAGATTTTTTTGAAGCCGCCAAACCCACCTAACCCCTTAAGAGATGCATATTTAATAAAAATTTTGTGAAATTAAAAAAAAACAAGAAAGGAAAGGAAACTTCGGGCGGAGCCGAAGTTTATATACCCTTTCAGTTGAGTCGCAGTCCACTAGGTGGCGCCACGCATCTTATATTATTAGATATATAGCGGATCGTATATAGTCGGCCGATCCTTATGAAATTTGGCATATTGAATTATTTTGCCCAAAAAGTAATCTGTACCAAGTCCCATCTTTCTAACTTAAAAAACACAAAGTTATGCCAATTCCCATCGTTCTATTACAGCTATAGGATATAGTCGGCCGATCCATATGAAATTTTGTACATAAGATATTTTGGTCAAATATAACATGTGTGGAAAGTCCCAACCTAAAGTCCCTCTAACTTCAAAAACGCCAAAGTTATGGCATTTCTGATCAATCAGTTATATGGCAGCTATAGGATATAGTCGGCCGATCGCGGCCAACCGACCCGTTCCGACTTATGTACTACCTGCAAGGAAAAGAAGGATGTGTGCAAAGTTTCAACTGGATAGCTCTAAAACTGAGAGACTAGTTTGCGTAGAAACCGACAGGCAGACAGACAGACGGACAGACGGACTTGCTTATATAGACTCAGGAGGTGATCCAGATCAAGAATATATATACTTTATAGGGTCAGAGATGTCTCCTTCACTGCGTTGCACACTTTTGACCAAAATTATAACACCCTCTGCAAGGGTATATAAATGGGGAGCTATTACTGAGAGTAAGTGGTCAATAGCCAGCTGCTAGCAGCTAAGCGACTGATTCCAATTATTTTGTCTCAGGTAGCCCTCCACTTTTTTTCTGTCACTTTCGAACGCACATGTCACTGGACAAGATATCCGCCTAAGGCTAGGTATCCTGTGCTCCAAATGACGATCCAGAAACAAAAATGGCAAAAGACAAGCAAGAAACTATATAGTTGCCGGTAAAGATAGTGATGCTAACTTTACTGACAACTGACCCAATTAATCGTACACGAGAAAAATAAATAAATTTAGGTTATAGAACGAAAAAGTATGCATACTAATAAGAATTAGTTTGCTCTTGAAGGTAATTTAAAATGGAGGTTTTCATATTTGAAAGGGATGAAAGAGAAGTAATATGATACAGACCATTATAGTTCGAACATAAAATCCTAAGGGGCTCATGCTGTGCATATGTCGATCTACAATGGCTTAAGAATAAAGGACTAAAGTTTCTGGTCCTTCTATTCGGAACGTTAAACTGTAAGCGTGTTAGTAAGTGCTGGCTATCTACATCACCATTACGTCCCAGTTAAGTCCTCTAAGAGCAAATAATAAGAAATTCTTTTGTACGCATTCTATGCGGTCTTGATGAACACCGTATTGGGGACAACAGACACATGAACCATACTCCAGTATCGGACGGACCAAGGATATAAATAAGCTTTTAGTAATATAAGGGTCGTTAAATTCTTTAGCCCATCTTTTAATAAAACCGAGAACAACTTTAGCCTTATTAACCATTGAAGAAGTATGGTCGGAAAATTTAAGTTTTATGTCTAAAAGGACACTAAGATCATTAACCTGAGTTAATTTTTCTAAGGCAATCCCAGAGAGATAGTACGATGCCTAGTGAGGACTAGTACGATAAAAAGATCCGCATTTTGATCCGTTAAGTATCAAGTCATTAGCTAAACACCATTTTTGAAAATTGTCGAGATCCGACTGGAGTCTGTTTTGGGCAGACGGGAACTTATATTGCAGACAAAGCTTAACATCGTCTGCGTACATTAGTACCAGCGCGTTCGTTATGGATGGGGGCAAGTCATTTATAAAAAGAGTGAATAGTAATGGGGCAAGATGGCTTCCTTGAGGGACACCAGATGTGGCACGAACTAAGCGGGAGTATTGCTTTTTAAATAAGACTCTCTATGTTCTTCCATTTAAATAGCTGGAGATCCACGTAATGAGGTCGGTTGAGAATCCCAAAAGATTTAGTTTACTCAACAAGAGTGAGTGATTAACTGAATCAAATGCTTTACTAAAGTCTGTGTAAATAACATCAGTTTGAAGTCCCTTTTGGAAGCCATCTAAAACAAAGGATGTCAACTCCAATAAATTAGTGGTGGTAGAGCGACGCCTAATGAAACCATGCTAACATGGAGAAATTATTAATTTTTCGAATAACTTTGGAATCGCTGACAATTTTGAGATGCCTCTGTAGTTGGCAGCATCGGATTTTTTCCCTTTTTGTGCAGAGGAATTATGAAAGATTCCTTCCATTTAAAGGGGAAAATCGAAGATTCCAAAGCCTGGTACATAATACCTGGAATAAACTGGTTTTACCTTTTGAAGATCCAATAATATTGTTTTCAGAAAGAAATGGAACAAATATACGATTAGTTGGTTGAATGTTGTAAGCGTATGGCTGATCTGAAGTTTTAGGAGGTGAATATGTTGTTTGGAAAAATTTTGCGAATAAATCAGCAATGGCCTGATCGGAAGTCGTTGATAAATTTTGATAAGTAAGTAGGGAAGGCAAAATACATGTTTACGCTTCGTGTTTACAAAGTTATAAAACTGCTTTGGATCCTGAGTGAACTGAAACCGACAGCGGCGAATATAATTTTTATAACATTCGGCGCTATGCACGGTGAAATTTAGCCGAGCTATTAAGTATCTTAAGAAATCTATACTGCTACAGGTTCTTTTATATTTATTTAAAAGCCTGTCTTTATATGTTTTTAATTTTGTTAGGCACCTTGTAAACCAAGGAGGATTATTTGTAGCGGACGGATATTACCACGGCACACTTAAGTCAAAAAATGAATTTAATTTTTGCGCGGTTGCCACTGCATACATACAGCCCACCTCCCGTCTAACCGACCGAGGGACGCTGCCGCGTAACGTACGGCTCGAATCGCGGGAATAGATCCGAGATAGATAAGCGAGGATTAGGAGAAAGATATTACGAGAAAAAGTGTTGCACAGATAAGGCGGTTAATATAAGCGATTTAAGATTGTTAGTAGGGCAAAGTGACAAGATGTGGTAGAGACCATTGTAGTCCGAACATAATACCCTGAACGGATCGTGTTGGGCATATGTCGAACTACAATGGCTGAGGAGCAGAAGACGAAAGTTTCTGGTCCTTCTACTAGGAATGTTAAAGTTTAAACGTGTTAGTAAATGCTGGCTGTCTATATTTCCATAAATAAGATTATATAGAAGCATGACACCCAGCATCGTTCTACGGGTGTAACAAATGTACTACTGAGCAGGAATTAGCTGCAATTCATTGGGCGATATTACATTTTAGACCATATATATATGGAAAACATTTCTTAATAAAAACAGACCACAGACCTTTAATATACCTTTTCTCAATGATCAATCCCAGTTCAAAACTGACACGTATGAGGCTCGAACTAGAAGAATACGACCTTACAGTCGAATATTTAAAGTGAAAAGATAATTATGTAGCTGATGCTTTATCAAGGATAACCATCAAAGATCTACAAAGTATAACTAGAAATATATTGAAAGTCACTACCAGATATCAAAGTAGACAAAAATTTCGCGCGGAAAATCAAAAACAAGAATTACCTATGCAATCTTTAAATAATGCTTCTAAGCCGTATACGACGCCAACGTTTACGACGTCATACACAATGATGAAGTACGTAAAGTAGTGACCTTGCCGATAAAAAATACGTTATGTTTATTTAAACAAGGCAGAAAAATTACTGCAAGATATGATGCTAGCGATTTATAAACTCATGGAGTTATTGACTTAGATCAATTTTTCCAAAGGCTTGAAATGCAAGCCGGTAAACATAAAATCAGCACCGTGGGAAAATATTTTTGAACATATTTCAATAGATAATTTTAAATTAATGGGCAATAAAATATTGAAAACATTAAGAGTAGCGCTACTCAACCCGGTGACCCAAATAACAAATTTAAAAGAAAAATAAGCAATTTTGTCTTCATTTCATGATGATCCAATTCAAGAAGGTTAACTGGCACATCAAAAATTTTGGCCAAAGTAAAAAGACACTATTACTGGAAAAGCATGTCTAAAGATATAACTGAGTACGTAAGAAAATGTAAAAAATGCCAGAAAGCTAAAATAATTAAACACACAAAGACCCCTTTAACAATTACAGACACACCCATAAATGCTTTCGACAGAGTGATAGTGGACACTATTGGTCCACTGCCAAAATCAGAAAATGGCAATGAGTATGCAGTCACATTAATATGTGATTTAACTAAGTATTTAGTTGCCATACCTGTTCCAAATAAAAATGCTAATACTGTCGCTAAAGCAATATTTAAATCTTTTATCCTGAAGTACGGTCCAATGAAGACGTTCATTACGGAGATGGTAACAGAATAAAAGAATTCAATTATAGACGATTTGTGCAAATATTTGAAAACTAGCAGTACCCTGCCACGTTTCGCTGTGGCATATTGTTGTTGCACGCATAAAAAATAAGTCAAACAAAAAAGAATAATTTTCAAATTAATTAAATTCTGTAATACTTGTGGGTATACAATATTCTTTGTTTCTCCTCCTTAATCATTCATTATTATTTCTGTATTTTAGTACATAGGTTGCTCTTCACTTAAGCACCTTGTGATACACGACATTTTTTGTTTTATTATCAGGCGCAAAAACAAACAACGCAGATGGTCTTCCGACCCGTGAACATGCCACGTATAATTGACCATGGGAAAAACATGAATGTTCTAGATTTAAACCACAAACTTTTAAGGATTGGCCTTGTGATTTGTTGATTGTCATGGCAAATGCAAGACGTATCGGAAATTGAAGTCTTTTAAATTCAAACGGCATATCGGTTGGGATCATCGGGATCCTCGGAATGAGAACTTCCTCACCTTTGAATTTTCCTATCATTATCGTAGCGTAAATTACATTGTTCATCAATTTACTAACCACCAAACGCGTACCGTTGCACAGTTTTGGTTGGTTTATGTTTCGAAGCATGATTACTACGGAGCCAACCTTTAGGCGTAAATTGTGCGGTGGTAAGCCAGGCACGTCCAAAGAGTTTAAAAATTCAATTGGATAGTTGGTGGCTTCATCTTCATTTGTGACGCAGTCAATAGATTTGAATGAATCCTGACCAACGCATGATGTTCATGAAGCAGACACTGCAAGTCTTGAAGAATTGCTCGCTTCATTCCTGCATTGATCCCTAGGCGTCGATCAAGTTGTTCTTCCATGTTGCCCATGAAATATATTTGTAAAAATTTATTCTGTGTATCTTCGAAAGGTAGTAATGATCCAATTCGATGGTGAATCTGTCCTTGTATCTACAAAATAAAAACCAGATTCTTTAACTACATTCTATGTAAGTACATAAATAAATACCTTAATGTCGGATTAAAACCTCCTTCTTCGATAATGTCTGCCCCAAATGACGTCATTTGGAAACAACTATTGTATTTTCGAGTATTTGCAAGAAAGTGGCGTGATTCTTGTGTTTCGCCGCAAAGCAATGAATACAATGGCTCTTGTGGCGGAGTCAACACTGGCAATTTCACTTTACCATTAACGCAGCATAATCCAGGCGTTTCTCCGGAAAACTTTAATGCACCACAATACTCGCAAACAACGTCCATTTGCCCAATGCAAACGCTAGGATGCAAGCTGTAATCATTGCTGCAATCGTATCGAAACGCAGCTCGATTCAAATCAGCTAAATATCTGCGTCGCAAATTGAAATCTATTTGAGAAGCACGAAGTCGAGCCATACTATTGCGGCGCTGTTCACGTGCAATTTCTCGTTCTTCTTCAGTCCTTTCATATGCAATATTTTGTATTGTTCTTGCATTACGGCTTTGTCGGGAAAGATTCGACCGTCTTGGTCGCGGCATTATTAATTAAACTTCACTTCACTTCAATCCACTTGTTAATTATTTATTTAATAGAAATAGTTTTAATATTGATTTCAGCGCAACACAATCTTTTTGGTTCGTTGTTAAATTTGAGAGCCTGACTATGAATTTGACTTCGTTTGTAACTGACATTTTGACATTTGACATTTTCTTCTTAGCTGTCTGCCTAAATAAAAAAGTATGGGCCAGGGAGGAACGCTGTCGAACGGGACAAAAAGTATCCTATGTCCTTCTCCTGGCTCTAAGCTACCTCCCTACCAATTTTCACTCAAATCTGTTCTTCCGTTCTTGATTTATAAGTGGTGTAACATAAAACACGATGTTCTTTTATATATATAGATTGAAAATATTACATCCACAGCACACCACCCCTAGGCAGTTGGAACAATAGAAAGAAGTCATAGAACTTTCAATGAGTACATACGATCTTACATATCGGTTGATAAAACTGATTGGGACGTATGGCTTCAATATTTTGTATTTTGTTTCAACACGACCCCTGGTCGTGACTGGTTGCGTAGAAACCGACAGACAGACGGACAGACGGACATGCTCATATCGACCTAAATATACAGGTCCGTATATAGTAACGGAAATAGGAGATAAAGATAACATAGTAATAACAAATAATAAACATAAGAAACAACCAGTTCATAAGGATAGATTAAAAATCTTTATTTCATAAATTGCACTTCGTATGGCCATACAAAGACACACATACATAAATAAATAAATAAAACATATTTCATATTCTTTCAAAACATATTATTTTAAACATATCACTGTGGACGGAAGTCCACGAGGTGACGACCTGCATGCCTAGGCGTGCGCGAGGAAACTCAATATATAGCCGAAGAATTAAAAATTTTCTGTAGGCAACCGATCTAAATGAATGATATACCAATCGAAAGGTATTGTTTCAATTAGATAATTTTTGTTGAAACATATTCCAAAAGTTATTTAGTTTGGGAGAAATTACGGTGAAAGTAAAAAAATTTTTTTTCATTAAAGTGGGGCTGGTGGACACATTTTAGTCCTCAGATAGAATATTTTTATATAATCGCATTCTAGAGCTAAATACGCGTCGATTGGTACCTCAATCGACCCGATCCATTTCATTCAGAAGTTATTCGAAAAATTCGATTTTTTCTTCTTCTTCAAAATGAAGCCAGTTTGCGTCGGTTTGTCGGTTTGTCTGTTTGCACTATTTTTTCCTTAAAAACCCTGAAAAAAATTGGAAAATGTTTGTTACTATCATATGAGCAACTATTGTTCTACAACTTTTTGAAATACCTTAAACTTACGTCAAAAAATTAAAAAAACCTTGTTAATGAAAAAATTCATAACTTTATAATTAAGAAATATATTAAAAAGAGCTTTACACCGTTGAAATGGTTTTTTAAATATCAATTTCACTTTCTTTGAGACCAAACGTCTATATAGTACACAAAAAAAAATACACTGAAAATAAACTTTTTTTTTAAGAAAAAAAAATTATTTTTCAAAATTTGGTCGACTGATCCTTTTTATATTGCACGTGGAGTTAGCTTTTGAGATGACGCAACTTTTGATATGTCGCTCATATCTGGCAAAATCCGTTAACTCAAGATATAGTCCTGTAAGTGCAGCTACCCATTTTGTACAGCCTCCTGTGAAGCTTGCATTTACTTATACATATGTGTGTATTTGAATGGCATCTTTGCTTTTTGGAGTCTGCATATATTTGGTCAATACCCTAAAAAATGTGGAGTATATCTTTTCAAATTTTATTTTATTTATTTAAAAGTAAAATCCAAATAAAAATAGGGCTTAAAAAGTAAAACGTAAACATTGGCTCAAGTTGGACTCGAACCCAGGCCCTCCGTGTTAGGAACCACGACGCTCTCCACTCGGCTAACCTCGAACTTTGTTGCTTGATGGCAACTTTTGATGTAATTCTGCTTTGTGTTTCAGTGTCTCATGTCTTAATGAGAAGACTCAGAAGATTGGTACTTCAACCGACCCGGTCCGACATTTCTTTCAGAAGTTATTCAAGAAATTCGATTTTTACAGTTTTTCAAAATGAAGCCAGTGTGTCTGTTTGTCTGTATTTTTTTCTTGGCAATCCTGAATAAAATTAGAGGTTTTTGTTATTGTCATATGAGCAATTATTGTTCTACAAATTTTTGAAAATGCTGTAAAAATCGAATCTCAAAGAAAAACAAGAAAGGAAAGCTAACTTCGGGCGAAGCCAAAGTTGATATACCCTTGCAGTTGTGCCATTTCCGATCGTTCAGTTATTTGGCGGCTATTGGATATAGTTGGCCGATCCCTGAATGAAATTTGGCCAGTAAGATTATTTTGCCCAAAATGGAATCTGCACCAAGTCCCATCTTTCTAACTTAAAAAACACCAAAGTTATGCCAATTCCGATCGTTCTATGACATCTATAGGATATAGTCGGTCCATCCTTATGAAAGTTTGTACATAAGATATTTTTAAATATTTCAAAAATAAAATCCAAATAAAAAAGGGCTTAAGAAGTAAAACGTAAACATTGACTCAACTAGGATTAGAACTCAGGCCCTCCCGTGTTAGAAACCACAACGCTCTCCACTCGACTAATCTCGGAAAGGAGGGAGATGTAGTATGCCTGATGGAAAATTTTGATGTTACTCTGCTTTATGTTTCAGTGTCTCATGTCTTAATGAGAAGAATGCAAAATTTTATGAGTAGAACGCATATAAGCATATAATGAGCATATAATGCATATAAATATATAATATATAAATATATATATAATATATAAATAAATGCATATGCATATAAAATACATAAGTTAAAAGCTAAAAAAAAAAACCAGGCAAACCAACTCCGCCAATACTTTTCTAATATTTATTATTTTATATCGCACACCCAAAATAAATTGTTACATTCAACAATTGGTTTAACTAGAAAAACTGGAAAAACGAAATTTCCATTTTTTTTTAATTTTTAATCTTGCGCATTTATTTTAGATATAATACATGTTTATTATATGATTGATCGGATATGCCATAACTTTGTTTTTTCTTATAAGTTAGAAGGATGGGACTTAGTACAGATTACATTTTGGGAAATCTTATCCGATTTGCAAAATTTTATTAGGATAATTGGCTTAACTTTGTTGTTTTTGAAGCTAGAATGATGGGACTGTCTACTGTTTCGTTTTGGGCAATCTAATCTTATGTTCATAAGAACCGGCCAACTATATCCTATACCTGCCATATAACTGAACGATCGGAAATGGCACAACCTTTCTATTTTTAAAGATGCTTGGGGCTGTTTTCAATATTTTTATTAGAAATTTTGTTGATGGTGAAATTCTCATAAGGATCGGACAACTATATAGGATCCGATATATATAATAATAACATAAGCTTCTGCTTAACTGCAAGGGTATATCAACTTCGGCTCCGCCCGAAGTTAGCTTTCCTTTCTTTGTTTTTAATAATTTATTATATAGTGGAACTCTCATAAGGATAGGCCTCTCATCTGTTAATTTGTTAAAATAATTTGGTTTCCCACAACTACGAAACAATTTTGGATTTTAAATACATTTTTGGGAAAATTTTTAATTAAAATTTTTAAACTAACAAAATTCCAAAACCTTTGTAAATTAAAAATACGTATAACTTCAGAGCCACTGAAGCTATTGAAAAATTCTTGACGTCTTTGGAAAGGTTTTAAATTATTCCACCTTCTAATACAAAAACTAAATAATAAAAAAAAGGGGATGCATTAACTATACATATTCTTTTAATAGCTCAATTTTCTTGGATTCTAATAACACAATACAAAAACTAAATAATAAAAAAAAGGGGATGTATTAACTAGAAATTTTTATTATAAAAACACCTTCATTATATTACGTTATTTTTCAAAAGGAGGGAGATGTAGTATGCACATATATTGAATACCCACTGTACCGAAAGTACTTAAAGGGTACGCACTGTAACACTTTATTGCAGTGTTTACATATTTTAAAGTCCCGAACATAAACTCCAAGTGGCCGAAATATGAACCGATCGCTATGGCTTAGCCCGCACTCAGGAAGTGCTAGCATCGGCATAAATGTAACGAACGATCAGCATATGCATACCACCTCGCGCCTCCACTGGAGAGTGCATAGCAATATATATAAGTTCATTCCCTTATACATAAGCATATACGTACATAATGTCTCCCTGCCGCCGCCTGCGAGCAGCGCAGCTCCGAGACTTAGCCTTAGTTAAACTTATAGAATATTGTAAAAGAACAGAGACACTTCGATCGTTGGAACGGCACCATTGCTGCTCCAATCAAATAAACCAGAAAACCAAAATATTAAGAAATACAAAATAAAACTCAAATTATTTCAGATCAAAGCGATAAGAGCAAAAGTGCAAGAATGCAAAGAAGAATGCGTTTCTATGAGTTTCTTTGTTAGAGCAAAGAATCAGTTAAAAAAAATCTGTTGTTTTATTAAAAAAAAATAATAATTTAATTGCCTTCACATATACATATGTATATCCCTAAATTATGGAAAAACCCAAAATTCTGTTTCCAGCCCACCAGCGCTGGGAGATCGATCTTTCGTCGAGGGATATGCACGTGAGTTTGTTTTTCTACATTTTATTACATATTTTTTGCAACGGAAAATACATGAAAGCTATTATTCGTTGTTGTAAATTTAAATCTCACACAAAACCACATTTTGCGGAATAGAAAGATGATACAAATTAAAGAACGGTCATTAAATAGTAAGCTTATCTTTTGTTGTTATACCCTTGCAGAGGGTATTATAATTTTGGTCAAAAGTGTGCAACGCAGTAAAGGAGACATCTCCGACCCAATAAAGTATCCTGAGTCGATATGAGCATGTCCGTCTGTCTGTCTGTCTGTTTCTACGCAAACTAGTCTCTCAGTTTTTAAAGCTATCGAGTTGGCCGTCAGCCAATCGGGTACAACAGGGGGAGAAACGCATGAGCTCATGTGCCGTAACTGTGTACACCGATGGTAGTGCGACTATACTCTCCACGTGAGGGCGGCTGGTAACAGGTCCCGGTAAGGTCATGTCTCTGCCGAGGATGCTGGCTAATTGTAGTCGGGCGGGGAGAAGAAAACTCCCTTCCTCAAATCACCCCAATCCAAGGTGGAACAGCATATGCCGAGGTATGCATGTCCGGGGGATGCACGGACGTTAATATGCGGACTCTGGGGGACCGGCCGACCCCTCAGTTTTAGCCAGGCTTATCATGACAAGCGGGCTATGTCATGATGGACGAACCCCTTCCCGCCTACTCGTGGGTCCAAAAAATGAACGATAACAATTTAAAAAGAAAAACAAACAGTGGAGAACGGAACTCCCTAAGAAAGTCCGGAAATGGGATCTCGGATCCGTCAATCTCCAAGGCAGATAGAGGCCAAAGAGATGCTGGGATGGCGAAGCTCCCCACTGAGGGACAACATCCGGAGGCGAGCGGCGCCGGTGTATGGGGAGATGCCAAGGCACCGACCCCCAAAGAACGGTGTGGGGGGTAAGATCCCTGAATCGAGCTCCTTTCACGACTGCTGGCCCCCTGCAGCGGAAGGGCTCCTATAAAGATAGGAGGAGAGCGGCCTTCATCCTGATGAGGGCAGACCCATCGGCGGAGTCCAATCCCGATCAGGCTGAAATAATAAAGTGGGCGAGGGAAATCCTGCCTGACTTTCAGCCAGCAAGAGCGGGAGCCAGATTGGACCCAAAGAAGCCGACAGGAGTAGGCGACTCTGTCAAGGAGAGTGCACAGAGTGCGAAAAGGCAGAGGTCGACCGACGGTGGAGCGCCCCTAGCTAAGAAGAAGAAGGTGCAGACACAGAGTAACAGATCCTTCGCCGAAGTTACCAAGGGCAGGACCATCATTGGGGTCATTGATAATGGCTCCAAAGATGGCCTGATCCCCAAGGAGCTTTGGCGTAAGGTAGTAAATGAGCTGCATGGGCGCTTCATGGAGGAGATGCTCAAGAGCGGAGGACCTCCACCGGACTGCGAAGACAGGGTGGTACCAGGGTAGCATCAAGGTTATAGCGTGCCAAGATGCGAGGTCTGTAAACCTCTACAAGCGAATGATTGCGTCGCTTGCCCAGGTCTACCCAGGAGCCAGACTGGAGGCGGTGGACTCGGACAAGATCCCCAGCAAACCGAGGGCCCGCGTATGGCTGACAGAGAAGCCGGCCATGCTTAAAATGTGCAATCCCACACTCCCTACGACGGACTGGAGGGTCGCCAAGGTGGAGGAAGCAGTGGGACTGAGAAGGCAGGTTGTCCTCACTCTAAATGAGGAGACTGCGAAGATCCTGGAGGGTGCCGGTAGCCGTATCAAATACGGGTTCGAGCACGTTGCGGTGAGGATCTACAAGTCGGATGCGAAGAGTAAACCTGGAGGCATCGACTTGGAGATGGACGCACATGAGCTAGACTCGGGGGAACCAACCGAAGAGGTCCGCCCAGAAGGAATGTCAGATATGGAGGAGGACATTCTGGAAGGGTACACCTCAGAGGAGAGTGACCTGGCGAGGGCTCTTGGTGGCGTCGGCATGGAGGAGGACTCACTGCTGGGCTCCGACACCGAGGCGGAGGTTAGTGTGGTGGAGAATCTAAAGGATGTCCCTGACATTCCTGCAGATAAACCTCCATCACAGTAAGGTGGCTTCCGCCGCCCTCCTGCTCCATCTTGCAGAGGATGGAGCTGACGTGGCCCTCATCCAAGAATCCTGGATCCACGGAGACAGGATTCTCGGTCTGGGGGCGTCGGACTTCAGGCTGTACACAGCCGATGTAACAGGTAAAAAGCGAGCATGCATACTCGCAAAGAAAAGCCTTAATACCTTCTTGCTACCAAATTTCAGCAATGAAGATCACGTAGCCGCATCGATAGAGGGCCCAGACGGCCATCTAAGAATATGCTCGGCATATATGGGTCACGACCACCAAGGACCTCCACCCCATTCGCTACTCAGGCGGCTTGTGGAAGACAGCGAAAGGAAGGACATCGACTTAATAATAGGATGCGATGCCAACGCTCATCACAATCAGTGGGGAAGCACTGACACAAACGAGAGGGGTGAGTCAATCTTCGATTTTATCCTCAGCTCTAAGCTTCTAGTGGGTAACAGAGGTTCAGAACCCACCTTCGTAGTCAAGAACAGAAGGGAGGTTCTTGATGTCACATTATACTCGCACTCCCTGGCTGATGCAATCACCAGCTGGAGAGTCCTTGACAAACACTCATTTTCAGACCATCGCTATATTGAGATAGTAGTAAATTTTGAAAACTTCACCGAGCAAGCAGTACGAAATCCTAGAAAGGCAAACTGGGAGCTCTATAAAAATATACTAGATAGATCCTTAGGCGAACCGCCTTCGGAGACCATCGAGACCTATGAGGGGCTCAACGCGTAGACAAGCTTATTGCGACTAGTGCAAAAGCTTACCACAAGGCCTGCCCCAAAAAAATAATAGGTAGCAACAGATCGAAGAAGCCTCCGTGGTGGACCTCGTGGACCCTCCGTGGTGGACCTTTAGCCCCGTACAAAAAAAATGCACGTAGGGCCTTCAACCACGCGCACCGTACCAACACAGACGAGGCATGGGAAACCTATAAAGCTGAACTTAGGCAATATAACAAAGAATTGCGCAAGGAAAAGAGGGTTGCCTGGGCCAATTTCTGCACCAACATCCAGGAGACATCAGAGGCCGCCCGCCTGAGAAGGATTCTCTCTACTACAGCCCCCATCGCAGGCTACATTAAGAACACGGAGGGGCGCTGGACAACCTCAAGCCAGGAATCCCTGGAGACCCTTGTCAACGCACACTTCGCGGGTTGCTCATCGGAGGAAACAACCCAGGTGATGCGTAGCCAGGGTCATCAGGGCTTACTTAACTACCTACTTAGTGACAGAAATCTTATATGGGCAATAGACAGGTTTAAACCCTTCAAATCTCCGGGACCGGACGGTATTCTACCGGCTCAGTTATCCAGAGCCGGCATTAACCTAAGGAAATGGATTAAGAAAATCTTCAGCACAGTCTTCACTACTGGTATGATACCAAAGGCGTGACTGTGCACGAAGGTTGTATTCATACCCAAGGCGGGGAAACCATCCCACTGCACCCCCAAGGACTTCAGACCTATAAGTCTGTCTTCCTTCCTCCTTAAGACTATGGAAAGACTCTTAAGTCTCCATCTACAACTAAACATTAACCCAAATGACATCTCATGCTCTCAGCATGCTTACAAAAGGGGCCGATCAACAGAAACAGCCCTGCACGATATCACTATGATCGCCGAACGAGCGATCAACTCTAAGGAATACGCACTTGTGGCTTTTCTAGACATAGAAGGGGCCTTCAACAACATCTTGCCGTACTCAATAATCGACGCATTGACGGGACTTGGAATAGACGACCGATCAATTGACCTAATACGGCAGATCCTGGTCAACAGGAGTGTCGAGGCTACTCTTGGAGGTTCGACTATTCGAAGATACGTCAAGAGGGGCACCCCGCAAGGAGGTGTACTCTCACCACTACTCTGGAACGTGGCGGTTAAAAGCCTACTACGATCCTTGGAGGGTGGCGGCTGTAAGATCATTGCGTACGCGGACGATGTTGCTATTGCCTTCGTGGGGAAATTCCCACAGACGCTATGCGACCTAATGACAGGGAAGCTCGAAGTTCTGTCGGCCTGGGTGCAAAAGAACGGGCTGGGAGTCAACCCGTCCAAAACAGAGCTCGTGCTGTTCACCAGAAAGTACAAAATAATTAACCTAAGACTTCCGAAGCTCCTAGGAGAAACACTAGTTCTTAGTGATAGTGCGAAGTACCTAGGTATCACAATAGACAGGAAACTGGACTGGAAGCTGAACACCGCTGATAGGACTAAGAAAGCGGAAATAGCACTCTATACCTGCCGCAAGGCGGTAGGCCTGAAATGGGGAATGTCCCCGAAGATGGTCAGATGGTTATACACAGCGATCATCAGACCAATTCTATTCTATGGTGTTGTTGTCTGGTGGCCCGCCCTAGACAACTCCACATGCAGGGAAAAGTTCAGGAAGATGCAGCGCATGGCGGAAGTCTGTATAACAGGCAGTCTACGCACTACGCCTAGTGATGCCCTAGACACTATACTTGACCTACTACCAGTTGAACTGATGGGGGTAAAGATATCCACACTGGCGGCAATAAGACTGCGAGAGGCGAATCTATGGAGCAAGAATAGTTTTGGTCATACCAGACTGAACCTACAACATTTCATGCCTGAGGGGGGTACGGATTACTGTGTGCCCGTCGACCAACCCACCACTAACTACAAAGTCTTAATCCCCTCGAGGAAGGAATGGGATGCCCGGATACCGGGACCGGAGGGCTCCATTCATATCTATACAGATGGATCAAAACTTAACGGCCAGGTGGGAGGCGGTTACTTTTGCGAGCATCTGAGCCTAAAGGAGTCCTTCAGACTCCCTGACCACTGCAGTGTGTTCCAGGCTGTAGTAGTAGCCATTAAGGAAGCACTTGAATCCCCAGCTCTAAGGGGCAATCGGGGCACAATATGTATCTTCTCAGATAGTCAAGCAGCGCTCAAGGCACTTGACGGATTCTCATCCAACTCCAGGACAGTCAATGACTGTCGCAGATCTCTCAACGAGATGGCTGAACAGCTTGACATCTACCTCATCTGGGTCCCCGGTCACAGGGACCACGAGGGAAACTGTGCTGCAGATGAACTAGCTAGGGCAGGGACCCTCTCCTACCGGAGAAAGATCTTGTAGGCATACCCTTGGCTACTTGCAGGCTAAAGTGCAGGGAGTTTTTCGACCTGGCAGCCAATAGGAAATGGAGTAATCTCCAGACCTGTAGAACATCACGTTTGATCTGGCCGACACGCTCTCAGAAAAGATCGGCGAGACTTATTGCTCTGACTAGACCGGAATGCAGCCTAGCGATTGGGGCAATCACTGGGCACTGGCTGATAGGCGAACACGCGGCCAGGCTTGCAGTCCCCCACAATGATTTCTGCAGGAGTTGCAGGGATGAAGAGGAGGTGGAATCGGTATCGCACCTCTTATGCCACTGCCCGGCACTCGGACGCAGCAGACTCAAACACTTCGGGTCCGAAGAACTCTCGGACCTTAGCGATCTCTCAGAGATCTCTCCACGCGGATTGGTTGCCTTCATTAAAAAAGCAGGCTGGGACCATGGGCCGCCATAGGTAGTCTAGGCATATATATGCACCCTGCTAGACAGGAAGGGGGGGGTAGCATCTCGGTGAAACCCTTGCTCCAGCGGCAGCACAAGGAGCCCTAGCGGCTCAAGTGGAAGCGAGGGGGTATTCTATGACCCCCTTGCATCTTCTGTTCATGCTGAATTCATAATACTATACTAATAATAATCACATATGTACATATTCATAGTATATACTAACATATCATACATATGTATATCGATAACCACCGACTGTGCCCCATCTCGAGAGAGTTTTACCATCTCTGGAATGATTTTAAGTTTTTTGGAGTTCTTTTTGCCGCTAAAAAAATTCGTTTTGATAATAAAGAGAAGAAAGTGAATTAAACCCGCCACAAGTGTCTTTGGAATCATCCTCAAATCTTCTTTTCCTACTGTTCGCCTCATTCCTGGCAAAACATTGGTCCTTCGAGCCGGATATCACCGACACAAAACGGCAAGTTCACTATTCAGGTGGCTAAATTATTTTTGGTTGAGACATATAATAACCGAAACATATTTACCCACATTTATTCATTCCTACTATCATCTTCAAAAAAATATATATAAAAATATCATCATCTTCTATCACCTCATCTTCTGCATATATACATACATACAAATTGTTGCCGAGGGCTGCTAGAAAAGTTCTCCTATATATTATTCCTATTATTCCTATATATATATTATATATATATAATTAAATATCTTCTTCAAAAATAGTTTGAAAAAAATATATTTTTATTTGAGTTCCGTTTTTGATACAGTGTGATTTTTAAAACTGCTTAGAATTTTTGGAGTTTCAGAACTAACTTAACTTTGGGGCTCTAAGTCCCTTTTATAGCTACCCTTGCTGAAGCTTTTTGCAGATCAAAGCTCGAAAGAAGCTTTTCTCTCAGAGAGGCTTTGTTTTCTGAAGGAAATCGATTGAGTCGGAACCTATTACTTGAGGTGTCAGTTGACGTGGAAGACTTTGGGTCTCAATTAATCGAGGTGACAAGAAAATGTAAAATTTCCTGTGAAGTGGATGCCCATTTAAGAATGGTTTGAGCTGTTTAGTTTTATTTCACTTAAAAGGAGTGAGAAAGATTTGAGTCGGGATTCTGTTTACCAAAATATTGTTTTGGTTTTCAATCTGAAGTGGCTCTTAGAAATTGGAAATCTTAAATGAGACTGTTTTCAGCCGAATTGAAAAATTAAATGTTTATGTTTTTACAAAAATTGGAATGATGCAATTTGCAGCTGGATTACGAATTTCAATACAAAAGGCTTCAGCTTCGGTTTACAAAATTGGTTTACAAAATTTACTGATATACACTTAAAGAAATTTTGTTGATATGTTACTTCCCCATCCTTAAGAATTTAGCCTGTCCTCAGGCGGTTAGTTTGGGGTATAACTGTAGGTCATTTTCTGTATTCTCTGAACTTATAGTTTCTTCTTCGGGAGTTATAACCTTTTGTTTTTTATAATTAATTATTATCCTTTTTGGGATGTTCTTAAATTTATAAATCAAATATATGATTATAATAATAATTATTACTACTAGTAGTATTAGTAAAATTGTTTGAGTTTTAAAATATTGTTTTGAGTGGTTTTGGAATATATCTTTGGCTACGATATACGATAAAGGTTCGAGTTTAGTTATGTTGTTGTTTACATAAATAGTTCGGGTGTAATCAAGCATAGTATTTGTTATTATTACATCTTCTATTTGTATAGAACAGTTGAATACTTTTATTATATTGTTTCCTTCTGCTATTAGATCTTTATTTATACAATTCTGATTTAACAAAGTTTTTGGTAAATTCCATGTTATTATAATGTTGGGTTCAATATAATTTAATTCGAAGTTCTTGTACATTTTTGTATATCTACATTCTGTATTTGTTTGTCTTAAGAGACATATTATACATTTATTATTTACTATTTCTTTTGTTTTTACTTTAAAGACTTGCTGATTTTTTATGTAATATTTATCATGCAATGTTTCGGTTATTATATTCTGATTCTGATCCGGATACGGTAAAATTTTGTAAATGGGGGTTTTAATAATAGTACGAGGAATATGAGAAATTATCAATATTTCGTTAGTATTAACTTGTAACCAAGTAGATGTTTTAATATTTAACAATTTTTCTGAATTAATATGTTTAAGCGGGTCATGTTTTAGGAGCTTTGGGTTGAATATGCCTAATCTTGTAAATTGCATTCCTAATTCAATGTCTTCTATGTATTCTGTAAATTCTTGTAAATTGAAAATAAGGATTGCTAACCTTTGGTTTTCATTTTGGTTTTCATTTAAACGATTTACTGTTTCTATTCCTTTATTAATTGCATCAATAACTTTATTTAATTCGTTGATCTGTATACTATTTTCGGACAAGTTATCAATTTTTGATTCTAATTCTTCTCTATCTTGTTGATCCAATGTGCCAAATAAATATTTATAAAAGGTACCTACAAAATTTGCAAGTCCTCTTTTGTTTCGTTGAGCAATTTTTATTCCATTCATTTCTCTATTTAATTTTTCTTTTAGATATTGAATTTGATCCAAATGTTCAAATTCTCGTGTTTGTTCCATTAGATTTTTATAAGTTTGTTCAGTTTTAGTTAAATTGACTGTGAGACAATGATATTCATAATTAGTGGGCAGATCTATGTTACCTGTTTGGAAAATTAAGTATCCATTTTTTGCTTGAATTGGATTGATATCTATGTTCTGACACATGGCGTGATATATAAGACATAATAAAGTTATTATATAAAAGATAATTTTATTAAGCTGGGTTGTCTTCCGGTGGAAATCTGGAATTATTATATTTGCTGGTATTAATTTTCTTTTTCTTTTTAAATTTCGTATTTATAGTGTGTGATTTCTCTACCTCTATTTTTTTCTACATAATGTTTTTCGTCAGTTTGTGTAATTTGGCCTGTCTTCCTAAAAGGATTTGTTGTTTTAGATTTTATAAGTGGAGCTTGTCTATACCTAGTATCAATATCGAATGTATGACGATTTTTATTAAGCTTGTTTATTTTCTTTATTTTATTCACTTGAATATTATAACTTGGAGTTCCGGCGAAAATAAAAATGTCTCCTGGTGATCTACCTGTAGAGCTATGTTTTGTTTTATGATTATAAATATAAACGATTGTTTCAAATTTAGTAATTATATTTTCAGGATTCCGTTCACAATTTATAATTCTTAATTTTTCATTAATAGTTTTATGAAATCTCTCTATGTCAGAAACGCCATTTTTACTTGTGGTTATAGTTATTCTTACATCTTCTGATTGCAGCCAAAGTTGCAATGCTGAGCACATAAATGCAGAGTCTTTGTCGGCTTTAATTTCTTTTGGT
This sequence comes from Drosophila ananassae, assembly GCF_017639315.1. NCBI lineage: Eukaryota > Metazoa > Arthropoda > Insecta > Diptera > Drosophilidae > Drosophila > Drosophila ananassae. The sequence continues at coordinate 507,626 of NW_025319055.1, forward strand.
TTACCCATTACATTAAATATCATGAGTAATGCCCTTTTTGCTTCTAACCAATCCCTACTGTTGACATTTATTAAAGCAGCATATTTGGAATAAATATCAATGCAAGATAAGAATTGTTTATTATCGATCATGTAAAAATCTATAACATATTTTTCTCTGGGGTTAAAGGTTTCTGGGGTTAATTCAAATGTAAGTTTTGTATCTCTGTGTTCTGTTTTAGCAAGGTTACAAATTTCACACTCATTTATAATATTCTGAATTAATCTCTGATAATCGGGAAAATAATATTTTTCTTTAAAAAGGCTTGTTTGTTTTTCTATTCCTGGATGTAATAATTCTACGTGAGCTTTAAGGACAATTTCCTTGAATTCGGCGAATGTTTGGACATCTGTTAATATTGTACTAGTTTTCATAACTTTGGTTAAGTTGTTTGGGCTGATGATTTCTATATAAGCATTTTGAAATATTATGAAGTCCATTTCACAAGGAAAATAAATAACACTTTTTTTAGAGCACAAATATTCTTTAATTAATTCTTTTGCATATTCATGGGTCATTTCTTTATAAATTATTTTAAGGTTGGTTTTATGAAAGTATTGGCTCAATTTGACTTCATTTGAGTTTCCTCTATGAAATTCAATTTGTCTATTGTAATAGTTTAAAGGTCTTTCCGTTATTTCTATATAATTCTGATTGTCTTCATGTGCACTATGAACTGTTGCTATTGTGGGTAATGACTCGGTATTATCCGGTGTTTCTCCTAAAAAATTTTCTTCTAGCTTCACTCTTGACAGAGCATCAGCTACCTGGTTTTCCTTTCCCGGCAAATATTTAATAGTGAAGTCAAACTCGTTTAATTTTATTCTCCATCTTTGTAGTTTCATGTTTGGTTCTTTTATATTATGAAGCCAAACTAATGGTCTATGATCGCTAAGGATTTCGAATTTTCTACCAAAGAGATAAGACCTAAAATATTTAGTGGCCCAGACTATAGCCAGAAGCTCTTTTTCTATTGCTGAATAATTAATTTGATGTTCATTAAGAGTTCTACTTGCATAACAAATAGGTTTATGATTTTGCGATAATACTGCGCCTATGGCGACATTGCTAGCATCTGTTGTTAAGGAAAATAATTTTTCAAAGTTAGGGTAAATTAAAATTGGGTCTGATGTAATAAGAAGTTTTAATTTCTCAAATGCTTCTAAATATTCTTTATTGGTTGAATTTATAGTGGAACCTTTCCTTAAGTTTACAGTCATAGGTTTTGCAATTTTAGCAAAATCAGGTATGAATTTTCTATAAAATCCGCAGAGACCTAAAAATGATTTTATTTCTTTTTGGGTTTTTGGTATTTGAAATTTTTGTATTGCCTCAATTTTTTGGGGGTTTGGCTTTATTCCTTCTGTTGTTATTATATGTCCAAGGAATTCAGTTTCCTTTTTCATAAACTCACATTTGTCAAGTTGAAGTTTAAGATTAGCTTCTCGAAGTTTTGAAAACACCTTTTTTATGGACAATATGTGTTCTTCTAATGAAGTAGAAAATATAATTATGTCATCCATGTAAACAAGGCAATGCTGGTATATTAAATCTTCTAATAAATTGTTCAAGCAACGTTGGAAAGTTGCAGGCGCATTTTTCAGACCAAATGGCATTCGTGTGTATTCGTAATGTCCATTTTTAGTAAAAAAAGCTGTTTTTGAAATAGAATTTTCATCCATTTGAATTTGATGGAAACCCTTGGCAAGGTCAATTGTTGTAAAATATTGACACTTTCCAAGTTTGTCAAGTATTTCATCCATAACTGGTATCGGATACTTATCATCAATAGTTATTTCATTTAGACTTCGATAGTCTATTACTATTCGAAATTTCTTTTTACCTGATGCATCTTCTTTCTTTGGGACTATCCATATTGGAGAACAATAAGGGGATTTCGATTTACGTATTATTCCCTGATTCATCATTTCTTTAATTTGGACTTCTACTTCTTGATCATAAGCTTGGGGGTATTTATAAGGTTTTTTGTAAATAGGATCTTCATGTTTGGTTTGGATTGAATGTTTTATAGCACTGGTAAAGGTCAAATTTTCACCTTCCCTGTACTGGATATCCCTAAATTCAAATAAAATGTTATTTAATTTAGTTCTTTCTTCTTTATTAAGATGATTTATTCGAAATTTATTATTTTCTTCTAAGTCATTATTAATTGCAAAATTAAAAGATATATCCTCAGATGAAGGTGGACTGAGATAATCTTCCAATGTTTCAATTTCGGAATTCTTGAAATCTTCGTGGTTATATATCATGGAAAAAACAAATCCGCTCAAAGTGACTGTTTCCTGTTTATAATTAATAATTGCTTCACATGCTTCTAAATACTCTCTTCCTATCAATATGTCATATTTTTGCGAAAAATTGTGAACCCAAAATGGTTGATCGATCGGACAAAGTTTACTTGATTTAAAATTTACGGACTTATTTAATTTAATTACACCATTAATTGTGTGCACTTCTAACGTTTTTAATGTTTGTGGGAAATTAAAATAATTTTCTTTTATTAGGTTTATTGAACTTCCTGTATCTATTACACATTTAAATGCGCGATTGTTAATAGTTATTCTGATGTAAGGATTTCTATTTCTTCTATTGGATCCGAGGCTATTTGATGAAAATTTTCGATTTCCATTCTAGATTGATCGCTTGAATATTCACGCTGTCTTTTCACTGGTTTGTTAGAATTATAACCTTGTAAAGAAGATGTTGGCTGTTGATAATTCATAGGATTCTGAGCTCTACCATGATTTAAATTTTGCTGCAATTCCTGTTGAAATTGTTGTTGATTGAAATTATTTGGTTGTCTATAGTTACTTTGCTGATTATAATTTTGTTGATTATTATTATTATAAAAGGAATTATTTCTTTGGAAATTATTATTTCTTTGATAATTTCTCCTATCTTGTCCGTTTTGTTTTGAATTATGTTGTGATTTAACTTTATCAGAACCAGAATCATAACAACCTTCTTGTTGTGCTACTTGTTTAAGTTTACTGACTGTAGTTATATCGTGCCTTGCTAATGTCATGAATAACCTGTCAGGAAGTTTTCTCATTATTACATCTTTTACAGTATTATTCATGGCATTATTATAAATCATTGTATTTAAATTGTTATTTTCTAACGACAATTTGTTTGTTATGACAAATATTTTATATTCTAGATCCTCGACGAACTTACGAATGCTTCCATTGAAAGGGGTATTGTAGAGTCGTCTTAGTAATTCCTCGCATGGGGTTTGGGTTTTATACTCATCGATGAGAGCAATCCTTAGATCGGGCCAATTGGTTGCTGCTGATATCTGTGACACTCGCTGGGCATCTCCTGATAATTGCATCTCGATTGCACTGAAGAATACAGCTGTTTGACGCGGATCAGTTGATGGATACAAATTTAAAATGTATTCGATCCGTCTGATGAATGCACTTAATTCCCTGGTGCTTCCATTAAAATTGGGAACTTGCCTAATCTGGCTTAAAGCCTGATTAAGGTGTAGCTCGGAGAGTAACTGGACTTGTGCTACTGGTTCGGCCATTGTAATGTTCGTATTTCTTATTTGTTTCGGTAGCGGTCACACTATGAAAGCGGGCTACTAATTTATTTTAAGTTTTTGTGTTTTGTATATTTTCGGTAGCAGTCACACTTCGAAAAGTGGGCTACAAATTGAAACTAACACGTAAGTTCTTTTGCGGATGTAAGGCTGCAGTTGCATTAGCACAAAATACTTCAACGATGTTCTATGATCTCGATTGATCACTGGTCACTTTTACACATCCTACCGGCTGCGCCAATTAAATATCTTCTTCAAAAATAGTTTGAAAAAAATATATTTTTATTTGAGTTCCGTTTTTGATACAGTGTGATTTTTAAAACTGCTTAGAATTTTTGGAGTTTCAGAACTAACTTAACTTTGGGGCTCTAAGTCCCTTTTATAGCTACCCTTGCTGAAGCTTTTTGCAGATCAAAGCTCGAAAGAAGCTTTTCTCTCAGAGAGGCTTTGTTTTCTGAAGGAAATCGATTGAGTCGGAACCTATTACTTGAGGTGTCAGTTGACGTGGAAGACTTTGGGTCTCAATTAATCGAGGTGACAAGAAAATGTGAAATTTCCTGTGAAGTGGATGCCCATTTAAGAATGGTTTGAGCTGTTTAGTTTTATTTCACTTAAAAGGAGTGAGAAAGATTTGAGTCGGGATTCTGTTTACCAAAATATTGTTTTGGTTTTCAATCTGAAGTGGCTCTTAGAAATTGGAAATCTTAAATGAGACTGTTTTCAGCCGAATTGAAAAATTAAATGTTTATGTTTTTATAAAAATTGGAATGATGCAATTTGCAGCTGGATTACGAATTTCAATACAAAAGGCTTCAGCTTCGGTTTACAAAATTGGTTTACAAAATTTACTGATATACACTTAAAGAAATTTTGTTGATATGTTACTATATATATATTATATATATATATATATATATATATTATATATATTATATATATATTATATATATATATTAGGGTGGGTTGATTGAAAAATCGCTTGGGCACATATGATTTTCGGATTCTAGGGATCAAAATAAGAAACTTTGCTCAAGAGACCATACCTCTAAAATGAATTCTGATGTCCCTCGTTTTAACGTGTAGGAAAAATCCTGTTTTGACCCATTTAGAGTGCCCCAATCGAGTCCAAATGTATGAGCGACCCACTATTTTTGGAGGGTCGACCCACCCATACAAGTGGTACCCCCCTGGGGCCACCAAGGGATTCTCCCTTAGAAAAGGAGGAGAAAATCATAGCACCTACAAGGTATTTTGTGATATTGTAAGGGAGAACCTGTGGATCCGACCACAGCATTTTCCCCTCCTTTTCGTTCATAGGAATTTTTTGGAATTTGACCTTTTGGGTACCTACACGTTAAAACGAGGGACATCAGAATTCATTTAAGAGGTATGGTTTCTTGAGCAAAGTTTCTTATTTTGATCCCTAGAATCCGAAAATCATATGTGCCTAGGCGATTTTTTTGACCCCCTACAAATCGAACCGCCCTAATATATATATATATATATTATATATATATTATTCCTATATATCCTATATATTACTACTCCATTTAACGCGTTAAGAGAAAGGAAATAAAAAAAAAATTAATAAATTAAATTATTTGGTTAAAATTCCTATTAAATTCCATTAATTCCTATCGCGTTTGCAGGGGGGTTCGTATCCTCTGAATTTATCCAAGGCTCCCATATTATGTCCTCTGGACGAGAGACAAAACCAAAAGGTTTCGCACCCGTCAAAATTATAAGAAGGAGTACATCCTCATCTCCAGTTCCTCCTTCGCATCCGTTAGCAAGATCTGCGAATACCAGATCCAAGAGCGAGTCCCTGACGCCAACGCTACCAAAACCGCAGAGCATCTCACGAACCCCAATAGGAACCCGATCCGTCACTCGGAAGACAGTTTCTGCAACCACGATGGCTCTTGCGACGTTCATTTCCGTGTGCGATAAACTAACCCATTTTGAGGCCAAGATCAATGAACCATCGACTTCTGAGTCCACTCAATACGCCCTTGAGGTCCGCCGTGACCACGTAAAGAAACTTTGGCAGACGATTGAGAGCGAGTACGACAAATGTTCCCAAGTTCTCCAGCAGGAAGCCTCCAGCAGTGGTGAGTGGCAGGCAGTAGAACCCAAGTATGAGTACTGCTATTCCGTTTATGAACGCTGTGTAGCCCAGCTAACAGAGGTTATCGAAAGAATGTCCGTTCCAACTCTTACAAGGGCATCAAGTACTGCCCAACTGTCCATGTCTATCGGATGCCGACTTCCGCCATGTGACACTGAAGCTTTCAGGGGGGATTACTTACGGTGGCCAACGTTCCGCGACCTTTTCACTGCTATCTATGTCAACAATCCGAGGTTGACGCCGGTGGAAAAGTTGTTCCATTTAAATGCCAAAACAGAGGGAGAAGCGAAGGCTATAGTAGCAAAATCTCCACTCACGCATGACGGTTTTGAATCGGCTTGGACCGCGCTTTGTGACCGTTTTGAAAACAAGCGTCTTCTTGTCAACAGCCAATTAAAAATCCTGTTCAATCTTCCCGTAGTGGTTGTTGAGTCCGGTGCAGCTTTAAAGGAGCTGCAAAGTACCATCCAAGGCTGTCTCACGGCGTTAGAACACTCCAAAATTTCAATCGATAATTGGGATTGTCTTCTCGTATTTCTCTGCTCCTCCAAGCTTCCGAAATTGACCCTTTCTTTGTGGGAACAATCCTTGTCCAATAAGTGCGAGATACCCGCATGGCATGAAATGAACTCGTTTCTCAGCGAACGATATCGCACCCTGGAAGCCATAGAGGATGTTAAACCCAGCTCCAACATTAAGATGGTTAACTCCCAACCGCCTTCAAAAAACACAGTCTCAAAAAGGATCAACTCCTTTGAGACCAACGTGACGCAAGGACCCAAAAACTGTGACCTTTGCGCAAAAGAGAATCACCCAGTGCGGGTATGTCCTCGGTTTCTCCAAATGCCCGTCAGTGAACGATCCGCATATATAAGGAGAAAGAAATTGTGCTTAAACTGTTTCGCTGGGGGACACCAACTTAAAGAGTGTACCAGTAAGCACAATTGTTTCACGTGTAAAGGGCGCCACAATACGCTCCTGCACAGAGCTGACCTTCCTCAGTTGACTACAATTCAATACAATAATAATCCTACTACTTCAACTATACAGTCCACTACGCCTACCAATGTGCAAAGTTATGTAGCGTGACACATGATAAATGTCTGTCACTTAGGAGTGACATATACTGCAAGGGCCTTACTCGACTCCGGGTCTGAGGCTACTTTTATCTCGGAGCGTCTCTTTAGGATTTTGAAGCTTCCGTACCAATCCGTACAAGCTAGAGTTTCCGGCTTAAATCAAGCAGTAGCTGCCCAATCAACTAAGATGTGCCATTTTCAAATTGGGTCGCCAATAAAACCTAGACTACACATCGAGGCAGAAGCATTTGTCGTGCCACTTCTATCCGGAAAGTTGCCTTCAACCTCCATACCAAAGGAGCAGTTAAAGGACCTTCCCAGTTTTACATGGGCTGATCCTTCGTTTTTCGAGAGCTCACAAATTGATTTGCTGATTGGGGCGGATATTCTTCCGTCTATTCTTCTGAGTGGCTCGAGGACAAAGATTTGTGGCACTCTGTTAGGTCAGGAAACAGTATTTGGCTGGATCCTGAGTGGGCCAGTCTCCAAGGCCGTGCCAAAATCTATTTCCAACTTTTCCACAAAGGTCTCGATAAGCTCTGAAGCTAAACTCGAGAAACTTCTCACAAAGTTTTGGGAGGTGGAGGATCTTCCAGGGAAGCCGGTAAAAGAGTCCGATTCTTTCTGTGAGAAGAACTTTGTGCAAACAACAAGGAGAGATGACACTGGGAGATATGTCGTCACCCTACCATTCCGAAGTTGTGATCGGATTGATCTAGGGCATTCAAGATCCATAGCACTGGCTCAATTCCTAAAGAACGAAAGCTGTTTGAGAAAAAATCCAACTCTTAAAGAAGAATATGAAGCAGTAATCAGGGATTACTTAGACCAGCGGCATATGTCTCCAATCGTTCCAGACTCCAGTTGGAAGAATTTCTACTTGCCTCATCACGCCGTTTTTAAGCCAGATAGCACTACTACCAAGGTTCGTGTAGTATTCAATGCTTCCTGCCCTACTTTCAATGGAAAGAGCCTGAATGATATCCTTCATCCAGGGCCTGTGTTACAGTCCGATTTGACTTTGCAGGTCTTACGCTGGCGGTTCTTTCGCTTCGTTTTCAATGCCGACATTACGAAAATGTACCGGCAAATTCTCGTTGCTCCAGAGCACACTCCATTCCAAAGAATCCTGTTTCGTGATGCAAATGACCAAATCTGTGACTATGAACTCAAAACAGTCACATTTGGAGTAAATTGTGCTCCGTTCCTTGCAATAAGAGTTTTGCAGCAGTTGGCGAAAGATGTGAGAACGACTTTTCCATTGGCAAGTGAAATTATTTCTACTTCTATGTACGTAGATGACGTACTGGCTGGGGCGCACACAAAGCAATCTGCTGGTGTAGCTATTGGACATCTACGTGCGGCGCTCAGGAGCGCAGGATTTCCGTTGCGCAAGTGGACGTCCAACTCAAAGTGCATTCTCAAGGACATTCCAAAAGATCACTTGCTAAGAGAGGGTTTCTTAGAGCTAGATGATCAGAGCACTGCCAAAACTCTCGGGATTCGTTGGCAGGCAAATAAAGATGAATTTTTCTTCGTCCCATCCGATATTACTCCAAAGGCAGTCCTCAGTAAACGGGAGGTACTGTCACAAATTGCAAGACTTTTTGACCCGGCAGGATGGCTGGCACCTTTCGTGATCCGAGCAAAAATCTTTATGCAGGAGATTTGGCTCCAGCAGCTGGGTTGGGACGATCCACTCCCTGCTGAGCTCATGGGAAAATGGAACGAATTTCTTATGAGCTATCCTACTATAAACCAAATCCGAATTCCAAGATGGGTGAAATTTGGTCCACAATCCAAAGTTCAATATCACGGCTTCTGCGATGCATCGCAGCAAGCATATGGAGCCGCGATCTATGTCCGAATTGAACACGCTCAGGAGGTTTCTATTTCTCTTTTGACCGCTAAAACTCGCGTGGCTCCAGTAAAGACCATGTCCATACCACGCCTTGAATTATGCGGTGCAGTTCTTCTGGCTGAGTTATTCCAATCGGTTGTTCCACAACTCCCTCCTGATGACTTCGACACATTCTACTGGACGGACTCCACGATAGTGCTAGCATGGTTAAGCAAACCGCCATGTACCTGGACATGTTTTGTGGCAAACAGAATTGCCAAGATTACACAGTCCGTAGATGCTGGGAAGTGGTCTCACGTGCGGTCTGAATTCAATCCAGCTGACTTGGCTAGTAGAGGCGTGGCTCCACAGGATCTCGTCTCAAGTAACTTGTGGTGGAACGGCCCACAATGGCTACACCTTCCTAAGGAGCAATGGCCTACTCCAATAGAATCCGTACCTGAGACAGAACTTGAGCAGCGTCCTATCAAATGCAACTTGGCTAAGTTGCCACCATCGGATTACATAGATCGTTTTTCAGACCTAAGTCGTGCCCTCCGGGTGACCGTTTATGTCCTGCGGTTCCTAAGGCGTTACAAGGTACCATCTACGGTCTTGCCAACTGAAATCAGTACCGCCGAAATCCGAGACGCACAGGAGTGTCTTCATGTTCTGACCCAACGGCAAGGGTTCACTTCCTCACTTTTTCTTAAAGCGAACGGACGTGTTTTTTTTGTGCGCACTGCGTTTTGAAAAATCTTTATTTATTATAATAATTATAAACAATCCGGTGTTTATTTTTATTTATTTACATAAACCCGATTCTTTTCATCCCAAACATCCGATTCGCTTCGCGTGTGCAGTGATATATTTGGAGGTAAAATAATAAATTTATTAATATTCTTCCAAACATAGCACTGCTCTGCTTCTTCATCCTTTACGGTGTTGCTTCTTTTGTCTCACACTAGATTCTTATCTATATTCTTTGCTCTTATACTAACTCTCACTAATCGCCCTCTTTATTCTCCCTTTTTCGACTCTTTGGCACAGTGGTTCACGGTACGTCAATAATAAAAATAATATATTCATAATGGAATTTAAACTTGTCTGTGGTTTGAAGTCTTGTAATAAGACAATCTCTTCATCCCAGCCTACCATCCACTGCTGGCTATGTGAAAACGTTTTACACGCTAAGTGTGCCGGGTTCACGGCCTCAGTTTCGGATGCCATCTCACGTAGGTCTGGTCTCCACTTTTGCTGTGACGGTTGTCGTGCTGTTCAGGACGAAATGAGATCGTTCATGAGGCAGACTAAAAGTGGATTTAAAGAGCTGGTTAGCGGTTTTCGTAAAATCAACGACCAACTCTGTGCGCTAGATACACAGTTTAGTAGTCTTCAACTACTAAATGAGTCTCCAAAGCGTAAGAAATCTGCTTTTAATGATGTGCCCGTGGCGAAAAGTCTTCAGCCTATTCAGCCGACAACTATGCAGCCGCTCATATCTCTGGCCACCCCAAGGGCCGGACCTGGGAAAAATTCGGTTTCCGAATATCTCAGCATAAACGAGCAATTTTCCGATATGTCCTCTGTGGCATCGCTTCAAGTGATACCACCAGACCCAATAATTGAAACCCCCTTAAAAGTCACCGAACAGGGCAATCAAGCTTCCGGACCCCCGGTACGAACTGATGCTGCCATACTCGTTACGGCGGCACCAAAACCCTTGCAGGTGATCCCACCATCGAAACACATATTTGTTTCCCGGCTTGCCCCTGATACTTCTGAGATTGATCTCTCGGCTTACATCAAAGCCAAATAAAAAGCCGACATAAAGGTGGCAGATATAACTAAATTTAAATATAACTACACCAGGCATACGTCATCTTTCAAAATACGTGTGCCCGCGCAGATGTTCAAGACGATTTGTTCCGCCAGTTTCTGGCCAGAGAACATTTTCGTCCAAGAACATCAGCCAAGTACGGTGAAGAAAAAAATGACCAAACCTGTGGGAGTGAAACTCCCACATGTTAGAGCCACTGACCAACCTTCCACGTCAGCTTCAAAAAACTAATGCCTTCACTAACACTTACCTATCAGAATACTAGAGGGTTACGAAGTAAGCTTCCCAAACTGTATTCTGATAGTTCTTTCTTTGCATCTCACATTATAGTCTTTACAGAAACTTGGTTAAAGCCGGAGATCTTAAGCTCCGAAGTTTTTCCAAGTAAGTACACCACTTTTAGACGTGATAGAACTCTGCGAAGGGGAGGAGGAGTGTTAATTTCTGTAGACTCCAATTTCGCTTCTGAAGAGATTAAATCACAAGAGTTTGGTGACATAGAATTTCTTTGCATTAAAATCATATTGTTCGATAAATCATTATACGTTACGTGCTCCTACGTACCCCCTTCGTCCGAACCGCCCACATACTGGCAACATTTAGACGCTATTAGGTTTGTTTTTGATCGTCTGTCTGATGGTGACCAGCTAGTAGCTCTGGGTGACTTCAATATCCCAGAACTCAGGTGGTCCAATGTTAAAAATTCACCGTCTTTATTGCTGAATTCGCACCATGACTTCCCGGCGGGCATGTTCGACATGTCACTCGGGCAAATTAACCACGTTAGAAATTCTTTAGGTCGGCTGCTGGACTTGTGTTTCGTTTCTGATCCTGATGGAATTACTCTTTCCAGAACTTTACCACTTTCCAACCCAAAGGATCCATATCATCCCACTCTTGAGGTTTTAATAGAAAACAACAACGTAATTGGCCTTAAGCCTACACTTAAATCTCATAAAGTTCGTTTCTTTCGTAAGGCTGACTTTATGAAATTAAATAAGTTAATTTTGGAATTTGATTGGTCCAATCTACTGGCATGTGAAGATGTAAACATTGCCTTAATTAAATTTTATTATACTTTGAATAAATTTTTCGACGTTTGCGTGCCATGGAAATATCCGTCCGTTTCAATTAATCCGCCTTGGTATACAAGGCACCTAGGAAATTTAAAGATCGTTATGAATAGACTTTTAAATAAACATAAAATATCTGGCTGTACAGTTAGTTATTCAAGATACTTAGTAGCTCGGTCCAATTTCACCGTGCATAACGCTGAATGTTATAGGAGTTATATACGCCGCTGCCGGATTCAGTTTACTCAGGATCCGAAGCAGTTTTATAACTTTGTAAACACTAAGCGCAAACATGTATCTTCTCCTCCTATGCTTATGTTTGAGAACTCATATGCGAACACTGATCATGCAATGGCCGATCTCTTTGCACAGTTTTTTCAAACAACATACTCACCTAGCACCAGTCCAGGTCAGCCTTACACTTATAATATCCAATCAGCCAACCTTATATTTTGCCCTTCTTTTGATCAAAGTGGTGTGTTATTGGGTCTTCTTAAAGTCAAGCCCGTGTATTCGCCAGGCCCCGATGGAGTACCAGGCTGTGTTCTGAAGAACTGCGCCGAGGCTCTGTGCAAACCGCTCCTTAAACTCTTTAATCTTTCGCTGGAGACTTCGATCTTTCCCCTTATGTGGAAGGAATCTTACATTATTCCTCTTCATAAAAAAGGGAAAAAATCCGACGCTGCCAATTATAGGGGCATTTCTAAATTGTCAGCAATTCCGAAGCTTTTTGAAAAACTTATCACTCCACATTTGCAACACCTATGTAGTTCAATAATATCTCCATGCCAGCATGGCTTCATGAAGCGCCGCTCCACCACTACCAACTTACTGGAGCTAACATCTTTTATCACGGATGGGTTCCGGAATGGCTTACAAACAGATGTCATTTACACTGACTTCAGTAAAGCATTTGACTCTGTCGACCATTCGCTTCTTATAAGTAAACTCAGTCTTTTGGGATTCCCAACTGACCTCCTTATCTGGATTTCGAGCTACTTATCTGGAAGAACCCAACGTGTCTTCTTTAAAGATGTTACCTCGCGTCTAGTCCGCGTCACATCTGGGGTGCCTCAAGGAAGCCATCTTGGACCCTTACTTTTTACACTTTTTATTAATGACTTGCCCCTTGCCTTAACTGATTCACTCGTACTTATGTACGCTGATGACGTTAAGCTTTGTCTTCAGTATAAATTCACTAGTGCCCAATCTAGACTTCAATCCGATTTGGATAAATTTCAAAATTGGTGTTTTGCAAATAACCTAAAGCTTAATGGATCGAAATGTAAACTCATGTCCTTTTATCGAACTAGTCCTCACCAGGCTATGTACTTTCTCTATGGGAACGCTTTAGAACGATTAACTCAGGTTAACGATCTGGGAGTCCTTTTAGATTTGAAACTTAAATTTACCGACCATATATCTACCATGGTTAATAAAGCTATGGGTGTGCTTGGCTTTATTAAAAGATGGTCAAAAGAATTTAATGACCCGTACATAACAAAAACGTTATATACATCATTGGTTCGTCCGATTCTTGAGTATGGATCGTGTGTCTGGAGTCCTCAATATGGAGTACACCGAGATCACATAGAATCTGTACAAAAAAACTTCCTGATTTTCGCCCTTAGGGGACTTAATTGGGATGCAAATCTTCACCTTCCCACTTATCATAGTAGACTTTTATTAATCAACTTACCATCATTAACAAATCGTAGAACGATGCTGGGTGTTATGTTTCTATATAATCTTATATATGGTAATGTAGACAGTCAGCATTTACTAACACGCTTAAATTTTAACGTTCCTAGTAGAAGGACTAGAAACTTCCGTCCTCTACTCCTTAGCCATTGTAATTCGACATATGCCCAACACGATCCGTTCAGGGTATTATGTTCGGACTACAATGGTCTCTACCACACCTTGCCACTTTGCTCCACTAACAATCTTAAATCCTTTATACTAAACGCCTTATCTATGCAACACTCTTCCTCGTAATATCTTACCCCTACTCTTTTCCTAAACGTTCTCGGATCTATCCCCGCGATTCGAGCCGTACGTTATGCGGCAGCGTCCCTCGGTCGGTTGGACGGGAGGTGGGCTGTACGTATGCAGTGGGAACCGCGCGAACAAAAAAAAAAAAAAGGGTATCCAAAAGAATACAGTTGCTTGTTAAAAAAGCAACAGATCCCATCATCCAGCCCTCTCAAGAACCTGAATCCCTTCTTAGACCACAGAGGGGTACTGCGAGCATCGGGCAGGCTTGTTGCGTCCGACACGCTTTCCTACGATGAGAGACATCCGATTATAATACCATATTCCAGTCCATGGGCCCGTCTACTGGTTCGATTTACTCACCGCATATCCTTGCATGGTGAGAGTCAGCTCCTAATGCGACTCATTCGATCCAAGTATTGGATTCCAAAGCTTAAAACTTTGCTAAAAGCTACTATTAGTGCATGCAAGGTGTGCTTGATCTACCGAAAGCGGTTGCAGACCCAACTCATGGGGGAGCTGCCCGCGGAACGGGCCACTTTCTCACGTCCGTTTACACACACTGGCGTAGATTTTGCCGGTCCCTTTGAAATTAAAAATTATACAGGCCGTGAGTGCCTTATCACAAAGGGCTACGTGTGTGTATTTGTCTGCTTCAGCACAAAGGCAATCCACCTTGAAGCTACGTCAGACTTGACGAGTGAGAAATTCCTGGCGGCCTTTGCGCGCTTGGCTGGTAGAAGAGGCTGCCCACAGAAATTATATTCAGACAACGGTAAGACATTTGTGGGTGCCTCAGCCATTATCACGCGGGAGTTCCTACCAGCAACGAGAGAGATGGTCACTGCACACTACAGCCACCAAAACCTATCCTGGTACTTCAATCCGCCAAGTGCGCCACATATGGGGGGACTGTGGGAAGCAGGAGTGAAGAGCTTTAAGGCGCATTTCTACAAGTCTGCTTCCTCAGTCAAATATACGTTTGAAGAACTTTCGACATTATTAATAAAAATCGAGGCGTGTCTCAATTCACGGCCCATTTCTCCAATGTCAGAGGATCCTACTGACTTGTTAGCCTTGACTACCGGGCATTTTTTGATCGGTGGCCCACTGCTAGCTCTGGTCGAACCAGAAATTAAAGCTAACGCAGTATCCATCATCAACCGTTGGCAACGTTTAAAGGGCCTTCATCAACAATTTTGTGTCCGATGGAAGGAAGAATACCTAAAGGAGCTCCACAAACGGAATAAGTGGCAGTTACCAACTACGAATCTCCAGGTCGATGACATGGTTGTCATAAAAGAAGACAACCTGCCCACGAACGAATGGCGCCTCGGCCGAATTCAGAAGGTTTGCCCAGGTGCAGACGACAAGGTCCGAGTGGTGGATGTTCTTACGTCAAGAGGCGTAATACGTCGGCCGATCGCGAAATTAATACTTCTTCCACTCCTAAAGTAACTCCTACGCTATGCTTCTTCAATGTTCGTTTGTCCATGTTCACGTCTAGTCATATGTTTTTGGATACCACTAATTCTACTTATCTTTCCTTATCTTACAGAGAAAATGGCACCGCATCCGAAGGCCCAGAAGCCAAACTATCCGCCGCAAGGAACCGCTATCTATCGGTGCCGAGTGTGCAGAGGAGTTCATGCACTGCGGAAGTGCCAGCAATTCCTCAAGCTGACGGCCGAGAAACGCCTGCGAGCAGTACTTATCAATAAGTACTGCAGTAATTGCTTAGCCCATGAGCATTCCGGGCGCTCTTTCCCGCAGTGCGGGAAAGTGTCGACTTTGCCAAAGGGACCACCACACGCTTCTGCATCTGCACAATGAAGGGGGCCGTCGAAGACGCTCACTTCAACGTCACAAGCGTCGGGACCGATGGTGTGTGCACAGCGAGGCTCCAGTCGATCAGGGGGCCGTTGGACGAGGAAGTCATCTTCCACGTTGATTCCCAGCTACAGCAGAGATCGCCTGCACGGGAAATCGATCCGACGGCATACGAAGCCTTCGCAAACCTCGCCCTGGCGGATGAACGCTGGTTTAGGCCGAGTACCATATTCTTGGTATTAGGGGCCGAAGTGTATCCTCACATCATCCGTTCGGGATTCATTGCTGGTCAACGAGGATCCCCTGTCGCCCAAAATTCCGCCTTTGGATGGATTTTGTCGGGCCCGTGCGGCCATTGACAAAAGGCCCAAGTTTGCAACTGCGTTGCAAGGGGGCCGGGATGTTCATGCTGAATTCATAATTCACAATATATAATCACATATGTATGTACATATTCATAGTATATACTAACATATCATACATATGTATATCGATAACCACCGACTGTGCCAGCACTTGAGAATTTTTGAGATGGGATTTTCAATGGAACTTCGGGCGGAGCCGAAGTTGATATACCCTTGCAGTTGAGTCGCAGTCCGCTACGTGGCGCCACGCATCTTATATTATTAGATAAATAGCGGATCGTATATAGTCGGCCGATCCTTATGAAATTTGGCATATTGAATTATTTGGCTCAAAGAGTAATCTTTACCAAGTCCCATCTTTCTAACTTAATAAACACCAAAGTTATGCCAATTCCGATCGTTCTATGACAGCTATAGGATATAGTCGGCCGATCCCTTTGAAATATTGTACTTAAGATATTTTGGTCAAATATAACATGTGTGGAAAGTCCCAACCCTCTAACTTAAAAAACACCAAAGTTATGGCATTTCCGATCAATCAGTTGTATGGCATCTATAAGATATAGTCGATCGATCCGGGCCGTTCCGACTTATATACTACCTGCAAGGAAAAAAAGGATGTGTGCGAAGTTTGATGATCATGATTATATGATCAAGAATATATATACTTTATAGGGTCGGAGATGTCTCCTTCACTGCGTTGCACACTTTTGACCAAAATTATAATACCCTCTTCAAGGGTATTGTTGGGACTTGTGCCAGCATCAAATATCATAATTATTTCTATGTAAGTCTCTCAGTGTAACTATCTGCAGTGGTCCACTAATTGCCCGTTATCAGCTGTTCCATATTCTTTGATTCTCCCAGATTCGCATGCGCTTTGTTGTTCTTTTGTAGCGCTTGCACTTTGGGAGCTTTGATGGAGCTTCTGCGCAAGCTCTTAGGTTTCATGCACTTGTTATTCGGCATTGTTTTGGATCGGCCGCGGAATTTGTTTTGGGGTTAAATTGACCCATAATAAATTGAATTATAAAATTGAACCTTGTCTATTAATTCGGCCGCTTTTTTTTTAAATGCGTTAGTAATATATTGACCAAATTTAAATTTATTTTCCAAAAATTGCCTGCCAGGTTCAATGCCACTATTCGTCTACGTTTTGAATAGGAATTTAAATTTTCTTTTTGAAATTACCTTATTAAATTAATGCTAAGCCGCCTTAAAAACGACATGATAAAAACATTAGATATTATATTTCTAATGTCATCTAATATAATAATATTTGTCGGGTCAAGCAGCCGGCAGAAAGTTTGGCCAGCAAATAACACAGGCCGACAATTTCCAACTTTTTTTTTCCTCCACGCATAATTTTTCCTGCTCCATAACCTTTAGGCTCCCCTGAACCAAAGTCCAGAACAAAAATAGGTTCTATCACCCACAGTTTCCGCGGTACACCTAAGAGAAGAAATTGGTCAAATTTTACTATATATTGAATTATGTAGGCCGTGTAATGAAGATGACCATTATTGTTTCCAGAACATATCATTTTTGAAATGTATGTGTACCAAGTAAAATTAAAAAAGGGTATCTAGCAGTTACCATATCTTTGAAATACTCATCCAAAGTTGAAATCTCAGATTTTCTACATTATTTTTTGGTCTTCTATGATTTTTTCCCAAACATCAAGCAGTCATGCGCTAGCGTTTGTCTCGCGTTGAGCCGCCCACCCGCATAAATTTTCTAATTCGGTCATCAACCCTACTAAGTCACATATGTACATATATCATTTATAAAAACACCAAAACAATTAAATATATTGTATACATATTTATAAATCGAACTCTGCTTGTTTTATTAAAACCAATATTAAGAACAAAAAAATATGAAAGAAAAGCTAACTTCGGGCGGAGCCGAAGTTGATATACCCTTGCAGTTAAGGTTGTGCCATTTTCGATCGTTTAGACATAGGGCGGCTATAGGATATAGTCGGCCGATCCTGATGAAATTTGGCAGGACAAATAAGATTGTCCAAAATGGAATCCATAGAAAGTCTCATCATTCTAGCTTAAAAGACCCCAAAGTAATGTCAATTATAAACTACCTGCAAACAAACGAAAGAAGTGTGCAAAGTTTTAACTGGATTGCTCTAAAACTGAGAGACTAGTTTGCGTAGAAACCGACAGACAGACGGACACACGGACATGCACATATTGACTCAGGAGGTGCTCCTGATCAAGAATATATATACTTTATAGGGTCGGAGATGTCTCCTTCACTGCGTTGCACACTTTTGACCAAAATTATAATACCCTCTGCAAGAATATAATAAAGCGCCAAAAAACGCTCCGTCGAAGTGCAGTTGTCCTTTTTGAGGATCTTCAACGATTCAACGATGCGGCGAGGGAGGCACGATTCATCCTAGATCAGGAGATTATGCGGCGCTCCAGTTTGTTGCCGGCGAGTTCGACGCTGATCTACGCATCTTCTACCACCAATTTCGATGTGTCGGTTGGCAGAACTTTTTGGATCTGGCCTTGGATCTGGGCACCTATCTCGGCATTGCAATTCGTCAAGCTGCCGTGCTTGTGGGCGCAGGCATCATAGTTTGCTGCATTTTGGTGGCAATTCGTCAGCTCAAGGCCAACAACCCTCTCCTGAGGTTTCCGCATCTAGCGACGCTGTTTCTCGGTCAGCGTCCGCTCCCGTTAATTCTATTGTCGCCAAGGATCGTTTTGGTGATGTGGTGCTGCTAGCCACTGCCAATATTTTGGTCAGGAACCGCTCCGGAGTTCTACTGCACTGCCGAGTGATGCTCGATTCTGGTTTGCAGGTGCATCTAGTCACCTCAAGGCTGGCGAACCTGCTGCAGCTGCGGAAGATAAGGTCTCCGGTTTTTGTATCCGGTATAGGTGACGCATGGTTTTCTACCGATGGGTTTTCTGTGCAAGTCAGCTTGCGATTCGAATGCTCAGACTACTCGCCGCAAGTAACTGTGATCGCCCAATTTTGCATTGAACGTCAGCTCTTGGAAAATTCCCGCCAATGTAAAGCTAGCAGATCCTCTCTTTCACCAGCCGCAGCGAGTTGATTTGCTAATTGGAGCTGGATTATTTTACGAGCTGCTTTGTTAAGGGCAAATTCATTTGTCTCCTGGTTTGCCCTCAATTCAAAAAACTCGACTCGGATGGGTTGATTGTGGAGGCAGAGTTCTTGACAATGGCAATGTTCTCATGGCTGCTGAGCGATCGGGTCTGATCTGCTGATAGGGGCCTTTAGATGAGCGGCTCGATAAACTTCTTCGACAGTTCTGGGAAGTAGAAACCTGCACTGATCCGATAGTTAAGGCGTCAAAGGAGGAACTGGGTTGCGAGGGTCTCTTTGTTAAGAATTTCGTGCGGTTAGAAGGTGGTGCCCATACAGTCAGGTTGCCAATTAAACATAACTCCGGTTTATTGGGTTATTCGTACTCACAGGCTCTACGTCGTTTCCAGTCATTGGAGAGCAAATTGTCTAATTAGCCCGAACTGCGCGCTCAGTATTCTGCCTTTATAAAGGAGTATCTTAACCTAGGTCATAAGTCCCTGGTTCTGCCGGAGTTGCATCGAGATTGCAAATATTTTCTGCCACATCACTGCGTGCTAAAGAAGGACAGCACCACGACGAAACTTAGAGTAGTGTTCGACGTTTCCGCTTTTACCACCTCCGGTTATTCTCTAAAAGACATAAAATTTTCTGGGCCGGTCATCCAACCTAAGCTTTTTCACATCCTGCTGAGGTTTCGTTCGCATCCGCTAGCGCTGACTGGCGACATTTGTAAGATGCACCGTTGTGTGAGAATGGCGTCGTCTGACAGCTTCTTGCAGTGCATTCTGTGGCGAGATTCCCCTCTGGAGGATCTACAAACATATAATTTTTGCACACTGGGGGTGGGATCCGAAACGGCGGATCACCCTTCATCACCCTAGCGTGATGAACGGCGTGCCTAAAGAGGATCGGGAGTCTTTTGATGACGAAAACGTTAGGATTGGCTTGGGATCCTTCCACTGATAAGCTGCTGCTTTCGTTTTCTGCTTTTCAGTCGTTTCTGCTCTTCGAAGCCGTCACGACGTTCTGTGCTATCATCAATAGCGCGGTTATACGATCCGTTGGGCTTTGTTGGTCCAGTTGTTACTAAAGCAAAAATATTTCGACAGAAGCTGTGCCGAGAACACCTTTTTTGGGATGAAAGCTTACCTCAGGTTTTAACACCGAGTGGCAGGAGATCTGCCGGAGCTTCAGTGCAGAACGAGCAAAATTTCCTCGGCTGCCACTTACGACTGGAGCACTCGTGTAGATTCATGGATTTTGTGATGCCAGCATTGAAGGCTACGGAGCAAGTGACTTGGAAACTATGGTCGCCAGGGGCTGAGAACCGCCTTCTATGCGCGAAGTCTCGAGTACCGGTTCTTAAGACGTTAACTGTGCCGAAGTTAGAGATAGCTGGAGCTGAGTTGTTGGCGAGAATGATGACAGAGGTTCACAGTCTAGGCGCTTACAAAGGGAAGTATTTTTGTCGGTGCGACTCTTCAGTCGGAAGAGTAAGTTTAGGAGGTTTATCCCTTCCCTTTCTCCCCACTTTGGCGGCTTGTGGGAAGCTGCTGTTAAGACCTTCAAGTATCATTTTTACATGGTCGTGGGCTCGGTTGTACTAAAGGCTGACGATTTGCAGACGCTGGTGTACAATATTGCTGCAGTGATTAATTCAAGGCCATTAGTCCCTCTCTCTGAAATCCCTGCTGATCTGGATGTCCTGACTCCTAATCATTTTATTCACGGAGGGACTCCTTCTAGTTTCAGTAAGCCAGTCCTGACAAAACTCAACATAAATCGGCTAGATGCTTGGCAACGCGTCGTCTTTCTTCGGCAGTGTTTCTGGTCCAGATGGAAAGAAAAGTATTAACCCTGTTGCAGCATCCCTGGTCAAGGAATAGTAGTAAATGACATCGTGCTGGTGAAGGCGAAAACTTGCCTCCAATGAAGTGGCCCCTGGAGAGGGTGACGGAAATGGTCGTCGAAGATGGACGGCGGACGGCGTCCGGAGCTACAAGGCGGGCAGTCAACAAATTGTGCCTGCTGCCCCTTAATGATGCTGTTGAAAGCCCATCTTCTATCTTTGGCCGGAAATTATTTATTGAATTCGTGACGTCCTTTTCCTTTATATTTATGTTCGAGTCTCCCGTTCTATTCTCGACGCCCTCTCTCGCCGCCTCCGCCCGCCGACCTGCATCTGCCGTCATGCGATAGCGTTTGTCTTGCTCTCTCGCGGGATCTCCGCAGCATCAAGCGTTGAGCCGCGCTCCCGCGTCATTATTCTAATTCGGTCGTCATCCCTACTCAGTCACATATGTAAATATATATGTGTATATATTTATATAAATAATATATATGAAATTATGTGACTGGTAGAAACCCCAAAAAAAAATAAAAAAAATTGTATCAATTTCTATAAATCGAACTGTGCTTGTTTTTATTAAAGCCAATATTTAGAAGACAAAAATAAAGCTCCCGAAAACGCTCGGTAACTGAACATTATCTATGTCTCTACTAGTGATCACGTAGTGATCAGTCTTCATGGACTCTATACTAAACATTACTTTCGGACCTTAACGATCTCTCAGAGATCTCTCCACGCGGATTGGTTGCCTTCTTCTCTTTTGTCTCCCAGATTCGCATGCACTTTGTTGTCATTTTGTAGCGCATGCGCTTTTGGGAGCTTTGGAAGAGCTTCTGCGCCAAAGCGGTTCTTCTTCTTGTTGTTGGAGTTGTTATTGACGGGCCGCTATTTGTTTTATTGTGCGGAATTAGCTCAATAAATTGAATATAAACTATTGAATCTCGTCTTTAATTCGGTCGCTATCAAAACTCCGATCGCTCAACACAAATACAAAGCACATGCGAACGGGGGGAGAAACAAACAAAAATAGAACCTGCTCATAAGCCCGCCGCTGCTCCGCCGTTCCAGAATTTATAAATTACTTTAAAAAGCTTCGCCTTTGGCCCAACATCCAACTTCTTGGCCCAACATCCTCCCCCCTGTTGAAGGCTGGACCTTCAACAAAATCCTTGAGGGGTAGCAGACACAACCGTTGACAACCGTTCCGACCGCTGTCTTCAGTATGGCTACACGGTTTACATACTAAATCACGCGTAAAAACCAGCTCAAGTACCCTGGCCAGTGGCCACTTCACTTCATTCTTATCCTTCATCCTGTCACCACCAGAAACTGCAGGGCCAGGGGTGTGCAAGAAGGACACTCTGCCACCTACTCCACTACGTGATCAGTCTTCATGGACTCTATACTAAACATTACTTTATTATCCAGCTCTAGCTTGTTAGCTGTGGGGGTGGTGGTGTCTTGCTCCATAGAATACAACACAAACAAGACAAAAAAGTTGAGCGTCGTCCTGCTTACCGAGTTTAAGAAAGAGATAAGCTTACTGAAATCGCTCAGATTTATTCCATCCTCCAGCTCGCTTGCTCAATTTGGGCGCATCATCAAGGGTTTTAAACAAATGCACGCGCTTTTTTCGCGCTAAGCCTCGCCTACTGGAGCATGTCATGGCTGATCTTCCTTCCGAAAGAGAGAGCTGAAGAATTCCAAAGCTTTGATGTAACAGGTTTGGAATTTTGCGGACCGTTTTTCTACAAAGAGTCTCGGAACAAGGGCCCTCTCAAATGTTACGTACACGTATTCATCTGCTTCAGTACGAAGGCAATCCATTTGAAGCTAGTCAAGTACCTTTCCATAGCTTCGTTTCTGAGCGCGCGCCAACGGTTTATTTGCACGCGACGTAAACCCAGACAGATATGGCCAACGTTTTTATTGGTACGCTACGTAAGCCCAAACAGACATGGTCAGATATTAACCAATTTTGTGGGTGCGAATAATTCTCTGCATGAATTTAGCCTGTCAGAAACTATCAAGTGGCGGTTTATTCTTTGCTGGGTAAAAACGGCGAAACACCACCTACATCGGGCAGTTTGTCCCGCAATTCTTGGCATCGAGGAAATAAGGACTTTGTTATGCTGCTTAGCCTCAATCATTAATTCTAGACCCCTTAACTCCGTCTCATTTTCTAAATGGCGGCCCGCCCTCAATGTTCATCGAACCGGACCTTACTGCCCTAAACTTCAACCGTCTGAATAGGTGGCAGAGTGTCCTTCTTGCACACCCCTGGCCCTGCAGTTTCTGGTGGTGACATAGTCCTGGTGAAGGATAAGAATGAAGTGAAGTGGCCACTGGCCAGGATACTTGAGCTGGTTCCTACGCGTGATTTAGTATGCAAACCGTGTAGCCATACTGAAGACAGCGGTCGGAACGGTTGTCAAGGTTGTGTCTGCTACCCCTCAAGGATTTTGTTGAAGGTCCAGCCTTCAACAGGGGGGAGGATGTTGGGCCAAGCAGTTGGAATGTTGGGCCAAAGACGAAGCTTTTTAAAGAAATTTATAAATTCTGGAACGGCGGAGCAGCGGCGGGCTAATGAGCAGGTTCTATTTTTGTTTGTTTCTCCCCCCGTTCGCATGTGCTTTGTATTTGTGTTGAGCGATCGGAGTTTTGATAGCGACCGAATTAAAGACGAGATTCAATAGTTTATATTCAATTTATTGAGCTAATTCCGCACAATAAAACAAATAGCGGCCCGTCAATAACAACTCCCAAAAGACAACAAGAAGAAGAACCGCTTTGGCGCAGAAGCTCTTCCAAAGCTCCCAAAAACGCATGCGCCACAAAATAACAACAAAGTGCATGCGAATCTGGGAGACAAAAGAGAAGATTAAATGCCGCTGCAGATAAAAAAATTATCAATATTCTAATTAGCCTATCTGGTGGCTGCTTAGCCCAACAATTTGTATATTTGTATTTGTAGCGCATGCGCTTTTGGGAGCTTTTTTTGTAAAGCTGCTGCACACTAACTCATCTTGTATTTGTGTGCGTTCCCCCTCCACGCCTCTTGCCCACAAAATGGTAAACAAATACATTGTTCTGCCATTCTATTGCTAATCTTTCTTTTACTTGTATGTTTGGCATTGATTTGACTGGCTGCGGTTTTAGGGACCCCAAAAAAAAATATTGAAAATCTGAACCAAAACTCGTTTACTAATTCGGCCGCATAACAGCGTTACAATGCTTTTATAAAAAAAAAACTTTTCTGAGATGGCGCTTTGAGTTTTAGAGACTGAGATCCACATGTGTATACACACGGACAAGGTTATATATCGATATGTTGATGATGATATAGAATATATGTTGGCACCTAGTGCCAAGAGCTAATAGTCCAGCTCCAATAGACTGCGACAAAAACCGAAATCAGCAATCTCAGCGGTAAGAATGACCTACTGACCGTAGCAAGCAAACTAGCCAGCACAGCAGAAACCCAATACCAAGCGATCTGAGTCAGCAAACCTAGAACTAGTAGCTAGCACGTACTTTCTTTAACATTGACCTTATTGAGCGTACTTTCATTAACATTGACCTGCTAACCATAGTTAAGCCACAAAATATATTATTCTCTGATATTATAAAACATCTTCTGGTCCATAATAAAAATAGTTTCGAATACAGAGTGAATTGGTCCTTCGTCAAAGGAATCACCTACTTGCAATCATATCCGAGTGTTGCTCCCGACAGAATGACCGCCGGAGAAACCATAACCGAACCACTACCACCACCATATACCTGAGGCTAACCAACCAGGACCTCAATTCTCTCACATCAACCTCTGCCTGACCACAGCAAGCGACTGTTCATACCGAGCAGACCCTTGAATAAGCCAGCATAACATTAGTCAGCCCATAAGAAACTTTTCAAAAAATTCCGCAGAGTGGAAACCCAAGGAAGGGTACTTTGATGAGAGACCTTTCTGAGCATAGAAGAAAGACGGAGTTAAACACAGGCCGTTTTCCGCTTTAACGTTCGCAATGCCACCAGTCGGAATTCCAAAGTTTGACAGAAGAAGTTTTCGTGGAATTCATCCACAATCAAGACTATAGCGACGAAGTAAAATTCCGGCATTTGGTTAATCATCTAATAGGTAAAGCCAAAAACCTAAACTTAACATCGATTGGCGGTCAGGGCAGTTACCAGGATGCCTGCCAACAGCTAAAAAATGAACGGCTGTTGATTAAGTCAACGATCCAAGAGCTTTTTATACACCCCAGAACTACCAGCCCAGCTAAATAATAACAGCTAAATTCTGGATCATGGCTATATTGATTTGCCTGTTTATAACAAGCAAGTCAGCACTGCAGCGACGGATGGGCCAGCGCTGCTGTGTTTAGAAAAACGGAAAGGGAGAAATGCGTCAAGCACAGACGGCATGCGGGGGCAGCAGCGGGGGCAAGAGGAACTCGCACGGCGTCTGAAAGAGATAAGCTTACTGAAATCGCTCAGATTTATTCCACCCTCCAGCTCGCTTGCCTCGCTTGCTCAATTTGGGCGCATCATCAAGGGTTTTAAACAAATGCACGCGCTGTTTTCGCGCTAAGCCTCGCCTACTGGAGCATGTCATGGCTGATCTTCCTTCCGAACGAGAGAGTTAAAGAATTCCAAAGCTTTGATGTAACAGGTTTGGAATTTTGCGGACCGTTTTTCTACAAAGCAGAGTCTCGGAACAAGGGCCCTCTCAAATGTTAAGTACACGTATTCATCTGCTTCAGTACGAAGGCAATCCGTTTGGAGCTAGTCAAGTACCTTTCCATAGCTTCGTTTCTGAGCGCGCGCCAACGGTTTATTTGCACGCGACGTAAGCCCAGACAGATATGGCCAACGTTTTTATTGGTACGCTACGTAAGCCCAAACAGACATGGTCAGATATTAACCAATTTTGTGGGTGCGAATAATTCTCTGCATGAATTTAGCCTGTCAGAAACTATCGAGTGGCGGTTTATTCTTTGCTGGGTAAAAACGGAGAAACACCACCTACATCGGGCAGTTTGTCCCGCAATTCTTGGCATCGAGGAAATAAGGACTTTGTTATGTAAATGGCGGCCCGCCCTCAATGTTCATCGAACCGGACCTTACTGCCCTAAACTTCAACGGTCTGGATAGGTGGCAGAGTGTCCTTCTTGCACACCCCTGGCCCTGCAGTTTCTGGTGGTGACAGGATGAAGGATAAGAATGAAGTGAAGTGGCCACTGGCCAGGGTACTTGAGCTGGTTTTTACGCGTGATTTAGTATGTAAACCGTGTAGCCATACTGAAGACAGCGGTCGGAACGGTTGTCAAGGTTGTGTCTGCTACCCCTCAAGGATTTTGTTGAAGGTCCAGCCTTCAACAGGGGGGAGGATGTTGGGCCAAGCAGTTGGATGTTGGGCCAAAGGCGAAGCTTTTTAAAGTAATTTATAAATTCTGGAACGGCGGAGCAGCGGCGGGCTTATGAGCAGGTTCTATTTTTGTTTGTTTCTCCCCCCGTTCGCGTGTGCTTTGTATTTGTGTTGAGCTATCGGAGTTTTGATAGCGACCGAATTAAAGACGAGATTCAATAGTTTATATTCAATTTATTGAGCTAATTCCGCACAATAAAACAAATAGCGGCCCGTCAATAACAACTCCAACAACAAGAAGAAGAACCGCTTTGGCGCAGAAGCTCTTCCAAAGCTCCCAAAAGCGCATGCGCTACAAAATGACAACAAAGTGCATGCGAATCTGGGAGACAAAAGAGAAGATTAAATGCCTCTGCAGATAAACAAATTATCAATATTCTAATTAGCCTATCTGGTGGCTGCCAATCTGATCAATTAATGGAGGTCATAGGTTAGGTTAGGTTAGGGCGGTGATGCAAGGGGGTCATAGAATACCCCCTCGCTTCCACTTGAGCCGCTAGGGCTCCTTGTGCTGCCGCTGGAGCAAGGGTTACACCGAGATGCTACCCCCCCCCTTCCTGTCTAGCAGGGTGCATATATATGCCTAGACTACCTATGGCGGCCCATGGTCCCAGCCTGCTTTCTTTATGAAGGCAACCAATCCGCGTGGAGAGATCTCTGAGAGATCGTTAAGGTCCGAGAGTCCGAGAGAGAGACCCGAAGTGTTTGAGTCTGCTGCGTCCGAGTGCCGGGCAGTGGCATAAGAGGTGCGATACCGATTCTACCTCCTCTTCATCCCTGCAGCTCCTGCAGAAATCATTGTGGGGGACTGCAAGCCTGGCCGCGTGTTCGCCTATCAGCCAGTGCCCAGTGATTGCCCCAATCGCTAGGCTGCATTCCGGTCTAGTCAGAGCAATAAGTCTCGCCGATCTTTTCTGAGAGCGTGTCGGCCAGATCAAACGTGATGTTCTACAGGTCTGGAGATTACTCCATTTCCTATTGGCTGCCAGGTCGAAAAACTCCCTGCACTTTAGCCTGCAAGTAGCCAAGGGTATGCCTACAAGATCTTTCTCCGGTAGGAGAGGGTCCCTGCCCTAGCTAGTTCATCTGCAGCACAGTTTCCCTCGTGGTCCCTGTGACCGGGGACCCAGATGAGGTAGATGTCAAGCTGTTCAGCCATCTCGTTGAGAGATCTGCGACAGTCATTGACTGTCCTGGAGTTGGATGAGAATCCGTCAAGTGCCTTGAGCGCTGCTTGACTATCTGAGAAGATACATATTGTGCCCCGATTGCCCCTTAGAGCTGGGGATTCAAGTGCTTCCTTAATGGCTACTACTACAGCCTGGAACACACTGCAGTGGTCAGGGAGTCTGAAGGACTCTGTTTATCTGAAATGTTTGAATAGAAGCAAAGGGTACATAAACCGATTGCTGGGTTGTTGCCGCAACTTGCACTTGAACAAATTGGACGTGGAGAAATTACTGAGTTCAGAGTAGATTTGTCTGAGACTGATTTTATTCCTATAAAGGTTCAATATTTATAGCTAATTCGATACATAGATATTGCTTAAGTGGTAAATTAATGGAAATATAGCAAAAATATAAAAATGATAAATTAACAATTTTAAAAGTGTAATTCTGCAATATTTTGTCGGTTGCATGAACTTGTAATGTCAGCAGTTCTTGCTGCTTTTCAGTTTGTTGTTTCTGTAGTGTTTGGTCTTTTTTAATGTTCATCGTTTTATGTAGGTTAATATTTTCTTTATTATATATTTATTGTACTTGTGTCTTTGTTATGTGTAAATCGTGTTCTTGTGACCTAAATATTAAATGCTTATGACTTAACATTCTCCCGGCCGTTGAACAGGTGTTCAACCGTCGTCCAGCTCTATAGTAAATTGTCTTGGGGTAGGTTCGGGAATTGAACTTCTTGTAGTCCCTCTAAGCTTTGGCGTCCAAATCGACCGTCTGTGTCGCATGATGAGAATGCCTATCAGTATCAGTATGATGACGGAAATGGCAAATGCTGTGTATGACATAGTTGTCTGGTGGTCCAGTTGGTACGGTGCATCTTTTCTTTGTAGATCAGCTAACCGATGTTGTAGGATCTCTAATTCTGTGTCGTCTATACTTGGTGATTGGGCCCTTAACCCGAATTCTGATGGTTCCTCTATGGGCTTTAGGGGCTCGGAGATATTTCCGAATCGACTGAACGAAGTTTGTACTTCAGTGGTCATAGTGCCGAATGTGGTCAAACTTATATTGAAATTGCGTGCTGTGCAACCAATGGGCAATTTCAGTATACCAGTCGCCTTTATGTTGACTGTTGATGAAACTCCACTGCATACTGCCTGAAGTTCCATGGAGTCCTTGGTCGCGAAGATCCATTGGTTAGATTGGTGAGTTTTCAACCACACCATGCTAGAGTGCACAGGATTTCTGTGACATTCTGTTCCAGTCTTGTTATTAAATAACTGGAATTCGCATCGACTGTCAACATTGTATGCCGTTAAGTGATTGAAACAAATATGCTGCTCAATTTTTATAGAAGTGCATCTTTTGAATTCGTCTTCACTAAACCCAATAAAGCGATCTCTATGGGCATTGACAGCTATGATCGGTGTCTGAAGATTGTACAGCGTCCAACCTTTCGATTCCCATATTGGGATGGGCACGATGCTGAAGACATCCAATAATTCTGACGACACCAATGGTATTGTGATTCGAAAAATGGCGTGAGTATCAGTCGTACTGCCTTGCGCATACATTATTTTGTATAGCTGAACAACATCCGTTGTGGCTACTGGCAAGATCTGGTCGGGTGGTAAATGATCCCGCATTTGGTCGAGCTGGTCTCGTAACTGTGTAGGTGATATTAAAATTGGACTGATTGTTTTGTGGCGAGCATCAGTCAATACATTAGTTATCTCACTCTGCATTCGCTGTAAACCATTTGCAAGTAGATTCAATTGTGTCGTGAGGATCATAAACGCTTGCTCTAAATGTGCGCCTTGGTACTGTCCTCGTTGCTTATTTATGAGGGTCATCTGCTGTTCCAAAGATCGTAAGCGGTTGTTGGTAGCCAACCTTCCCTTTCGCACCAAATTGATGGTGGAGTCAACAATGGACGTCTGGTTCTGAAGCAGCTGTAGGAGGAAGTTCTCATTACCCTTCACCTTAGTGATAGTTTTGACCATCTCTTCTGCGTATGTGGAATCGAGTACACCGAATAATGAATTGGCCATAGTTCCAACAACATTAAACGGTGATCTACGTTGCCGAGAGTGATGCATCAGGTTATTTCCTGCCTCAAGTTCTGCAATTATATGTTTAAAATGTTCTAGGATGGAACTGCATGCTGCTACGTTGGTCAATTCCTGGCATTTGTGTGCGAGTTCCGTTACTCCACCTGAAAGTACCTTCATATCATTCCAGTAGGGATCCAAGTCGTAGTATACTATCATCGTCCATTCTGACACTACCATTCTCGTGGTTCCCAACCGTTCGTAGAATATTCCTGGCTTATTACTGAACTCCGT
The DNA here is from genome assembly GCF_017639315.1 of Drosophila ananassae. NCBI lineage: Eukaryota > Metazoa > Arthropoda > Insecta > Diptera > Drosophilidae > Drosophila > Drosophila ananassae. Next base: position 537,258 of record NW_025319055.1, read on the forward strand.
TACCTTAATTGGCGTTGCCATGGCTAGTGGAAGTAACAACATAAGCGCTAGAACCACAGGCATTGATGAGAGTGTTTCCTTTTTGCGTTGTACAGGCGGCTCATCAGACTGGTCCGCCTTGAGGGTGTCGTCTAATGGGCGCTTGTTGTTGATTTCTTCTGGGAACAGTGGCGCTAGCCGAGTCACTGGTCTCTTGAATACTCCAGATGACGTTTTGATATCCACTACCCGAACGAGGTTGTCCGGTCCGGGATATGTTTTGAGAACTCTTCCCATAGGCCAGCTCATTACAGGCACGTTGTCCTCTTTTATAAGGACTAACAATCCCTCTTTAATATTCGGAGATGCATGCTTCCACTTGTGTCGATTCTGAAGTTCTTGCAGGTACTCACATGACCATTGTTTCCAAAAGGCGTGCTTCAGTCGTGATACCAGTTCCCATCTTTTTACTAATGGTTTGCCGCCCGGAATGATGTTGGTATCAGGAGGAGCAGTTAGTGGTTCTCCAATCAGGAAGTGTCCTGGCGTTAAAGCTGATTCGTCAGTGGGGTCTGATGACATGGGAGTAATCGGCCGTGAGTTGAGGATCGCTTCAACTTCAACGACCACAGTGTTGAGTTCTTCAAACGTCAAAGACGCCGTGGCTGTAATTGATACTAGCAGCCGTTTTGCGGATTTCACCGCAGCTTCCCATAGGCCACCGAAGGATGGTGCTCGTGGGGGAATGAATTTGAAGTTTATTTCTCTTTTGTTGCAATGCTGAACTATGGAGTCCTGCGCATTGGTTGAGAAGATGCTGGTTTCGAGCTCTTTTAATTTATTGTTGGCTCCAATAAAATTTGTTGCATTATCGCAATGGATCGTCTGGCACTTCCCTCGACGTCCAAGAAACCGGCGGAGAGCGGCCAAAAAGGCGTCTGTTGTGAGGTCGCTTACCAACTCCAAATGAATTGCTTTCGTGGCGAAGCAACAGAACACTGCGATATAGGCCTTGTCAGGACGTTTTCCTCGAATCTTGTGATGAATCCATATGGGGCCGCAGTAATCTACTCCAGAGTTAAAGAAGGGCCGAGCCTGTGTGACTCTCTCGCTCGGTAGATTTCCCATGATTTGACTCATTAATTTGGGCTTGACTCTGGTACATCGCACGCAGTTATGTACAATGCTTCTTGCCATTGTTTTGTCATTGATGATCCACTACTGTTGCCTAGCAATGGCGCGCAAGGCTTGGGCACCGCAATGCATGTTGGTCTCATGTAGTTCTCTTAAGATCATTTTTACAATTGTGTCATTGTAGGGGAGCAGAACTGGATGTTTTGCGTCTTCGGATAGGTTTGAATGTTCGAGTCTGCCTCCTACTCGAATTAACCCATCAGATCCAACGATGGGAGCCAATGATACAAGAGAACTCTTTTTGTCCACTGTTTTGTACCGTTTGAGCTGGTTACACTCTGCGTTAAATTCGATTTGCTGAATCGTGCGCAGGATAATAATGCGTGCCTGGCTTAGCTCCTCCAGACATAGCGCCTTCGTTGGCGCTCTATTAGACTTATAACAGAACCGCAGCATGTACGCAACAATTCGTTGTAATTTGTAGAAGGAGTTACTGTGCCTACAGTTGTATATCTCCCCTCTGAATATGTCTTTAGCGGCCGCCATGCTGGCGAATTTCGTTTTTTGTTCTAAGTTCGTTGAAATAATGGCTGGCATCTTTGTCCAGCTTTCCTTTGATCCATATAGGAACAGGGGTCCATAAAACCACAGAGAGTTTGCTAGCTGTTGTTCCTCTGGACAAGACGTCGGCTGCATTGTTGGCGGATGATACGTGACGCCATTGACACTGCTCCGTCACTTCTTGAATTTTAGCTATCCGATTTGCCACAAATGTGTGGTAAGTGGAAGCTGTTGCATTGATCCACCCTAACACGACGGATGAATCAGTCCAAAAGAACCCCGCAACCGTGTCTAGCGACAAGCGTAAATCTTGTCTGACTCTGTGCGTTAGTTCTGCGCCTAGGACTGCTGCGCACAACTCTAGTCTGGGCAAGGATTGCTTTGCTGTGGGTGCTACTCTGGACTTGGAACATAGCAGTCTCACCGAGGTTTGCTTATTTTTATACGTTGCTCGGACGTATATTGCTGCGCCATAGGCCTTTTCTGAGGCGTCCACAAAAGTGTGTAGTTCTTGCGTGACTGGAACCTTTCCGTCAAATATGTGTCTTGGAATTTGCAATTTATTTAGACTTTGCAGGTCAGAACGATATGTTTTCCAGTCTGACTGAAGTTCTAAAGGCAATTCATCATCCCAAGCCATTTTTGATTCCCAGAGGTGTTGCATGAATATCTTTGCCTTTACGACCACTGGCGCAAACAAACCTAATGGGTCAAAGATTTGTGACAACTCAGAGCACACCACTCGCTTTGTGATGACCAGCGCTTCGCTTTGCTGCGTTCGTCCGCAAAGTTTGTCTTTATTAGGCATCCATATGAGACCGAGTGTTTTAACACTGTATTGGTCCAAGGTTTCACCCAACTTAACATCGCTCACAGTATCCTCTTTTGGTATTCCTTGTAGTAGTTCTGCATTATTTGAACACCACTTTCGTAATTTGAAACCGTGTGGTAGCAATATTTTATTCAATTCACTTTGGATTTGAACTGCTTCTGCCACTGAGTCAGCACCTGTCAAGCAATCGTCTACGTAAAAATCATTTTCAAGCGCCGCAGACCCCAATGGGTAGTTGTCCCGTGACCGGATTGCTAAATGATTTAGGCATTTCGTGGCTAAAAACGGAGCTGTTTTGGTTCCATACGTGACGGTTTTAAGTCTATAGTACTTAAGATCCTCGGATGGATCATTTCTCCAGACTATAAGCTGATGGAGCTGATTATCTGGATTGATCCATACTTGCCGGTACATTTTTTCTATGTCCGCCGTGAACACATACTTGTGTATTCTGAAGCGTAGTAGTATGGCCATTAGCTCGCTCTGAACAGTGGGTCCTGTATGTAGTATGTCGTTTAAAGATTTCCCACTTGATGTTTTGCATGAAGCATCGAACACCACTCGTAGCTTTGTGCTGCTGCTGTCAGGCTTCAGAACACAGTGATGTGGTATGAAGTAGTGATTGTTGGGTACATGTGTTGTTGGAACAAACTTCATATGTCCCAAGGCTTCATATTCTTTCATGAACTCAGAATAACCTTTCCGAACATCACCGGTTAATCGTCGCTCTAGTGCTAAAAACCTTTTGATCGCAATTTCTTTCGACTCCCCCAGGGCTGAAGGGTGCTCGGCGAACGGCAATTTCACAATAAATCGTCCGTCTTCTGCTCTCTTCAGAGTTTCTATAAAGTGTTTCTCACAATGTGCCTCTGACGGAGATCGATGTTTCGTCTGGTTTTCCAAATTATCTAGCTTCCAAAACCTTTCAATCAGTGCGTCAGTTTCTTCACCGACACCGACACCACAGGCTATGGCTGATTGAGTTTTAGATTTAACTCTGCCTGCTACAATCCATCCGAGTTTCGTGTTTTGTAGCATGGCACCATCTCTGCCGACCTTCTGCTGATTTGGAAGGAGAAGCGAGTAATAGTGCTCGGTGCCGATTAGTAGATCTATCCTTCCAGGTTTATCAAACTGGGGATCCGCTAATGGACACTCATTGGGTATCTTTAACGCACAATGTGTTAGTGGTTGAGCTGGTTGGTCAGCAATGATGTGGGGAAGCACAAACGCTTCTATGCGCTGGCTGAAATCCCCGTGAAGAGAGCTAACGAGAATAGTTACTCTTGCTCTGCTCATTCTTGGTTGTCCTCCAATGCCTTCGATCCGGAGCTTTGTATCGTGGCGCTTTAGTGACAACATTGATGCTAATCGTTCAGTGATCAAATTAATCTGGGATCCTGAATCTAGCAGGGCACGAAATTTCGCTACTTGCCCGTTCTCTGTCTGGACCGCTACTTTTGCTGTTGCAAGAAGATTGTAATTCTTGTAAGCCGCGGCACCGACAGTTGGGGAATGAAGGTTTGTGACTTCCAGGTGCAACAGGGTGTGGTGTTTTTTGTCGCACTTGAAACAACTTCTTCCTTTACATTCCTTTGATTTGTGGTCGGTTTTGAAACAGTTGACACACATTTTTTGTTTTTGTACCCAATTCAATCTTTCGGATGCTGTTTTTGCGCGGAACTCCTCACATTTATATAACGCGTGATTTGGAGCCTTGCAATAGTAGCATAATGACTGTTTATCTGACGTGCTGGACGCACACGCTAGATTTTTCGGCTCTCTTTTAAATGCTGCCGTTGGCTTTCCTGAGCTCAAGACTCTGATTCTTTGCTCTAAGAATTCCAGCATTACTTGTAGCGGCTGGATCTCTACTGAATTACCAACTGTCTGCTCAAATAGACTTCTATTAGTCATGTCAAGCTTGTCGGTAAGCAACACCACCAAAAATGCATCCCATGTGGATACATTGATGCCTAGTCCCTTTAATGACGCAAGGGTTTCCAGAGTTGTTATGTACAGCTCCTGTATTGATTTGGCACTGTCAGAGACCGGGCTCTGATGAAGTAGCCGACGAATAACTGTATTCGCGATGAGCCGAGGATTGTCATATGACCCAACTATTATGCGCCATGCATGTAAGTAGTTGTCCTCATTTAGCTCGATGTGGCGTATTAATCTCTCCGCATTTCCCGAGAGAGCGGATTTTAGGTACCACATTTTCTTCACTGATGGCATGTTAGTATCATGAACCATACAGGAAAATAAATCATGGAATTGTTTCCATTTCATTGCATCCCCATCAAATTTTGGAATGTTTATCCGGGGCATTTGCACATCAATGCTATTTGTAGTAGGTATAACCTTTGCCATAAGTGCATTCTGCACCTCTGCTTGCAGTTGTAGGTATGCCTGCTTGTTATATCCACTGTCTATCGGGTTTTCGAATTCCTCGTAGACTGTCAAGTGGATCTCTTGGACCTGAGCCCATAAAGTTTTTAGTAAGTCTCCTGGGCCTCCCCCGGATGCCTTAAACTCTCGTAAGGCACCGCTTACGGACTCTAAAAGTTCTCCTTGGCGTCGACATAATCCGGCTAATCGTTTATCCATGGGAACTACGAGTGGAGATTGCTCTTGAACTTGATTTTCTACTTGTTCTTGAGCCTCTTCCTTTCGACTTGTGCCTTGCATCAGCTTGTCACGGCTGCTTTCGAAAGTTGCCGCATATTTCATGCAACTGGTCCGGAGGTCCTCAGCATACTTTATGTAGCTTTCGGTCCTGGCCGTTCCTTGAATTTTTTCATCATTTTCGCCGAACCTTTCCCAAGCCTCTTCGAGAATGTATAGCTTTGTTTGGAAATATGATGCCTTTTGTTTTCGATTCGGCCCATCCTTTTTATAATTCCGGATGCATCTTGCGATCTCCTGCCCAATTTCTTGCTGGGCATCTAGGAGGCCTTGAGCGCTCGCCTCTTCAACGGCTGGCTCTATAATGATTTTGGGGGCAATATTTTCCCTGTCCATATTTTCGTTCTTCGTTTCTGACCGTTGGGAGTGATTTATTTGCTATTAGTAGCTGGATGCGCTCCAACTCGCAACCGAGAGTGGTCGAAGAAACTGAACCCTTTTTTATGAACTGAGGGAGGTGTGGGGCCCTTAATCTACCGATTAAAGGGACAGCGTCACACTGCTGTGAAGATCCTGTTGCTCTCTTAGCAGGAGTCTTCCTGATATCTTTATTGTGGAACGATAGAAATCACTATTCGTTCCTTTTTGACTTTTGTTCGAAAAGTGATCCTGGGCTTGCAGGATCACGTCGGGGTCACCAAAATGTTTATCTGAAATGTTTGAATAGAAGCAAAGGGTACATAAACCGATTGCTGGGTTGTTGCCGCAACTTGCACTTGAACAAATTGGACGTGGAGAAATTACTGAGTTCAGAGTAGATTTGTCTGAGACTGATTTTATTCATATAAAGGTTCAATATTTATAGCTAATTCGATACATAGATATTGCTTAAGTGGTAAATTAATGGAAATATAGCAAAAATATAAAAATGATAAATTAACAATTTTAAAAGTGTAATTCTGCAATATTTTGTCGGTTGCATGAACTTGTAATGTCAGCAGTTCTTGCTGCTTTTCAGTTTGTTGTTTCTGTAGTGTTTGGTCTTTTTTAATGTTCATCGTTTTATGTAGGTTAATATTTTCTTTATTATATATTTATTGTACTTGTGTCTTTGTTATGTGTAAATCGTGTTCTTGTGACATAAATATTAAATGCTTATGACTTAACAGACTCCTTTAGGCTCAGATGCTCGCAAAAGTAACCGCCTCCCACCTGGCCGTTAAGTTTTGATCCATCTGTATAGATATGAATGGAGCCCTCCGGTCCCGGTATCCGGGCATCCCATTCCTTCCTCGAGGGGATTAAGACTTTGTAGTTAGTGGTGGGTTGGTCGACGGGCACACAGTAATCCGTACCCCCCTCAGGCATGAAATGTTGTAGGTCCAGTCTGGTATGACCGAAACTATTTTTGCTCCATAGGTTTGCCTCCCGCAGTCTTATTGCTGCCAGAGTGGCTGTCTTTACCCCCATCAGTTCAACTGGTAGTAGGTCAAGTATAGTGTCTAGGGCATCACTAGGCGTAGTGCGTAGACTGCCTGTTATACAGACTTCCGCCATGCGCTGCGTCTTCCTGAACTTTTCCCTGCATGTGGAGTTGTCCAGTGCGGGCCACCAGACAACGACACCATAGAATAGAATTGGTCTGATGATCGCTGTGTATAACCATCTGACCATCTTCGGGGACATTCCCCATTTCAGGCCTACCGCCTTGCGGCAGGTATAGAGTGCTATCGCCGCTTTCTTAGTCCTATCAGCGGTGTTCAGCTTCCAGTCCAGTTTCCTGTCTAGAGTGATACCTAGGTATTTCGCACTATCATTAAGAACTAGTGTTTCTCCTAGGAGCTTCGGAAGTCTTAGGTTAGGTATCTTGTACTTCCTGGTGAACAGCACGAGCTCTGTCTTGGACGGGTTGACTCCCAGCCCGTTCTTTTGCGCCCAGGCCGACAGAACTTCGAGCTTCCCTGTCATTAGGTCGCATAGCGTCTGTGGGAATTTCCCCACGAAGGCAATAGCAACATCGTCCGCGTACGCAATGATCTTACATCCGCCACCCTCTAAGGATCGTAGTAGGCTGTTAACCGCCACGTTCCAGAGTAGTGGTGAGAGTACACCTCTTTGTGGGGTGCCCCTCTTGACGTATCTTCGAATAGTTGAACCTCCAAGAGTAGCCTCGACACTCCTGTTAACCAGGATCTGCCGTATTAGGTGAGTTGATCGGTCGTCTATTCCAAGTCCCGTCAGTGCATCAATGATTGAGCACGGCAAGATGTTGTTGAAGGCCCCTTCTATGTCTAGAAAAGCAACAAGTGCGTATTCCTTAAAGTTGATCGCTCGCTCGGCGATCATAGTGATATCGTGGAGGGCTGTTTCTGTTGATCGGCCCCTTTTGTAAGCATGCTGAGAGCATGAGATGTCACTTGGGTTAAAGTGTAATTGGAGATGGAGACTTAAGAGTCTTTCCATAGTCTTAAGGAGGAAGGATGAAAGACTTATAGGTCTGAAGTCCTTAGGGGTGCAGTGGGATGGTTTGCCCGCCTTGGGTATAAATACAACCTTCGTGCACAGCCACTCCTTTGGTACCATACCAGTAGTGAAGACTGTACTGAAGATTTTCTTGATCCATTTCCTTAGGTTAATACCGGCCCTGGATAACTGAGCCGGTATAATACCGTCTGGGCCCGGAGATTTGAAGGGTTTAAAGCTTTCTATTGCCCATTTAAGATTTCTGTCACTAAGTAGGTAGTTGAGCGAGCCCTGGTGACCCTGGCTACGCATAACCTGGGTTGTTTCCTCCGATGAGCAACCCGGGAAGTGTGCGTTGATAAGGGTCTCCAGGGTTTCCAGGCTTCAGGTTGTCCAGCACCCCTCCGTGTTGTTAATGTAACCTGCGATGGGGGCTGTAGTAGAGAGAATCTTTCTCAGGCGGGCGGCCTCTGATGTCTCCTGAATGTTGGTGCAGAAATTGGCCCAGGCAACCCTCTTTGCCTTGCGCAATTCTTTGTTATATTGCCTAAGTTCAGCTTTATAGGTTTCCCACGCCTCGTCTGTGTTGGTACGGTGCGCGTGGTTGAAGGCCCTACGTGCATTTTTTTTGTACGGGGCTAAAGGTCCACCACGGAGGGTCCACGAGGTCCACCACGGAGGCTTCTTCGATCTGTTGCTACCTATTATTTTTTTGGGGCAGGCCTTGTGGTAAGCTTTTGCACTAGTCGCAATAAGCTTGTCTACGCGTTGAGCCCCTCATAGGTCTCGATGGTCTCCGAAGGCGGTTCGCCTAAGGATCTATCTAGTATATTTTTATAGAGCTCCCAGTTTGCCTTTCTAGGATTTCGTACTGCTTGCTCGGTGAAGTTTTCAAAATTTACTACTATCTCAATATAGCGATGGTCTGAAAATGAGTGTTTTTCAAGGACTCTCCAGCTGGTGATTGCATCAGCCAGGGAGTGCGAGAATAATGTGACATCAAGAACCTCCGGTGTCGGAGCCCAGCAATGAGTCCTCCTCCATGCCGACGCCACCAAGAGCCCTCGCCAGGTCACTCTCCTCTGAGGTGTACCCTTCCAGAATGTCCTCCTCCACGTCTGACATTCCTTCTGGGCGGACCTCTTCGGTCGGTTCCCCGAGTCTAGCTCATGTGCGTCCATCTCCAAGTCGATGCCTCCAGGTTTACTCTTCGAATCCGACTTGTAGATCCTCACCGCAACGTGCTCGAACCCGTATTTAATACGGCTACCGGCACCCTCCAGGATCTTCGCAGTCTCCTCATTTAGAGTGAGGACAACCTGCCTTCTCAGTCCCACTGCTTCCTCCACCTTGGCGACTCTCCAGTCCGCCGTAGGGAGTGTGGGATTGCACATTTTGAGCATGGCCAGAATGGTGGCAGGGTCCGCCCGCTTCTCTGTCAGCCATACGCGGGCCCTCTGTTTGCTGGGGATCTTGTCCCAGTCCACCGCATCCAGTCTGGCTCCTGGGTAGACCTCCCCAAGCGACGCAATCATTCGCTTGTAGAGGCTTACAGACCTCGCATCTTGGCACGCTATCACCTTGATGCTACCCTGGTACCACCCTGCGTCTTCGCAGTCCGGTGGAGGTCCTCCGCTCTTGAGCATCTCCTCCATGAAGCGCCCATGCAGCTCATTCACTACCTTACGCCAAAGCTCCTTGGGGATCAGGCCATCCTTGGAGCCATTATAAATGACCCCAATGATGGTCCTGCCCTTGATAACTTCGGCGAAGGATCTGTTACTTTGTGTCTGCACCTTCTTCTTCTTAGCTAGGGGCGCTCCACCGTCGGTCGACCTCTGCCTTTTCGCACTCTGTGCACTCTCCTTGGCAGAGTCGCCTACTCCTGTCGGCTTCTTTGGGTCCAATCTGGCCCCCGCTCTTGCTGGCTGAAAGTCAGGCAGGATTTCCCTCGCCCACTTTATTATTTCAGCCTGATCGGGATTGGACTCCGCCGATGGGTCTGCCCTCATCAGGATGAAGGCCGCTCTCCTCCTATCTTTATAGGAGCCCTTCCGCTGCAGGGGGCCAGCAGTCGTCGTACCGGGGCCTTCCTTAGGGTTGCCGCTGGTGCGAGAGGAGCTCGATTCAGGGATCTTGCCCCCCACACCGTTCGGTGGTCCCATAGTGGGCCCCGTTTTGGGGGTCGATGCCTTGGCATCTCCCCCTACACCGGCGCCGCTCGCCTCCGGATGTTGTCCCTCAGTGGGGAGCTTCGCCATCCCAGCATCTTTTTGGCCTCTATCTGCCTTGGAGATTGACGGATCCGAGATCCCATTTTCGGACTTTCTTAGGGAGTTCCGTTCTCCACTGTTTGTTTTTTTTTTATTATTATTGTCGTTCATTTTTGGACCCACGAGTAGGCGGGAAGGGGTTCGTCCATCATGACATAGCCCGCTTGTCATGATAAGCCTGGTTAAAACTGAGGGGTCGGCCGGTCCCCCAGAGTCCGCATATTAACGTCCGTGCAACCCCCGGACATGCATCCCTCGGCATATGCTGTTCAACCTTGGATTGGGGTGATTTGAGGAAGGGAGTTTTCTTCTCCCCGCCCGACTACAATTCGCCAGCATCCTCGGCAGAGACATGACCTTACCGGGACCTGTTACCAGCCGCCCTCACGTGGAGAGTATATTCGCACTACCATCGGTGTACACAGTTACGGCACATGAGCTCATGCGTTTCTCCCCCTGTTGTACCCGATTGGCTGACGGCCTAACGGAGGTCATACTGACATATAAAAAACTTTGGCCAAAGTAAAAAGACACTATTACTAAAGATATGACAGGATGACAGGAAGCCAAAATAACTAAACACACAAGGACCCCTTTAACAATTACAGACACACCAATAAATGCTTCGACAGAGTGATAGTGGACACTATTGGTCCACTGCCAAAACAGAAAATGGCAATGAGTATGCAGTCACATTAATATGTGATTTAACCAATATTAATACTGTCGCTAAAGCAATATTTGAATCTTTTATCCTGAAGTACGGTCCAATGAAGACGTTCATTACGGACATTGGAACAGAATATAAGAATTCAATTATAGACGATTTGTGCAAATATTTAAATATTGAAAATGTTACATCCACAGCACAACACCACCAGACGGTTGGAACAGTAGAAAGAAGTCATAGAACTTTCAATGAATACATACGATCTTACATATCGGTTGATAAAACTGATTGGGACGTATGGCTTCAATATTTTGTATTTTGTTTCTACACGACCCCTTCTATACTTATTGTCCATATGAGCTAGTATTCGGTAAAACAAGTAATTTACCGAAACATTTTAATAGCATAGATAGTGTAGAAGCTTTATATTATATAGACGACTATGCTAAGGAGAGCAAGTATAGATTAGAACTAGCCTATAAAAGAGCTAAAGTTATGTTAGAAGCAAATAAGGATAGAAATAAACTACAATACGATCATAAAGTACGGGATATGACATTCGAGCGCGGCCGAGGTGGCACAAGTCATTTATAACTGAATTCAGGTGGTATATTCATTGCACCGTATTTAAGAATAAAAGATTCAAATATTGCTAGACCTAGATCACATATGAGAGTGACGCATATTCAATAACTCTTTCAGATTCTTTCCGCAGCCTTCGAAAATAAGCCGTCTGTTTAAGCATTCTTGTATGATTTTGAAAGTTAAGACGCCTATCTAAGATCATCACGACGAACCTATAGGTGTTCCCATGTCGTAGCACAGCACCTAGCATGGAAATTCCTTAATAAATTTTGGGCCTTGTTGCAAATGTGTTGTTGCCTTTTTTGTAGAGCTGCTGCACACTTCTGCCAAGGAAATGATATACAAATGCATTGTCTGAGTTTCTATTGCTAAGCTTTGATGACGTGTATTTTTGGAACTAACTTGAGGTGCTGCGAGTTTGTTACATCTCTATATTATTCAGCCATTTCAGCTCCATATGGTCCGTGATCACGTCGAACTGGTACCCCTCCAGATATAGTCCCATCTGCCGAATTTCCCATATTATGGGTAGGCACTCTTTCTAAGTCGCGAATCATTTGTCTCTGCGCCTCTCAGCGTTCGACTGACGTAAGCGACCACTCGATCGTCCTCATCAGTGTCCTGCGTCAGAACTGCACCGTAATCGCTACAACCTTTCCGGGATCCATACCAATTCCCTGACTCCTTATCCTTATCCAGGTACAATAGCTCCTCCCTTGTGTGTTCGATCACGATGATGTCATTCTGATAAGCAAATGCTTGAGGAGCCATATCGTGAGATTTTTATCAAGAAGCAAGGCTAAAGCTTAGTTTAGAAAAATTTGTGTTGGCTTTAAAATCGGAGCTGAAATAGCATTTTCATGGCCTTTGTTGGGCCTTTTCAAGGTCGTGTTTACAGTTGTTTTCGTAAATTAATAAACCCTTCAGATACCACAAAATCTGCAACCTGTTTTCTTTGAGGTCTTCGATATTTTTAAATGAGTCTAATACAGGGCATCTTATTGAATGTCTTCTCAATCAGAATGTCTGCTTTGAAATATCTATGCATTTGATCTGCATTTCTTAAACGATAAACGATAGCATATTTTCTTACAAGTCCTTTCAAAAGATTAGATTTTTTTCTTTGCTATATACAAAAATCAAGAATTGCTGTCTCCTTGGATTCTTGGGACTTCTAAGACTTTCATGTTGCAAACAATTCCGAATTGTTGAATTTGAGGTTATGAACTACAAACTCAAATTCCAAAAATAAATGGTTGATAGTGGCAATTCTGACTATATACAATCGAAAAAGAATTAATTACTCTACGACGTTAAACAGGTTTCAAGGTTTAAAAACGAGATTGCCAATCTATGCAATTTTTCAATGTTGAGACGATTCAATTTAACATATAACTACGAAGACACTACAACCAGCGAGTATGACCAGATGAGTTCACCTTCAAGTTCCGCGAATGTGTCGCCATGTTTGAAAATTTTTAGTATGAAAGCAACTTTGATAGTCCGTCTTCCTTGAATACAATGCAATTAAAACCACATCTTTATTTTAACTTTTAAAAATTTTATTTTGGCCAACAAAAGTGGTCGTCTGGACTAAAGTGCTATGGAATGAACGATAACAAAGCTGACAATTCTACCAAACTCACTCACACGCAAATTTAAAAAATGTACCCACTTCTAAAATAAGTAATTCATTTGCCGTTTTGGGAGCATTCATGCAGAACTCTAATACAAACCCTTTATTCTACAACCCCCATTTTATTTATTCTTCTAAAATATGATCAAATTGATAATGATAAAATTAGTTGTAAATTTTAATAAATAACAACGAAATTAGGGTTCTGCATAGATAAGGTTTAAGTTTGAATTATGCCTATTATATTTGATTAACATACCTAAATGTTACAGACCTTTTACAGACCTAAATGTTTTAGCTTTTTATTTTCGTTCTTCAGATCAAAATTTAATTCTATGTCGAGGCTCTCTTGTATTCTTCTTCATATTCAAAGTCTTCCCTAGGGTCCTCTTCGCATAGAATCATTTCCAAGACTTCTGGTGGAAGTTTATTACACCCTTGCAGGGTATTATAATTTTGGTCAAAAGTGTGCAACGCAGTGAAGGAGACATCTCCGACCCTATAAAGTATATATATCCTTGATCAGGATCACCTCCTGAGTCGATATAAGCATGTCCATCTGCCCGTCTGAACGTCTGGCTGTTTCTACGCAAACTAGTCTCTCAGTTTTAGAGCTATCGAGTTTAAACTTTGCACACATCCTTCTTTTGTTGCATGCAGTATATAAGTCGGAACGGCCGGGATCGGTCAACTGTATCCTATAGCTGCCATATAACAGATTGATCGGAAATGCAATAACTTTGGTGTTTTTTAAGTTAGAGGGTTGGAACTTTCCACACATGTTAAATTTGGCCAAAATATCGTATATACAAGGATCGACTGACTTTATCCTACATCTGTCATAGAACGATCGGAATTGGCATAACTTTGTTGTTTTTTAAGTTAGAAGGATGGGACTTGCTACAGATTCTATGTTTAAAAAAATAAAAAAATAATCTGAATTGCCGAATTTCAAAAGGATCGGCCGACTATATCCTATAGCTGCCATATAACTGAACGATCGGAATTGGCATAACTTTGGTGTTTTTTAAGCTAGAATGATGGGACTCCATTTTGGGCACGGATTCCATTTTGGGCAATCTTATTTGTTCTGCCAAATTTCATCAGGATCGGCCGACTATATCCTATAGCGGCCATTTGACTGAACGATCGGAAATGGACAACCTAAACTGCATGGGTATATCAACTTCGGCTCCGCCCGAAGTTAGCTTTGCTTTCTTGTTTTGTGGACGAAGTCCGATGACCTGCACAATAACAATGTGAATCTGCTAACACGGTGAGATTCACCCTTTTGTAACTTTATCGAAATAAAGGGGATATTTATAAAACGAAGCACCCTGTGTTATTTCTGGGCTCGGGCAATCACGTCAAATATATAAATTCGGTGGAGAGATCCCCCAAACTCTGTGAGCATGTCATGACTGATCTTCCGACCGAGAGAGTTGAAGGATTCCACAGTTTTGATGTCACAGGTGTGGATTTTTTCGGACCGTTTTTCTACAAGGCAGGGACTCGGAACAAGGGCCCTATGAAATGTTATTGAGCGTATTCATTTGCTTCAGTACGAAGGCAATCCATTTGGAGTTAGTCAAGGACCTTTCTACCGCTTCGTTTCTGAGCGCTCTCGAACGGTTTATTTGTACGCGACTTAAACCCAGATGGTCGGGTAATGCCAGCAATTTTGTGGGTGCCAAGAATGAGCTTATGGAGTTGAAGAGATGATTCCTCAACCAGGATTACGAGGCTTCTCTGCACGATTTTTGCCTGTCGGAGTCTATCGAGTAACGGTTTATTCCTCCACGCTCTCCCCATTTTGACGGTCTATGGGAAGCGGCAGTAAAGACGGCGAAACACCACCTTTATCGGGCAGTTGGTCCCGCAGTTCTTGGTTTCGAGGAATTGAGGACTTTGTTGTGCCTCAATCATTAATTCTACACCCCTTGGGTCGATTTCAGAAAATCCTGTGGTCCTAGATGTGCTAACTCCGTCTCATTCTCTAAATGGCGGTCCGCCTTCAACGTCTATTGAACCGGACCTTACTGCCCTAAACTTCAATCATGTGGATAGGTGGCAGAGAGTCTCCTTCTTGCAGCAAAGTTTTCTGGGCCCGTTGGAAGGAGGAGTATCTCACGCTGTTGCAAATGGCGCACCCGTGGCCCTGTAATTTCTGTTGGGGACATAGTCCTGGTGAAGGATGAGAATCTACCCCAATGAGGTGGCCTCTGGCCAGGATACTAGAGCTGGTTCCTGGCCGTGACGGAGTGAAGCTTGTAGCCATACTTAAGACAGCGGTTGGAACGACTAAGCGTGTGGTGTCAAGGTAGTGTCTGCTGCCTCTCAAGGATTCTGTTGAAGATCCAGCCTTCAACGGGAGGAGGATGTTGAGCCAAGCAGCCGAAAGCGAAGCAATGTAAAATAATTAATATTCTAAATCTGAAGAGCAGAGGCGGGTTTATCAGCAGTTCTGTTTTCGTTTATTTTCCATTTCGCATGCGCTTTGTTGGTATTTGTAGCGCATGCGCTTTGGGGAGCTTTTTTGTAGAGCTGCTGCACACTAGCACATCTTGCATTTGTGTGCGTTCCCTGGCCTCTTGCCAGCAATATGATAAACAAATGCATTGTCTGAGTTTCTATTGCTAAGCTTTGATGACTTGTATTTTTGGCACTAACTTGAGCGGCTGCGAGTTTGTTTACATCAACCTCGAAATAAAAACATTAAACTTTGATTGAAATTAAATTGTGGAAAAATATTAATAGCTCAACAGCCCTGTTGTATATTATTCAGCCATTTCATCCACGTCGAACTTTGTAACGAACTGTTTTTGCTAATAAATGTTCGCAACAAATGCCGCGGCTAGCTCATAGAGTTTGGGGGAACGTTCCACCGAATTTATGTATTCGTCGTGATTGCCCGAGCCCAAAAAAAACACAGGGTGCTTCGTTTAATAAATATCCTCTTTATGTTCGATAAAGTTACAAAAGGGTGAATCTCACCGGCTGCTTGGCTCAGCCGACCGATCGCTCGTCCTCCCGTCGATCCCCGATCCCCGCTCCGGATTAGTGGAAATACACACGCCCTCCCAAAGCTTGCGCCCAGCAGGACGTGTGGTCTTGGTGCCTGGCGCCGAAACGGCTAACGGTTCCCTTCGTTTGGACTCACGTGCTCCAGCAGCGGGACCTGTGCCGTTGCAGGTTTTGTCGTCGCTGCTCTTCTGTCGTCGCTGCTCTACTGACGTCGGTGCTCTCTCGTCGTCGCCGCTCCTGTTGCTGCTTCCTTCGCTGATTCTGTCGCTGCTTCTCATTTGCGGGTGCCGTGGACCTTCGGTATCCTTGGCTCCCAGGGAATGCCCCTTCGCCGTGGCCGGCACCTAACCCGTGTTAGCAGACTGATAGGCTGACCTTCCATACGCCGGGCAGGATGCGCTTCTCGGTGCCTGGCGGCCGGATCAGGGCACGAAGGGCCTACCTACCCCGCAGGACACGCCCCCGGTTGCGTTCGCCACTCGCCTCCAAACAGATCTAAGGAAGATTAGAGGTTTTGGCGTCGCCGCGTTCTCTTGACTTTCCAGGGGTGTCCCTGCTTGGTTTCACTGATGGGCTTGAGTTCCCGAGCTGGCTACCCCTCGCTTTACAGGATTACACCTGGTCTTGATGGTCAGGAATCGACAAGGCGTATGCCAGGCCCATCCGTCGCTGTCGCTATGGCACCAGGATACCTGTCGTGTCCGGGAATAGTGTGGTGTATGCACACATGAGTTCTTATTACACAACATATATATTGAGCGGCAACACTTTGTACATAACAATGTACTCAGCAACAGCACATTGCCAAATGCCCAAACACATTTGAAGTGCATACGTAATATGATATGCAATTACATTCACCGATTAGAACCGAGTCAGCATGGTTCCCACGCTGACCACATATATACATATGTGCATGCATAACTCTCTGCCCGCTTCTGTAACTAGACTTATATATAAAATATATAAATCGGCTGCTCTGCCGCTGCGCCGACAGCTAGCAAGCCTTAGTGTAAGAAAACCATAATTCATTCGAATAAAGACATAGAACTGAACAAGTCACACGCTTTTAACTCTACGAGGCATCCAGTTCGTTATGGCATAACCATAAGAGCCATAGGATTGGATGTCACAATTGATCTAACTTTACATGGCGACCGTGAGGGTTCAAAAGAACCTGAAGATAATCAAACAACAATAACAACAGCAGCAAGCACATTAGTAGTCCAACATGAAAACCTGCCCTGCGGAAGATGACCGATAAGATGATGTTCCAGCCAACCCATCAACATGCGATGATAACGGAGAAGAAAAAGTAACTGAGTGAGTTGAGTGCAAGCAATGGGAAGGCTCGGCGATGTTAAATAAAAGGTGAATAAAAGAATAGCACACATTAAGTGGCTATTATTTACTAAAACACCGCCTCCCGCGTGGTCGACTGCACAAATGTTGCAGGCCGAGCTTGATTTTTAAAAACAAGCCACGCAGACAAACAACCAATTGTTGCAACTCACTCACATAAAATACAAAATATAAACAAGCCATTAAAAAAACTTCAACCACCGCCAGCGAAGAAGATACCGGCACTGGTAAAGACGTGCGGCATACGCACGTCTACCCGACGTACGGACTGCGGCATGCAATTGCACATGCCAGAAGCCCAAGACCAGTGCGAAGACCGGCACCGGCACCACCTAAGCCAATAGGCCCCGTACATCAGCAGCGGATCAACAGCGAGAAGGGCAAACCGCCACTTTCGCCTACGAAGGAACTTGAAGTGAAGCCAACAGGCTACGACCAGCGGACGCAGAAGACATAGGTCATCAACGTTAAAAAAAAACCGGAGCATGTATTAACGTTAAATATAATGTTAAATATAAATATCAAAATATAGTACGCATAATATAAGACAAAAATTTTTTATAAGTGTGCGGAACCGTTTCCGCTCGTTTAGAAGTATAGCCCGTAAAGCTAAGCGAAACAATAGGCAGGATAAATGTAAAAGAAACACAAAAAAATATATATAAGAAAGAATAGATGAAAATTAATTCGATAAGTAAATTCAGTGAGGAAATAGTTAATAATTATATCTATAACTATAATTACAAAAAAAAAGAATGGATATAGTTGACGTTAAGTCAGTGGATTCCACTGCTAACGTAATACATAAAGTTGACAAGTTGAACGTAATAAATAAAATTGAATATCATTAATTTGGAACTTAATGGAATGTAATAAATAAAGTTGAATAACATTAATTTGGAATTTGTAAATATTATGCTATTAATAATTGTTGTCATAATGTTTGCCAATTGCTTTTAATGTTTGGAAAAAATATATGAGCCAAGCAAACGACTTGGACAAAATTAAAAACAAAAAGGGAACAAAGCACACAAATATTAATGATGCAAAATATAAAAAAAAATATAATATAATAAAATAACGACAATATAATGAAATAAAGAAATATTGAAACAAAATATATATATATATATGTAATTCCAAAAATATAATAATAATTGAAACTGGTGACGAACCAGAATCAACAGAAGTTATTGACCAACAAGGTCTGGAAGAGGAAGAAATAAAGAATCTCACTATCCCAGCTATAGTAATGTTAGAATTGGACAATTTTGCAGATTCAGATAATAGCTCGAGCATAGTTGAAGGAAAAATTATTATAATGGCGCAATCAAATACTTATTTTATCAACACTGCATCAAAGCTTATACCAGTATTTGATGGTAAAGCAGAAAATTTAGCAAGCTTTCTCAATGCATTTTAGATTATAGAATCAATAAAAGACGAACACAAAAAAACAGCTATTTCAATAATAAAAACAAAGCTAAAAGGTGTCGCCAGAAACTTAATCGGGAATGAAACAACTATATCAGAAGTCATTTCCGGACTAAAGATAAATGTCAAAGGCGAAACGGGAGAAGTATTATCAGCTAAACCGGTGAATCTACAGCAACGCAACAAACCTGCTAGTTAATATACGATATCCAAATATATATATCCTTTCATGATATCCAAATTAATAAGAAAATCAATATCCAAGGCGTAGGCCAAGAAATAATACAGTCAAACGGACGGATTCCAATAGAGATACAGACAGGTAAATACATAATTCCACACGATTTTCACTTGGAAAATTTGCACTTCACCTTGTGATGGAATAATAGGGATTGACTTCATTAAGGAATTCAATTGCCATTTAGATTTCAAACCAAATGAAGATTGGTTAATAATGGGACCAAATAATTTGAATTTCCCAATTTATGTTCCAATAACATACAGTTCTGGTAATAATTCTATTGTTCTACCAGCAAGATCCCAAGTTGTCCGAAAGTTTCATCTATCATCAGATGAAGAGAGAATATAAATACCTAATCAGGAAATTCAACATGGCATTTATGTTGCGAACACGGTCGCAAAAACTAAAAATGCATTTGTCCGATTATTGAATACAACCAGTAATGATAAAACAGTAAATATTCACAGTTTAAAATATGAACCACTTTCGAACTATGACATAGTTCACAAAAATCCAGAAAATAGAGAAAAAACTGTCTTATCTCAATCAGCTAAAAATTTCCCGCCACAATTAAAAAACGAACTGACTAATTTATGTACCCAGTTTAGTGATGTATTCGGACTCGAAACCGAATCAATCACTACCAACAATTTCTACAAGCAAAAGCTAAGATTAAAGGATGATGAACCAGTTTACATAAAGAATTATAGAAGTAGAATTAACAAAAAACTATTATCGGATTAATTCCCTCTACCTAGAATTTATGATATTTTAGATCAATTAGGAAGAGCAAAATATTTCTCATGTCTGGACTTAATGTCTGGATTTCATCAAATCGAACTTGAAAAAGGTTCCAGGGATATAACGTCATTTTCAACGAGCAATGGCTCGTATCGTTTTACACGATTGCATTTCGATTTAAAAACAGCTTACGTCAAAAAATTAAAAAACCTTTGTAAATGAAAAAATTCATAACTTTATAATTAAGAAAGATATTAAAAAGAGCTTTACACCGTTGAAAGGGGTTTTTAAATATCTATTTCACTCTTTTTGAGACCAAACGCCTATATAGTACAAAAAAAAAAATACACTGAAAATAAACTTTTTTTAAATTATTTTTCAAAATTTCCTCGACTGATACTTTTTAAATTGCACGTGGAGATAACTTTTGAGATGACGCAACTTTTGATATATCGCTCATATCTGGCAAAATCCGTTAACTCAAGATATAGTCCTGTAAGTGCAGCTGCCCATTTTGTGCAGCCTCCTGTGAAGCTTGCATTTACTTATACATGTGTGTGTATTTGATTGGCAACTTTGCTTTTTGGAATCTGCATATATTTGGTCAATACCATAAAAAATATGGAGTATATCTTTTCAGATTTTAGTTTATTTATTTAAAAATAAAATCCAAATAAAAAAGGGCTTAACGAGTAAAACGTAAACACCGACTCAACTTGGACTCGAACCCAGGCCCTCCGTGTTAGGAACCACATGCTCTCCAGTCGGCCAACCTCGAACTTTGTTGCTTTAGGGCAAATTTTGATGTAATTCTGCTTTGTGTTTCAGTGTCTCATGCCTTAATGAGAAGACTCACAAGATTGGTACTTCAACCAACCCGGTCCGACATTTTTTTCAGAAGTTTTTTAAGAAATTCGATTTTTACAGCTTTTTCAAAATGAAGCAAGGGTGTCTGTTTGTCTGTTTGCTCTATTTTTGTCTTGGCTATCCTGAAAAAAATTGGAGATGTTATTATCATATGAGCAATTATTGTTCGTCAACTTTATGAAAAAGCTGTCCAAATCGAATTCCTTGAATAACTTCTGAAAGAAATGTCGGATCGGGTCGGTTGAGGTACCCAATCTTGAAGTACCAAAGAAAAAAGCTCCCAATTTTGTCCAGCTTCCTGTGAAGCTTGCATTTACTTATACATGTGTGTGTATTTGATTGGCAACTTTGCTTTTTGGAGTCTGCATATATTTGGTCAATACCCTAAAAAATGTGGAGTATATCTTTTCAGATGTTAGTTTATTTATTAAAAAATAAAATCCAAATAAAAATAGGGCTTAAAAAGTAAAACATAAACATTGACCCAACTCGGACTCGAACCCAGACCCTCCGTGTTAGGAACCACAACGCTCTCCACTCGAAGAGTGGAAAAAAAAGTTTTTTTAACAAATAAATTAACAAAGTTTATTAAATTTTTTGACGTAAGCTTAAGGTATTTCAAAAAGTTGTAGAACAATAGTTGCCCATATGAAAGTAACAAACATTTTCCAAATTTTTTCAGGATTTTTAAGAAAAAAATAGTGCAAACAGACAAACCGACGCAAACTGACTGGCTTCATTTTGAAGAAGAAAAAATCGAATTTTGCGAATAACTTCTGAATGAGTCGGATCGGGTCGATTGAGGTACCAATCGACGCGTATTTAGCTCTAGAATGCGAATATATAAAAATATTCTATCTGGGGACTAAAATGTGTCCACCAGCCCCGCTTTAGTGATTAAAAATTTTTTTACTTTCTCCCTAAATTCTCCCAAACCAAATAACTTTTGGAATATGTTTCGACAAAAATTATATAATTAAAACAATACCTTTCGATTGGTATATCATTTATTTAGATCGGTTGCCTACAGAAAATATAAAAAATATTCTTGTTCGGCACGTGACTGATTTTTTTTTTGATTTTATGCACGTGCCGAACCAGAATATTTTTTATATGCAATTTTGTACACCTATGTATATAGCATATTTTCGTCACTAAAATTGATATCAGATATTTTGGGTTTTGCATGCAGGTTCGTCACCGGTACTTTACCTCGTCAAGAGGTTTTTCATATGATATCAGTTGTTTTTTTGTATATATTGATCTTCAATTATTTAAATCAGAACGCATAAAATATAGAATATATATATATGGAAGTAACCTCTGGACTGGCGATTTACACAGTTAGCAATACTTTAATTATAAGGATAAACATCAAAACTCTTTTTTTTTTTAACTCTGTAGATTTTGACATTCAAGAAGGTGGAATAATTAAAAACCTTTCCAAAGACGTAAAGAATTTTTCCACAGCTTCAGTGGCTCTGAAGTTATACGTATTTTTAATTTACAAAGGTTTTAGAATTTGGTTAATTTAAAAATTTTAATTAAAAATTTGCCCAAAAATGTATTTAAAATCCAAAATTTTTTCGTAGTTGTGGGAAACCAAATTATTTTAACAAATTAACAGATGAGAGGCCTATCTTTATGAGAGTTCCACTATATAATAAATAATTAAAAAAAAAACAAGAAAGGAAAGCTAACTCCAAGCGGAGCCGAAGTTGATATACCCTTGCAGTTAAGCAGAAGCTTATATTATTATTATATATATCGGATCCTATATAGTGGTCCGATCCTTATGAGAATTTCACCATCAACAAAATTTCTAATAAAAATATTGGAAACAGCCCCAAGCATCTTTAAAAATAGAAAGGTTGTGCCATTTCCGATCGTTCAATTATATGGCAGGTATAGGATATAGTTGGCCGATTCTTATGAACATAGGATTAGATTGCCCAAAACGGAAACCGTAGACAGTCCCATCATTCTAGCTTAAAAAAAAAACAAAGTTAAGCCAATTATCCTAATAAAATTTTGAAAATCGGATAATATAACCAGAAATATCAATAAAGTCACTACAAGATATCAGAATAGACAGAAAATCCGCGCGGAAAATAAAGAAAAAGAATTGCCTACGCAATCCTTAGATTCAGCTTCTAAGCCGAACGTATATGAAGTCATAAACAATGACGAAGTACGTAAAGTAGTGACATTGCATGTAAAAGATATGTTATGTTCATTTAAACATGGCAGAAAAATTACCCCAAGATTCAATGTTAGCGATTTATACACCAATGGAATTCTAGACTTAGGAAAGCTAAAGTAACTAAACATAGTAAGATCTTATTATCAATAACAGACACACCTATAAATGTTTTCGACAGCGATAGTGATAGTGGACACTATTGGTCCGCTACCCAAATCAGAAAATGGTAACGAGTATGCAGTCACTTTAATATGTGACCTAACTGAGTATTTAGTTGCCATACCTGTACCACACAAGAACGCCAATACTGTCGTTAAAGCAATATTTGAATACTTTATTCTGAAGTACGGTCCAATGAAGACGTTCATTACGGACATGGAAACAGAATACAAGAATTCAATTATAGACAATTTGTGCAAGTATTTAAATATTAAAAATATTACTTCTACAGCACACCACCACCAGACAGTTGGAGCAATAGAGAGAAGTCATAGAACTTTTAATGAATACATACGATCTTATATATCGGTTGATAAAACTGATTGGGACGTATGGATTCAATTTTTTGTCTTTTGTTTCAATACGACCCCCTCTATGGCACATAATTATTTTCCATATGAGCTAGTATTTGGTAAAACAAGTAATTTACCAATACAATTTAATAGCATAGATAGCATAGAAGCAATATATAATATAGATGATTATGGTAAAGAAAGTAAATACAGATTAGAAGTAGCATATAAAAGAGCTAGGATAATGATAGAAGATCATAAGAATAAAAATAAAAAAAAAAATCAGAAAGTAAACAATATAGATATATCAGTAGGAGATAAAGTTTTATGAGGAAATGAAACAGGTCATAAGTTAGATTATAAATATACTGGTCCGTATAAAATAACGGAAATAGGAGATAGAAATAATATTATAATATTATACTTAACGACAAAAACAAAAAACAGTTAGTTCATAAGGATAGACTAAAACATTTTATTTCATAACCACATTTAGGATGGCCATACATAGATAATAACATATATATATATCTTTAATACATAAATATTTTTAATTCATTTCATTTTCTTTGTCGTTATTAAGTACAAATTCAAAAAAAAAAATGAGCCACTTGAGGTGTCAGTTGACGTGGAAGGCTTTTGGGTCTCAATTAATCGAGGTGACAAGAAAATGTGAATTTTGTGAAGTGGGTTCCCGTTTAAGAATGGTATGATCTGTTTAGTTTTAATTCACTTAAAAGGAGTAAGAAAGATTTGAGTCGGGATTCTGTTTACCAAAATATTGTTTTGGTTTTCAATCTGAAGTGACTCTTAGAAATTGGAAATCTGAAATGAGGCCGTTTTCAGCCGAATTGGAATAATTAAATGTTTATGTTTTTTACAAAAATTGGAATGAGGCTAATTCCTCTCTTTATCTTAAAGCGAACGGACGTGTTTTTTTTGTGCGCACTACGTTTTTGTAAAATTTGCAATAAGCTTTCTATGTATAAACAATCGGTGTTTATCTCTTTACAGATATAAAAACAAATTGCAATTTTTTAGATCCGTATCGCTTCGCGTGTGCAGTGATATATTTGGAGGTAAAATAATTATATATTTAATTTACTTTCCAAACATAGCCCTGCTCTGCTTCTTCATCTCCTATGGTGTTGTTGCTATTCTTTTGCTTCTACTCTCGCTCAATAGAGATTCTTATCTCTATTTCTTTAAATCTTACTAACTTGCACTAACTGCTCTCTTTAATCTCCCCTTCTCGTTTCCTTGGTACAGTGGTTCAAGGTTGCTCATTAATAAAATCAAATAATATTTTTAAATTAATTATTAATTTTTTTAATAATTTTTTATAAATTTATTATTTAATTTTTTATAATTTTTAATAAATTAATTATTTAATTTTAAATTTAAATTAATTATTTAAATTTTTAATAATTATGGATTTTAAATTGGTCTGTGCATTAAAGTCTTGCATTGCTGGCTCTGTGAAAACGTTTTACACGCTAAGTGTGCCGGGTTCACGGCCTCAGTTTCGGATGCAATCTCGCGTAGGTCTGGTCTCCACTTTTGCTGTGATGGTTGTCGTGCTGTTCAGGACGAAATGAGGTCGTTCATGAGGCAGACTAAAAGCGGTTTCAAGGAGTTGATTAGTGGTTTTCGAAAAATCAATGACCAACTCTGTGCGCTTGATACACAGTTTAGTAGCCTTCAACTACTAAATGAGTCTCCAAAGCGTAAGAAATCCGGTTTTAGTGATGTGCTCGGGTCGAATAATCTTCAGCCTGCTCAGCCGACAACTATGCAGCCGCTTATATCTCTGGCCACCCCAAGGGCCGGACCTGAGAAAAATTCGGCTTCCGAATGTCTCGGAATCAATGAGCAATTGTCCGATATGTCCTCTGTGGCATCGCTTCAAGTGATCCCAGACCCAATAATTGAAACTCCTGTAACAGTCACCGAACAGGGTAATAAACCGTCCGGACCCCCGGTACGCACTAATGCCGCAGTATTAGTTACGGCGGCACCAAAACCCTTGCAGGTGATCCCACCATTAAAACACATTTTAGTTTCCCGTCTTGCCCCTGATACTTCGGAGATTGATATCTCGGCTTACATCAAAGCCAAAGCAAAAGCCGACATAAAGGTGGTGGATATTACAAAATTCAAATATTCTTACACCAGGAACACGTCATCTTTCAAAATACGTGTGCCCTTGCAGATGTTCAAGACGATCTGTTCCGCCAGCTTTTGGCCAGAGAACATTTTCGTCCAAGAACATCAACCAAGTACGGTGAAAAAAAAGATAACCAAACCTGTGGGTGTAAAACTCCCACATGTTAAGGCCACTGATCAACCTTCCACCTCATCTTCCTCAATCTCAAAAAACTAATGTCTTCATTAACACTAACCTATCAGAATACAAGAGGGTTACGTAGTAAACTTCCCAAACTGTATTCTGATAGTTCTTTTTTTGCATCCCACATTATAGTATTTACAGAAACTTGGTTAAAGCCGGAGATCTTAAGCTCTGAAGTTTTTCCTAGTAGGTACACCACTTTTAGATGTGATAGAACTTTGCGAAGGGGAGGAGGAGTGCTAATTTCTGTAGACTCCAAATTCGCTTCTGAAGAGGTAAAATCACAAGAGTTTGGTAACATTGAATTTCTTTGCATCAAAATCACTTTGTCCGATCAATCTTTGTATGTTACCTGTTCGTACATACCACCTTCGTCCGAACCGCCAACATACTGGCAACATTTGTCCGCTATTCGTTTGGTTTTCGATCGTCTGTCTGATGGTGACCAGCTGATAGCTCTGGGTGACTTTAATATCCCAGAACTTATGTGGTCAAATGTTGATAATTTACAGCTTAACTCCCACCATGACTTCCCTGAGGGCATGTTCGACATGTCACTCGGGCAAATTAACCACGTTAGAAATTCTTTAGGTCGGCTGTTGGACTTATGTTTCGTTTCTGATCCTGATGGAATTACTCTTTCCAGAACTTTGCCCCTTTCTAACCCTGAGGATCCATATCATCCCACTCTTGAGGTTTCAATCGAAAATAATTACTTTTTTGACCTTAAGTCAACAGTTAAATCTCAGGAAGTTCGTTTCTTTCGTAAGGCTGACTTTACGAAATTAAATAAGTTAATTTTGGAATTTGACTGGTCCGATTTACTGGCATGCGAGGATAGAAACATCGCATTACAAAAATTTTATTACACTTCGAACATATTTTTCGACGCTTGCGTGCCGTGGAAATATCCGTCCGCTTCAACGAATCCGCCTTGGTATACAAGGCACCTTATAAATTTAAAGAATAATATGAGTAGACTTTTAAACAAACATAGATTATCTGGCTGTACAGTTAGTTATTCAAGATACTTAGTAGCTCGGTCCAATTTCACCGTGCATAACGCAGAATGTTATAGGAGTTATATTCGCCGCTGCAGGATTCAGTTTACTCAGGATCCGAAGCAGTTTTATAACTTTGTAAACACTAAGCGTAAACATGTATCTTTTCCCCCACTGCTTACGTTTGAGAACTCTTATGCGAACACCGATCAGGCAATGGCCGATCTCTTTGCACAGTTTTTTCAAA
The DNA here is from genome assembly GCF_017639315.1 of Drosophila ananassae. NCBI lineage: Eukaryota > Metazoa > Arthropoda > Insecta > Diptera > Drosophilidae > Drosophila > Drosophila ananassae. Next base: position 564,001 of record NW_025319055.1, read on the forward strand.
CTACCTATTCACCTAGCAGCAGTTTAGCTCAGCTTTACACTTATAATATCCAATCAGCCAACCTTATATTTTTCCCATCTTTCGATCAAAGTGGTGTGTTATCGGATCTTCTTAAGGTTAAGAGTACCAGGCTGTGTTCTAAAGTACTGCGCCGAGGCACTGTGCAAACCGCTTGTTAAACTCTTTAATCTATCGCTGGAAACTTCGATCTTTCCCCTTATGTGGAAGGAATCCTTCATTATTCCGCTGCATAAAAAAGGGAAAAAATCCGACGCTGCTAATTATAGAGGCATCTCTAAATTGTCAGCAATTCCAAAGCTTTTTGAAAAACTTATCACTCCACATTTGCAACACCTATGTAGTTCAATAATAACTCCGTGCCAGCATGGCTTCATGAAGCGCCGCTCCACCACTACCAACTTATTGGAGCTAACATCTTTTATCACGGATGGCTTCCGGAATGGCTTACAAACAGACGTCATATACACTGACTTCAGTAAAGCATTTGACTCTGTTAACCATTCGCTTCTTATAAGTAAACTCAGTCTTTTGGGATTCCCATCAGATCTTCTTATGTGGATTTCGAGCTACTTATCAGGGAGAACCCAACGTGTTTTCTTTAAAGATGTTACCTCGCGTTTAGTCCGCGCCACATCGGGGGGCCCCAAGGAAGCCATCTTGGACCCCTACTTTTTACTCTGTTTATTAACGACTTGCCCCTTGCCTTAACTAATTCACTTGTACTATGACGTTAAGCTATGCCTTCAGATTTGGATAATCCGATTTGGATAAACTTCAAAATTGGTGCTTAGCAAATAACCTAAAGCTTAATGGATCGAAATGTAATCTTATGTCTTTTTACAGATCTAGTCCTCACCAGGCTATGTACTTTCTCTATGGGAACGCCTTAGAACGATTAACTCAGGTTAACGATCTAGGTGTCCTATTAGATTTGAAACTTAAATTTACCGACCATTTATCTACCATGGTTAATAAAGCTATGGGTGTGCTTGGTTTTATTAAAAGATGGTCAAAAGAATTGACCCGTACATAACTAAAACGTTATATACATCACTGGTCCGTCCGATTCTTGAGTATGGATCGTGTGTCTGGAGTCCTCAATATGGAGTACACCAAGATCACATTGAATCTGTACAAAAAAACTTCCTTACTTTTGCGCTTAGGGGACTTAATTGGGATGCAAATCTTTACCTCCCCTCTTATCATAGTAGACTTTTACTAATCAACTTACCATCATTAACAAATCGTAGAACGATGCTGGGTGTCATGTTTTTATATAATCTTATTTATGGAAATATAGACAGCCAGCATTTACTAACACGCGTTAATTTTAACGTTCCTAGTAGAAGGACTAGAAACTTTCGTCCTCTACTCCTCAGCCATTGTAGTTCGCCATATGCCCAACACGATCCGTTCAGGGTATTATGTTCGGACTACAATGGTCTCTACCACATCTTGTCACCTTGCTCTACTAACAACCTTAAATCGCTTATATTAACCGCATTATCTGTGCAACACTCTTCCTCGTGATATCTTTCTTCTACTTCTCGCTTAACTATCTCGGATCTATTCCCGCGATTCGAGCCGTACGTCACGCGGCAGCGTCCCTCGGTCGGTTGGACGGGAGGTGGGCTGTACGTATGCAGTGGGAACCGCGCCAAGGCTATTTGCAGCTGGATTACGAATTTCAATACAAAAGGCGTTAGCTTCAGTTTACAAAATTTACTAATATACACTTAAAGAAATTTTGTTGATATGTTACTTCCCCATCCTTAAGAATTTGGCCTGTCCTCAGGCGGTAAGTTTGGGGTATAACTGTTGGTCCTGTTCTTTATTTTCTGAACTTTTAGTTTCTTCTTTGGAACTTATAATCTTTTCTTTTTTATAATTAATTATTATCCCTCTTGGGATGTTCTTAAATTTATAAATCAAATATATAATTATAATAATAATTATTATTGCTAGTAGTATTTTTTTTTTGCGCCGTTCCCATTGCATACGTACAGCCCACCTCCCGTCCAACCGACCGAGGGGCGCTGCCGCGCAACGTACGGCTCGAATCGCTGGAATAGATCCGACATAGATAAGCGACGATTAGGAGAAAGATATCACGAGGAAGAGTGTTGCACAGATAAGGCGGTTAATATAAGCGATTTAAGATTGTTAGTAGAGCAAAGTGACAAGATATGGTAGAGACCATTGTAGTCCGAACATAATACCCTGAACGGATCGTGTTGGGCATATGTCGATCTACAATGGCTGAGGAGTAGAGGACGAAAGTTTCTGGTCCTTCTTCTAGGAATGTTAAAATTTAAGCGTGTTAGTAAATGCTGGCTGTCTATATTTCCATAAATAAGATTATATAGAAACATGACACCCAGCATCGTTCTACGGTTTGTTAATGATGGTAAGTTGATCAGTAAAAGTCTACTATGATAAAAGGGGAGGTAAAGATTTGCATCCCAATTAAGTCCCCTAAGAGCCAAAGTAAGGAAGTTTTTTTGTACAGATTCAATGTGATCTTGGTGTACTCCATATTGAGGACTCCAGACACACGATCAATACTCAAGAATCGGACGGACCAGTGATGTAAATAACGTTTTAGTTATGTACGGGTCATTAAATTCTTTTGACCATCTTTTAATAAAACCACTAACCATACAACATATAGACTTCTCATTTCATAGAACGAAAATGGACGCAAAAATTTCTTGCGACAGGCCCCCGGAGGCCCCAGAGAGAATCTTACTCTCATTCTTACGCTCATTTTTACGCTCATAATCTCATTTAACTTTTTTGGTTGTTCAGTCGCAGAGAGGCGCATCATCAAGAAGGTTCTTCTGCGGTTAAACCGATCTTTATATGTATGCGTTCTCACACATTCACACACACGGTTTCATGTGTGCGTTGGATTTCGTTTTGAAACCAGCTAAAATTTTTGATTTTTGTAACTTTACAGGCATGCTACCCTAAGAAAATTGGGGTATACATTATACGCTAATGATGAAAAAATATGTTTTACATATTAATATTTCAACCTATATTTTATATTTGTTATGGAATACGATTAAGTGGTTGCTGTAAAATGTTTTTCACATATATATATGCATATGTCAACGAATGCATTAAAATTTATATATTAAGGTAGAAACAGGGTATATTTCAGTCGATTGCTTTTAAGTTGTTGTAGTTCTGCCAGCGGATGGTGTTCCATACCCTTCTGATAGATGATTTTTGTGGAGTGAGAATAAACAAAAACAGCTGATTTTTTGTTTCCGTGGGCATCAGTAGGGTATGCAAGAACCATCCGTTTGAAAATAACAACAGTGAAATTTGGGTTTTAAATAAAAGCGACTGAAAGATACCCTGTTTCTATCTAAGTACAATGATTTTTAATTGTTCGTAAATATATAAATACGTAATTTCGTAAATATATATATGAAGCATTTTACTGCTGCCATCTAATCGTATTCCTAAATATGTATAAAAAGTATGATATATAAAAATATATAATATAAAATATAATAAAATTTTTTCACAGGTATATAATAATGATAACTCCCATTTTCTTAGGGTAGCATGCCTGTAAAGTTACAAAAATCAAAAATTTTAGCTGCAGCAACCATGGTTTCAAAACGAAATCCAACGCACACATGAAACCGTGTGTGTGAATGTGTGAGCACGCATACATATAAAGATCGGTTTAACCGGAGAAGAACCTTCTTGATGATGCGCCTCTCTGCGACTGAACAACCAAAAAAGTTAAATGAGATTATGAGCGTAAAAATGAGCGTAAGAATGAGAGTAAGATTCTCTCTGGGGCCTCCGGGGGCCTGTCGCAAGAAATTTTTGCGTCCATTTTCGTTGTATGAAATGAGAAGTCTATATGTTGTATGGTTAGTGATAAAACCAAGCACACCCATAGCTTTATTAACCATGGTAGATATATGGTCGGTAAATTTAAGTCTCAAATCTAATAGGACACCTAGATCGTTAACCTGATTTTATCGTTCTAAGGCGTTCCCATAGAGAAAGTACATAGCGTGGTGAGGACTAGATCGGTAAAAAGACATGAGTTAATAAACAGTGTAAAAAGTAGGGGTCCAAGATGGATTCCTTGGAATCTGTAACATCTTTAAAGAAAACACGTTGGGTTCTCCCTGATAAGTAGCTCGAAATCCACATAAGAATATCAGTTGGGAATCCCAAAAGACTGAGTTTACTTATAAGAAGCGAATGGTTAACAGAGTATTATGAAATCTCTCTATGTCAGAAACACCATTTTTACTTGTGGTTATAGTTATTCTTACATCTTCTAATTGCAACCAAAGTTGTAATGCTGAGCACATAAATGCGGAGTCTTTGTCGGCTTTAATTTCTTTTGGTTTACCCATTTCATTAAATATCCTGAGTAACGCCCTTTTTGCTTCTAACCAATCCCTACTGTTGACATTTATTAAAGCAGCATATTTGGAATAAATATCAATGCAAGATAAGAATTGTTTATTATCGATCATGTAAAAATCTATAACATATTTTTCTCTGGGGTTAAAGGTTTCTGGGGTTAATTCAAATGTAAGTTTTGTATCTCTGTGTTCTGTTTTAGCAAGGTTACAAATTTCACACTCATTTATAATATTTTGAATTAATCTCTGATAATCGGGAAAATAATATTTTTCTTTAAAAAGGCCTGTTTGTTTCTCTATTCCTGGATGTAATAATTATACTTTGAACTTTAAGGAAAATTTCCTTGAATTCGCCGAAAATTTGGACGTCTGTTAACATTGTACTGGTTTTCATAACTTTGGTTTAGTTATTTGGGCTGATAATCTCTATATAAGCATTTTGAAATATTATGAAGTCCATCTCACACGGAAAATAAAAAACACTTTTCTTGGAGCATAAATATTCTTTAATTCTTTTGCTTATTCATGGGTCATTTCTTTATAAATTATTTTTAGGTTGGTTTTATGAAAGTATTGGGTCAATTTAACTTCATTTGAACTTCCTCTATGAATTTCAATTTGTCTATTGTAATAGTTTAAAGGTCTTTCCGTTATTTCTACATAATTCTGATTGTCTTCTTGTGCACTATGTACTGTTGCTGGGTAATGACTTGGTACTATCCGGTGATTCTTCAAAAAAATTTTCTTCTAGCTTCACTCTTCACAGGGCATCAGCTACCTGGTTTTCTTTTCCCGGCAAATATTTAACAGTGAAGTCGAACTCGTATAATTTTATTCTCCATCTTTGTAGTTTCATATTAGGTTCCTTTATATTATGAATGGTCTATGATCGCTAAGAATTTCGAATTTTCCACCAAAGAGATAAGACCAGAAGCTCATTTTCTATTGCTGAATAATTAATTTCATGTTCATAAAGAGTTCTACTAGCATAACAAATAGGTTTATGATTTTGTGATAAAACTGCGACATTGCTAGCATCTGTTGTTAAAGAAAATAATTTTTCAAAGTTAGGGTAATTTAAAATTGGGTCTGATGTAATGAGAAGTTTTAATTTCTCAAATGCTTCTAAATATTCTTTATCTGTTGACTTTATAGTGGAACCTTTCTTTAAGTTTACAGTCATGGGTTTTGCATTTTCGAAAAATCAGGTATGAATTTTCTAAAAAATCCACAGAGACCTAAAAATGATTTTATTTCTTTTTGGGTTTTTGGTATTGCAAATTTTTGTATTGCTTCAATTTTTTGGGGGTTTGGCTGTTATTATATGTCCAAGGAATTCGGTTTCCTTTTTCATAAATTCACATTTGTCAAGTTGAAGTTTAAGATTAGCGAAGTTTTGAAAACACCTTTTTTATAGACTATATGTGTTCCTCTAATGACAAGGCAATGCTGGTATATTAAATCTTCTAATAAATTGTTCATGCAACGTTGGAAAGTAGCAGGCGAATTTTTCAGACCAAATGGCATTCGTGTGAATTCGTAATGTCCATTTTTAGTTAAAAAAGCTGTTTTTGAAATAGAATTTTAGAAGAAATTTAGAAGAAAACCCTTGGCAAGGTCAATTGTTGTAAAATATTGACACTTTCCAAGTTTGTCAAGAATTTCATTCATAACTGGTATCGGATACTTATCTTTTTTTTTTTTTTTTTATTAAACTTTGCTTTTATTTATTGGATCTTCTCTTAATTTTGAGACTAACAATTAGTTTTCAAATCTTAACATTAACATTTAACTAACAGTAGACTAAGACTGCATTCTGGTTGCACGTTCCTCAAGACGGTCGCTGGGTGGGTAGGTCATTCCGACGAAGTCGTGATTGGTTACTCAACCTTGTTAGACCTCTCGCCAGGTGGTTAGGGTGCGACAATAGCTTGCTAAAGTACTTTTCCTTCTGTTCTGCGATCACATCTTTGACTGGAAGAATGTTTAAGTCGCGATGTATGTTTTCGTTGCGAACGTACCAAGGTGCCCCGGTGATTGTTCTCAAGATCTTCGACTGAGCTCGCTGGACTATGTCAATATTGCTATTGCTGGCATTCCCCCATAACTGGGAGCCGTACATCCATATAGGTTTAAGTACCGAGTTATACAGCAGGACTTTATATTCAAGGCAAAGGGGAGACCGAGCGTTGATAAGCCAATGAAGGCTGCTGGCTTTTAGCTTTAGGTGGGTTCTTTTAGCTTCTATGTGCCGACGCCATGTGAGTCTTCTATCGAGGTGTACTCCTAGATATGTTACCTCGTTTGCTTGCGGGAGTAGGGTGTTGTTTAGCGTAAGGGGCGGGCAGTTTTGCCTATTCAAGGTGAACGTAACGTGCTTGCATTTTTGTTCGCTTACTTTAATTCGCCAGTCTGATAGCCATTTTTCAACATCCACCAGATGAAGAGCTAGCTGCGCAGTTGCTTGCATCGGGCATTTTGAGCGGCTAAGAATAGCTGTATCATCAGCAAACGTAGATGTTGTTAATCGTGTGCTTGTCGGGATGTCTGCTGTGTAGAGAACATATAATGTTGGTCCGAGTACGCTTCCTTGAGGAACTCCAGCTCCAACAGTGAATTCGTCAGATATATCAGTGTTGCACCTCACAGCAAATTTTCTGTCGTAGAGGTAAGACTCTAAAAGCTTGTGGGTATTACAAGGGAGCATTGTCTTGATTTTGTACATTAGACCTTCTAGCCAGACTCTATCAAATGCTTGAGAGACATCTAGAAATATTGCGGTACAGTACTCGCGTTTTTCGAATGCATTCCGAATTTCTGCTGTTATCCGGTTGACCTGCTCAATTGTACCGTGCTTTTCACGAAACCCAAACTGATGTGACGGGATTCCTTCCTGGATCCTTAGGTATGTGTTTATTCGAGTCAGAATGCATTTCTCAAAGAGTTTAGATAAGCATGAAAGTAGGCTTATAGGTCTATACGACGTGGGAATTGTGTGGTCTTTTCCCGGCTTTGCTATCATTATTATAATTGACTTTTTCCATCTCGCTGGAAAGTGGCCAAGTTTTGCGATGGCATTGAAGAGCTGGGTGATAGTGCAGACGGCGCAATATGGAAGCTCAATGATCATTTTGGGAGTTATGAGGTCGCAGCCTGGTGATTTTTTCGGATTTAGTTGGTTTTTGATGATATTAGCGATTTCGTTTGGGCGTAACTCGATTGGTTCATGTTGAAGCTGAGGCTCATATGGTAAAGTCGGCAGAGTAAAGGCACTAGTGGCCGGATTTGGTTGGAAGATATTTTTGAGGTGATTGGCAAACGTGCTGGCTCTGTCTGCATCGCTGCGCGCCCAGCCGCCTGTGGGATTTCTAATAGGCATCACTGTTTCTTTCGGTGAGCTTAGAGTTGGGTGAGCTCTCCATAGTGAGTGTTTTGTACTAGAAGTTGACAATTGCTCTATATAGCGGCGGTGGACATAAGCTTCTTCTTGCTGTAGGGCTTTAGTAAGTTGACGTGAGGCATGTCTAAAGCTTTGCTTAGTAGATGGCGATCTGTGGAATTGCCACTCGCGACGTGAACGCCGCTTTTCGAGGACGAGCTGTTCGATTTGTAGATTTGTCTTTTTATTGCTTTGTGTATATATAGTTTGCGATGTTGAGGCTCGAGCTGCAGAGACGAGTACAGACTCAAGTGAATTAACAAAGCTGTCTACGTTGGCTTCATCGTGGAGATGAGGACTTAGCTCAATGTGTGAGCTGATATATTTTCTGTACTTAACCCAATTGGTTTTCTGTGAGGTCAATTTTAATGGTTGTTCCAATGTTCCTGGATGTCGCAGTAGAATAAACAGGACAGGCGAGTGATCAGATGAAAGATCCGATAGATTTTTAGGGATGTTTTTGGTAATCGCAAAGTCTATTAAATCTGGTAGTTTCCTTGGGTCTGCCGGCCAGTATGTTGGTGTGCCAGAAGAAACATAGTCGAGCTTGTTCTTGGCTTTGATAATTGCATTATAGAGCTGCTTCCCTTTTGGAGTCACGAGACGGGATCCCCAGTGTGTGTGCTTGGCATTGTAGTCTCCTGCTGCTATGAAGTGGTCTCCAAGTGTGTTGAAAAACTGCATAAACTCATCTTCAGCTATATTGAAGCGAGGGGGGCAGTATACGGCGGCTAGTGTAAGTTGGTTGCCAGTATTTAGTTGTATATTTATAGATGTGGCCTGTAGGTAGTTTTTAGCAAATTTGTTTTGATAATGGTGCTTTATGCGGCTTCTGATTAGAATTCCAGTCCCACCATCCTCGTAGTTAAAAATTGTATTTGTTTGTGAGGTGTGTTTCCGAAAGCAGCATTACATCGATGTGATTGTCGAGTAGGAATTAAGCTAACTCAAGTTTATGTTGCGAAACGCCGTTAGCGTTCCACGTAGATATCCGTAGGAAAGCCATTATTTGGATTGTTGTGAAACCAGCATTTGAATCAATAGATTTTGGTTTCGCATTAAATCTTGCATAGTTGTGCGCATAAACGACATAAATTCCGTCAGGCTTTGTTGTAGGCTGCATATCATAGCTTCAAAGTTGCTTTTTGGCTGCTCTGTTGGTTGATGTTGCTGAGCCGTGTTCGGTTCTTGATATGCTGATTGCAGAAATGAGCTTCTTGAGGCAGGTGTCGCCGGTCCTGATTTTAAGGCGCTTGCGTATGTCACATTTTTGTCAACGTTAATGGGTCCTAGTGAGGATCTGGCTGCAGTCGAGAAGAAGACTTCAGGGTTTGATCTGGACGCCGTGAACTGTCCATTTTGGGTGCGGGCAGCTATTCCTTTCTGGTGGATGCGACTTTTCAGCTCCTTATAGACTGGGCATCCTCTATAATTAGCAGTGTGATTGCCACCGCAGTTGCCGCACTTTTTCGAGTTGCTGTCATCTTTGCTCGCTGGGCAGTGTGCGGAGTCATGAAGCTCTCCGCAAACTACACACACCGGGCGCAGTTTACAGTATGACCTTGTATGGCCATATTCCTGGCAGTTCGCACATTGTACCGGGCCATTGCGTTTGTGCGGTTCCTCAACTGTAATTCTGCGGTGCAGCAGGTACTGAAGATTGTATATTGGGTGCACTTCGTATTTCTTCAGGAGCTTGGTTTCTGGTTCAAGCTCAACCTTAAAGAGTGGCTGCGGCTTTCTATCCCTGTTAAGGATATTAAAGACTGTCTTGGCGCTAAAACCCTTCTCCTGTAGCGCCTTTTTTATCTCTGCAGGCGTTACTTCGGGCTCTATGCCCTTAAGTACGACTTGCAGGCCCTTGCTGCTTTTTAGCTGGTACGTGTAAAAGTTCTTTTTATTCTCGGTAAGATATTTTGATAATACTCTATAGTTATCTTCAGACTTCATTTGAACTTTTGTTTCTTGAATGTTGCCCTTTACAAGGGGTATTATGTGGAAGTTATCCTTACCAATAAGCTCAATAATTTTGTTGACAAGAACATTGGAACTTTTTTCGCGTATATAGATAGGCGGAGGTTTTGGCTTCCTTTTCCCAACTTCAGTGGATTCGACCGCCTCAACCTCATCGGCGTCTGCCAAGATTTTAAATCGGTTTGAGTTAATGGGCGTTTCTTTTGCTACTAGGCTAGCATTGCCACGGGTTATTTTGCGTTTGGAATTCAGGGGGCTCAGCTTCCTTTTGATTTGGATGTAGCGATCCATGCCAGTCTGCACAGCCGGCTTAATATAGTCATAGTTTTTGTTTTTGTTTTGGTTTTCGGGCAGCGCGGACGTATTACTATTTGCGCTGCTAGCTGATGACGTCGTTAAACGCGCTGTCGATGCAGTTGCGGTTGTTGTTGTTGTTACTGAAGAATTTCATTCATAACTGGTATCGGATACTTATCATCAATAGTTATTTCATTTAGACTTCGATAGTCTATTACTATTCGAAATTTCTTTTTCCCTGATACGTCCTCTTTCTTTGGGACTATCCATATTGGAGAACAATAAGGGGATTTCGATTTACGTATTGTTCCCTGATTTATCATTTCTTTTATGTGGACTTCGACTTCTTGATCATGAGCTTGGGGGTATTTATAAGGTTTTTTGTAAATACGATCTTCATGTTTGGTTTGGATTGAATGTTTTACAGCATTGGTAAAGGTCAAATTTTCACCTTTCCTGTACTGGATATCACTAAATTTAAATAAAATGTTATTTAATTTAGTTCTTTCTTCTTTATTAAGATGATTTATTCGAAATTTATTATTTTCTTCTAAGTCATTATTAATTGCAAAATTAAAAGATATATCCTCAGATGAAGGTGGACTGAGATAATCTTTCAGTTTTTCCATTTCGGAATTCTTAAAATCTTCGTGGTTACATATTATGGGAAAAAAAAAACCGCCTCAAAGTGACTGCTTCCTGTTTATAATTAATTATTGCTTCACATGCTTCTAAATACTCTCTTCCTATCAATATATCATATTTTTGGGAAAAATTGTGAACCCAAAATGGTTGATCGATCCTACAAAGTTTACTTGATTCGAAATTTACGGACTTATTTAATTTAATTACACCATTAATTGTGTGCACTTCTGACGTTTTTAATGTTGTGGAAAATTAAAATAATTTTCTTTTATTAGGTTGATTGAACTTCCTGTATCTATTACACATTTAAATGAGCGATTGTTAATAGTTATTCTGATGTAAGGGTTTCTATTTCTTTTATTGGATCCGAGGCTATTTGATGAAAATTTTCGATTTCCATTTTAGATTGATCGCTTGAATATTCACGAATCTTCACTGGTTTGTTAGAATTAGTACCTTGTAAAGAAGATGTTGGCTGTTGATAATTCATAGGATTCTGAGCTCTACCTTGATTTAAGTTATGCTGCAATACCTGTCTAAATTGTAGTTGATTGAAATTATTTGGTTGTCTATAGTTACTTTGCTGATTATAACTTTGTTAATTACACAGGCCAACACCAAAACATCTCGACGCATAATTTTCAACAAAGGTTACTTTGCTGATTATAACTTTGTTGATTATTATTATTATAAAAGGAATTATTTCTTTGGAAATTATTATTTCTTTCATAATTTCTCCTATCTTGTCCGTTTTGATTTGAATTATGTTGGGATTTAACTTTATCAGAACCAGAATCATAACAACCTTCTTGTTGTGCTACTTGTTTAAGTTTACTGACTGTAGTTATATCGTTCCTTGCTAATGTCATGAATAACCTGTAAGGAAGTTTACTCATTATTACATCTTTAACAGTATTATTCATGGCATTATTATAAATCATTGTATTTAAAATATTGTTTTCTAACGACAATTTGTTTGTTATGACAAATATTTTATATTCTAGATCCTCGAAGAACTTACGAATACTTCCATTGAAAGGGGTGTTGTATAGTCGTCTTAGTAATTCCTCGCATGGGGTTTGGGTTTTGTACTCATTTTGTACATTTTTTGTTTTGTATATTTTCGGTAGCGGTCACACTTCAAAAAGTGGGCTACAAATTGAAACTAACACGTAAGTTCTTTTGCGGATGTGAATAGCGATTAACACTCGCGGTTAGTATTATAGCTGCAGTTGCATTAGCATAAAATACTTCTACGATGTTCTACGTTATTGCGAGATCATATCCCGATTGATCACTGGTCACTTTTACACATCCTACCGACTGCGCCAATTACATATCTTCTTCAAAATAGTTTGGAAAAAAAAATATATTTTTTTGAGTTTCGGTTTTGATTCAGTGTGATTCCTTAAAATTGCTTAGAATTTCAGAACTACTGCTTAGAATTTTAGAATTTCCAAACTAACTTAACTTTGGGGCTCTTAGTCCTTTTTATAGCTATCCTTGCTGAAGCTTTTTGCAGATCAAAGCTCGAAAGAAGCTTTTCCCTCTGAGAGGCTTTGTTTTCTGAAGAGAATAAATTGAGTCGGAACCTCTTACTTGAGGTGTCAGTTGACGTGGAAGGCTTTTGGGTCTCAATTAATCGAGGTGACAAGAAAATGTGAATTTTCCTGTGAAGTGGGTTCCCATTTAAGAATGCTATGATCTGTTTAGTTTTAATTCACTTAAAAGGAGTGAGAAAGATTTGAGTCGGGATTCTGTTTACCAAAATATTGTTTTGGTTTTCAATCTGAAGTGACTCTTAGAAATTGGAAATCTGAACTGAGGCTGTTTTCAACCGAATTGGAATAATTAAATGTTTATGTTTTTATAAAAATTGGAATGAGGCTATTTGCAGCTGGATTACGAATTTCAACACAAAAGGCGTCAGCTTCAGTTTACAAAATTTACTGATATACACTTAAAGAAATTTTATTGATATGTTACTATATATATACATTATCTTTTAAAAAAGAAAAACTTTATAGATAATAAGAATTAAAATAACTCCATGAAATTGCGTTATTTTTCAAAAGGAGGGAGATGTGGCGTATTCACACATGAGTTCTTATTATACTACATATATATTGAGCGGCAACACTTTGTACATAACAATGTACTCAGCAACAGCGTGCCAAATGCCCAACCACATTTCAAGTGCATACGTAATATGATATGCAATTGCATTCACCGATTAGAACCGAGTCAGCATGGTTCCCACGATGACTACATATATACATATGTGCATGAATAACTCTCTGCCCGCTTCTGTAACTAGACTTATATATAAAATATATAAATCGGCTGCTCTGCCGCTGCGCCGACAGCTAGCAAGCCTTAGTGTAAGAAAACCATAATTCATTCGAATAAAGACATATAACTGAACAAGTCACACGCTTTTAACTCTACGGGGCATCCAGTTCGTTATGGCATAACCAAAAGAGCCATAGGATTGGATTTCACAATTGATCTTAACTTTACAATAGCCCAATCCGACTCGTTTTACCCTTGGGCTTCAGTTCCGCCGCGGATCCTTGATCTTTTTCCCATTTGCTCCTGATTTCTACTGTTTGGCTGATTCCCATACCGCCACCGGACTTACCCACGGGGGGTCCTTCAGCCTATACTCCTAGTTCCTCCAAGGAAACTTTCTTGCTTGAATGTCAGACTTTCCCACGGGGGGTCTTTCACTCAACTCTTCCACCTTCCCTAGAAGATCAGTCCCGATTTGCTCCAGGGGTCCTCCTTATATAGTGCTAGAGGCGCCCGTTACTCCTTGCAAATCTCGCTTCCTGCCGTTAATCCTTCGCTCCTTTACTCTCTCCGTTAACTTCCTCCAATTCCCGCCGCATTTGCCCCGCTTGGGCCTCGTTACCCCGCTTGGGGACCGTTACGTTCCGCATTCCGGTGATTCCGCTTTCTTCTTCTTCCGTGCGCGACGCCGTACTGGTTCCTCTGCCCTCTCTGCTGCTCCCGCATGCCGTCTGTACTCGACGCATTCCTTCCGAATGCCCGTCCGACGCCCGAATTCCGAATGCCCGTTTTTTTTTTTTGTGTATAATCTTCTCAGAAAAGGAGTATACTTTTTGTTGGGACTTGTGCCAGCATCAAATATCATAATTATTTCTATTTAATTTTGCCCGTTATCAGCTGTTCCATATTCATTGTTTCTCCCAGATTCGCATGCGCTGTGTTGTTCTTTTGTAGCGCATGCACTTTGGGAGCTTTGGTGGAGCTTCTGCGCAAGCTCTTAGGTTTTATGCACTTGTATATTCGGCATTGTTTTGGATCGGCCGCGGAATTTGTTTTGGGCTTAAATTGACCCATAATAAATTGAATTATAAAATTGAACCTTGTCTATTAATTCGGCCGCTATCAAAACGCTGATAGCTCAACAGACACCACAACATTCTACACCGATTCCCTGTGATAACAAATAATAACAAACATAGAATACTATGTTTCATGCTTTTAATGCGTCATTCCTAAAAATGGTTCTGTAAACGACGCCGATCGTTAGCGCTCAAACAAAGAATGCCGAACCATCAATTCAATGGCGAACTATCAATTTGCCTGCAAACTGTTTTCCCCTTATTACTCAGCTTGGGAGCTTAGGACTTCTTCGAGAGCATTCAATCGGACTATGTTTGGTGCTGTTTGTTTGGCCGTTCTCTATGTGGTGTTGTTTCCGTATAGGTCTTGGTTTATTGCACTACGTCAGGTCAGTGTGCCGCCAGTGGCGCAGTTATGCATCCTTATGGATTCCACTCCAAGGCCATCCTGACGACGCAGTCCTGCTTTTTTCTGATCCGTATCTAATCCATTTCATTTTCGTCTCTTTATCTGCTGTTTCGTTCCCGTTTCGCGCCCCTGGTCTTTGTTGGTAATTCCACTTTGATGGAATATACCGCAGGGATGATGCTTCTGAAGTCCTCTTGCGCTCTGCTCGACTGTTCTGTGCAGAAAATCTCCATGATTGCCGTCGCCGTCTCTAGATGTGCTTCGTCATCTGTTAGAAGTGTACCGTCTAAGTCCCATTTCGAGTTTGATTGACAGATCGCCGACCACCTCGTCGTCACTGTCGATTGTCGCGCGCCTCCTGTTGCGTACGTCAGTTAGGAAGTTCCATCGTAGTCCCCTAATGCAGATGTGGATAATTTCGTTTCGTGTATCTCCGTTTGAGAATGGCCATGTGTACTTATGAACTTCTTTATAGGGAATACAGAGCCTTTATTACGAATTGGAATATCTGACGTTAGTCAATCAATTTATCGCCATTTTTGCTGATTATGCCGTTATCGGTCCTTGATTGGTTCCCAACTGTTGTTGTTGAGGCCGAGTTTCGCATTGAAGTCTCCCATTACTATTTTAATGTCATCGCTCTTGATCCTAAATAAAAAAAAACTTGACGAGAAAATCTATAATTGCGGAAACCAACAAATAATAGTAAAATATAATGTTCATTTGACTTTAAAAAAAACTCAAGCCCGCTCCAATCTATATTAGGGAGAAAACTCGAGTGCCCTGGTCAACCCAATTGCGGCGTTGATCGGGAACGGTGACATGTCATGATGTCCCGCTTATCAAAGGGAAAATCCATGAAACAAAGAAGCAAACCAAGACTGAAGAGTACTTGCGAATCATGTTCAAATATCTGGACAATGCTCAGAAAAACTATTACATGTACCAGCTGAAAAGCAGCAAGGGCATACCAATGGTTGTAAAGGGAATCGAAACTGATGTAACCGCGCGCAAATAAAAACCGACCTTAAGGAAAAGGGCTTTGTCGCGAAGAATGTTATTAAAATAATAAAAAAAGTTAAAAAGCCAGAACCCCTCTTTAAGGTCAAGCTCGAGCCAGAAAGCAAGTTGCTGAAGAAGAACGAAGTCCACCCAATGTACAAGCTGCAATATCTTTAACATCGGAGAATTACAGTTGTAGAGCCACATAAACGCAATGCAATACACTAATTGCTAAGAGAATGGACACACTAGGTCATACTGCACACTTCGGGCTTTCTGTGTAGTCTGCGGGGATGGCCACGGCAAAAACTAAAATTGTCACAATTCTTCATCGAAAACCATATTGACGTTATGCTATTGGTGAAAACGCATTGTTGAGCTATCAGAATTTTGATAGCGACCGAATTAATACACAATCCACAATTCGATTTCAATATTTTTATTGGGTCAATTTAACCCCAAAACAAATTCCGCGGCCGGTCCAAAACAATGCCGAATTACAAGTCATAAAACCTAAGAGCTTGCGCAGAAGCTCCACCAAAGCTCCCAAACTGCATGCGCTACAAAAGAACAACAAAGCGCATGCGAATCTGGGAGAAACAAAGAATATGGAGCAGCTGATAACGGGCAATTAGTGGACCGCTGCGGCTGGTTACACTGAGAGAATAGAAATAGAAATAATTATGATTTTTGATGCTGACACAAGTCCCAACATCCTCCCCCCATTGAATTCCATCTTTCAACAAAAAATCCTTAGGGGCATGGGACAGCTTCATCACATACTATTGCTGATGATCTCAAGGTCCATAATTCTCAGTTGCAGGCTGCCGTGTCCATCCAGATCCAGAGAGCGCTCGAGCCAGGCGTCAATAGAGTGGCGAAAGTGGAAGGAATCTTCTTTCCGAAATTGCGCGTAGGCGCACCTTTCGATTGCAGGATCGGGAGCCTTCACGGCTGGAGCAGCAGCCACCTTGGCAGCTGCAGACGGCGGCAGCAGCGATGCGGGCGACCTCCCCCCATTGGAAGGGTGCAGGCTAGAGTCCAGAATGGAGTCAGGCAACGGTGACAATAATCCAAATCCCGGGCCAGATTAGGGATTAAGTATAGCAGCTTCAGAAAATCCATCGCAGACAACTGCCAGATGCGACGTTGAAATAGCGACCACGGGGGGAGCGGTGGATAGCAGGGGCACTGATGAGACGCAATGGCCCACGTCCTGGCTATCGTGATCGTTGTTCAAGGTTTGTTCCAACTTCAAATCCCGAGAACCCGATTGGATGTCGCGGTCCAGCGGGTAATCCTGACTGCATGAGCGACGATTTTCCAACAGACCATCCTGCACCTTCACCACCGCTATGGTTGGTTCTGCCATTGACGAAGCAGTGGGACCATTGGGGCCGTCGAGACAAGTGGAGTGTGCAGGTACCCTCATGGACTGCTTTGCCATTCCCACCTGAATGTCAAAGCGCACATCAGCGGCAAGCTGGGAGAACTTCCAGCATAATTCACACCCAACTTCAACAGAGCTCAATCGCTCTAACTCATCCTGGAGTGTGGTAAATTTCTTGCGCAACGCAATTTCCAACGGCTCCAGTACCATGATGGTCAAATCTTCCTTCTGAACTGCAGCCTTGACCTTGTTATGCAGGGCTTCCATCTCCTGGTGGGTCACCTCTGCTCTTCGCCGCAAAAGCCTTTCCCTGCTTGCAGGAACCGAGGCACTAGCTACATCTCCAGACTCCATTATGCAATTTGTTTTTGTGCAAGGTGCAATGCAATGGAAACAACAGCAACAAGTTTTTCTTTGCAAGGTTTCCTTTAAGCACTATAATGATCACAAATCAATTAGAGCGCGATCACGTCGGGGTCACCAATGTTGAGCTATCAGAATTTTGATAGCGACCGAATTAATACACAATCCACAATTCGATTTCAATATTTTTATTGGGTCAATTTAACCCCAAATCAAATTCCGCGGCCGGTCCAAAACAATGCCGAATTACAAGTCATAAAACCTAAGAGCTTGCGCAGAAGCTCCACCAAAGCTCCCAAACTGCATGCGCTACAAAAGAACAACAAAGCGCATGCGAATCTGGGAGAAACAAAGAATATGGAACAGCTGATAATGGGCAATTAGTGGACCGCTGCGGCTGGTTACACTGAGAGAATAGAAATAAAAATAATTATGATTTTTGATGCTGGCACAAGTCCCAACACGCATCTTACAAGCAAATACAACTTTTAAATAAGAGGCTATACAATCTACCGCACAGATCATCCAGTTGGGAAAGCCCGCGGCGGAACGGGAGTAGCAAAGAAGAACCACTTGGTATACTTCACTCAAATATTAAGGTTTACTCCAGAACTCCGTCTATTACTATTAAAACTTACTTCTAAACTTTGGTAACACAATCAGCAGCACCATGGAAATCATTTTTACAACTACAATGAAACATCCTTATAGCCTGTTGGGACTTGTGCCAGCATCAAATATCATAATTATTTCTATTTAATTTTCTCAGTGTAACTAGCCGCAGCGGTCCACTAATTGCCCGTTATCAGCTGTTCCATATTCTTTGTTTCTCCCAGATTCGCATGCGCTTTGTTGTTCTTTTGTTGCGCATGCACTTCGGGAGCTTTGGTGGAGCTTCTGCGCAACCTCTTACGTTTTATGCACTTGTATACTCGGCGTTGTTTGGATCGGCCGCTGCATTTGTTTTTGGGGTAAAATTGACCCATCATAAATTGAATTGTAAATTGAACCTCGTCTTATTAATTCGGTCGCTATTAAAACGCTGATAGCTCAACACTTTTTTTTCGTTAAAAAAAATTCTTTTTATGTATACCTTTTTTTTCCATTTCTTTTCATTTTTTTCCTTTTTATATTTTATTTTTATTTTTTTTTCTTTTTTTTTTGAAAGTTTGGCTTATTTTTATTTTATTTGCGAGACAATGTTACAGTTTTCGGGTGACGCCTATCACATTTTTGCCTCCGCGCACCCGAAAACTGTTCCCCGTCTTCTGCTTCCTTCTCCTGGCCTCTTCCTCCACCTTCCTTTGCAGCTCAGGTGGCCAGTTCTGCTGTGACTCTGCCCTTCTCGGATTGGCCTCGGTGGCCTTTTCTCTGGGCAGGATGATTGCCGTGTCATCATCGGCCTTTCCGTCGGGGCCGGCCACACCCATCGACCTCGCGTCCATGGCTCCGGGTCCTCGCGCTCCTGGGGTTGCGGGGTGGGTGGCCTCGCCGGCTGCCCCTTCCGGCTTGGCCACTCCCGTGGACCCGTCATCCTCCTGATCCTTGCGTCCAGCGACTCCTTCATCGCCCCGGATCCGCCGGGTGGCCCTGCTCTGCCGGCATTTCTGGCGCACCGCTCTCTTGAGCATTGCAGCTCGCCCCATCGCCACCTCGGCCTTCCATCGTCGGACAGTCTCCTTGGCCATCTCCGCCTCCATTGGTAGGGTTTCGTCCGCCTCCCTCCGGTCCTGGCTTCTCCTCCGTTTCCTGCGCAGCGCCATTAGCTCCATGCTGGGCCGGTGGTCCGGCCGGTGATGAGGACGTGTTGAATGAGTTCATACTGGCTTGGGTGTAGGGAAAAAAGAGAACGCCGGCCGGTGTCCACCGCTGCCTTTTTATAGGCCTGTCGCGTGGAATAGATTCGTTCTTGCGGTTCTTGTGTCCTTATTCATTTCTCCGTTTGTTCGCGTAATTTCGTTCTCGTGTATGTGTTCTGCGTGTTCCTCTTTTTGTTGACAAATTTTGTTCTCTCTTTTTTTTTGCCCTACGCCTGCGGTGCCGATTCCTCCACTTGGGCTTTTAGCTCACTTACGTGTGCCCTTTTCTCTTTCTTCGTGCCAACGTGACGTAGCACGGCGATCCGTATCTCGGCGCTAGTATCGCCGCGAAACCTTCGATTGCTTTGGACAGATGGTCCGCCATTGCCCACACTTTGTCACCAATCTTCGGTCTTCAATCACGCCTCCTCAGATTGTAATGCCGAGCTTATTCCTGCGCCGCGCGCTCCATATTCCTTCGCACCAGCTCGAACACTGCCTGCAATTTTTCTGTATTCTCTGAGGGAGTGGCTTGTGCTGCTCCCGTCCCCAATGGGGCGTGTATCCCGTGGAGTCTGACACGCTTGAGTTTACTGCCAGCATTAATTCTGGCCAGTGTTCGTCCCACGTCCTTTGGTCATTGCCTGCAAACTGGGCGATCACCGTCTAAACCGTCCTGTTTGCCCTTTCTGTATGGTTTTCCTGCGGCGTGTATGGTGACTGATGTCACCATAAAGACGCGGTTAACGGAGGAACTGATAACCAACTGACGATTTCTGTCAATTTTGAGAAACGATCGATCATTACCAATAGCATGGTGTTTCTATGTTTGGACCTCGGCAACGGTCCCACGAAGTCGCCCATGGCCCACCTGGGACCTGTGTCAGCATTTTTCCTGCGGCCTGCATCTGACTTGGTTTAAACCGCATGCATGTCTCGCACTTTCTGACATACTTCCTTGTGTCCCTTTGCATCCCTGGCCAGAAGTACCTTGCTACTATTTTTGCAATTTTTTTACTTCCGCCTAGATGCCCCGCTGTCGGTTCGTCGTGGTTCTCCTTTAGCATCCGCTGCCTCATATCCATCGGCACACACAGCTTCCATGATGCTACTTCCTCGCTTCCAGTTCTATGCGGAACATGTCAGTATACCAAAACTGCCTCCTCTACGTATTCTGGCCCTTTCTGAGGGTTTTATCCCATTTTCCTTTTTTGTGCGCTTATCCAAACGCACTCAACGTCTTCGCTTGCTGTGGCACTCCTCAACTTTTCTACTAACGGCTGGCGGGAAAGTGCATCTGCAACTGCATTCAGCTTACCTTCAGCTTACCTTTTTCTCAGCGCCATATGATCCGTGATCACGTCGAACTTTTACCCCTCCAGGTATGGTCTCAGCTGCCAAATTGCCCATATTATTGCTAGGCACTCTTTCTCGGTTGCCGAGTAATTTTTCTCCGCGCCTATCAGCGTTCGACTGGCGTAGGCGACCACTCGCTCGCCCTCATCTGTGTCCTGCGTCAGGACTGCACCCACGCCGTAGACGCTGGCGTCTGTTTGCAGTACAAATTTCTTCGAGAAATCCGGGTGTGCCAGCACTGGATCCTCCGCTAACCTCTACTTTAGTTTCTCAAATGCCTCTTGGCATATCGCCGTCAATTCCCACTTTGTTCCCTTTCGAAGGAGATCGGAAGGAGATCACGGAAGTTCCAATTCCGTGATCGCTGCAACCTTTCCGGGATCCATGCCAATTCCCTGGTTCGTTATCCGGTGGCCAAGGTATTACTTTAGCTCTTCTCTGAAGAAATGGCACTTTTCCGTGTTTATCCTCAAGTTTGCCGCCTTTAGTCTACGGAATACTTCCTTCAAATTCGCCATATGCTCCTCCCTTGTGCGTCTGATCTCGATGCTGTCATCCTGATACGCAAATGCGTGCGGAGCCATATCCGGGCCTATGATTTGGTCTAAGGCCCTTTGAAACGTTGCCAAGGCTGATTGTAACCCGATCCGCATCACCTTCCACTGGTACAGACCTTTCCCTGGTACCGTAAAGGCCGTGTATTTCCTGCTCCCTTCCTCCAATGGGATTTGCCAATAGCCGTCTTTAAGGTCGAGGCTGCTGGAAAATTTTGTCTCCCTCCATTGCTCCAGGATGAAGTTTATCCGTGGCGTCGGGTACGCGTCCTTTACTGACTTTGCGTTTATTTGTCGGAAATCCACGCACATTCTCCATTGACCTGTCTTTTTCTTCAGATCTTTTTCTTCACCACCAGGGTGAGCTGCAAGCGCTATTTGAAGGCTCGGTGCATCCCTTTTCGAGCAGTTCTACCTTTTTATTGATCTCCCCCTGTATTTCGCGGTTCTTTTACTTTACAGGGGTGCTTTTTTTTTACTTTACAAACCTTTACTTTATTGGGATGTCGTCCTTCATCGTGATTCTATGCTCCGTTATGTTCGAACACCCCTTCTGGTTTGTGAACGCCGCTAGCTCCTCCTCGATGAACCTTTTGTCCCGCTCACTCTTCCATTTTTCCGAGGGTCCAGTTATGGCAGCCAGCCTGACAGCCTATCCTCCAGAAATCTAAAATTCTGGGGTTCCTGCATCCACTGGCCCAATGCCCAGGCCTCCACACCCGTTGCACGCCTGCGCTAGGTTTTCAATGTTTTCCTGTCTAGGCGTCGCTGCCCACTGCAGATTCGGCTATCTTTGACTTTGGCTTGATGCCCATTGTTGACTCTGTCCATTGTTGTTGGGACTGACCATTGTTGCCTCGGCTGCTGTTGCTGCTGCATTTGGTGTCAAAACTTAGGCTGCCATCTCTGCCCCCATCCCTGTCCTGGGGGGCTCTGTTGCTCCGGCGGTTTCTGGTGCCGTTCCTCTTTTGGCCACCTTCTGTCTACGCCGGATGTTTGCCTATTAAAAACCTCTTCTTCGGCTAGACCCATAACCTCCTCGAGCGATGCGCATGCGTATGGCCTCATGAACATTTTCATGCGCGGCATGCAGTTCTCCACCAGCCTCTCAATCACCTCCTTCGTGGACTTTCCTAAATGCTTCATTAGCGTCTGAAGGTCCACCATATACTCCTTGAACGGTTCCCCTCGCTGCTGTTTCCGCTGCCGGACCGGGTCTGCCAGTTTCTCAAAATATCCTTTCGGCAAGAAAACGGCCTCGAAGCTTCTCCTAAACTCCTTCCATGTGGGCCACTCTCATCGTTCATTATAAACCATATTTGCGCTTTGCCCTGGAGTAGTTCTGGCATCGCCCGTGGGTTTGTGTTTATTTCCAAACCGTAAGTTTTAGCGGACCATGCTACTCGGTCCACGAACTTTAGAGGATCTCCTGTTCCATCGAATCGGAACGACCACTCCCCAACTTGTTTGGCCACTTTCGCATAGTCAACCTGCAGCGGGACTGGATTACGCACTTGTGGCTCCATGCTCCTTGTGCTTTTCATTTCTGGCACTACCAGGATTTGAATGGCGTGGACCTCTGCGCATATTTCTCCTCGAATCCACGCGTGACCGCTATCACTTCGTCGTCTTTCGTATCGTCGACCCACCTTGCAACAAGTGCCCTCATGATCTCTACTATTCCATCCGCTGGGAGACCGAGGTCTCGGCACACTTCGCACAGCTCCTCTTTGCGAAGCGCGTAAATCCTATTCTTCTTCCTTATCTTGAAACTGTGTTACTCCTAGACTCTAAAGCAATCACGTAGCTTAGGCGCCAGATGTAACGAACTGTTTTTGCTAATATTTGTTCGCAACAAATGCCGCGGCTAGCTCACAGAGTTTGGGGGTACGTTCCACCAAATTTATAGATTCGACGTGATTGCCCGAGCCCAGAAATAACACGGTATGCTTCGTTTAAAACAAATCCCCTTTATTATGCTAAGTTTACAAAAGGGTGAATCTCACCAGCAGCTTGGCTCAGCCGACCGACCACTCGTTCTCCCGTCGATTCCCGATCCCCGCTCCGGGGTGGTGCCAATACCCACGCCCTCCCAAAGCTTGCGCCCGGAAGGTCGTGTGGTTTTGGTGCCTGGCGCCGAAATGATTATGTTATCGGCTACAGGAAAGGTAAGGTAAATGTAGTTGCAGATGCACTTTCCCGCCAGCCGATAATAGAAATGTTGAGGAGTGCCACAACAAGTGAAGACATGGATATGGATAGGCGCACTGAAAAGGAAAATACTGGAAAACCCACAGAAATGTCCAGAGTACGTAGAAAGGGTAGGCTTGGTTTACCGACATGTTCCACATAGAGCCGGAAGCGAAAAAGTGGCATGATGGAAGCTGTTTGTGTCGATGGATATGAGGCAGCGGGTGCTAAAGGAGAACCACGACGAACCGACAGCGGGACATCTAGGCGGAAGGAAAAAAGCTGTTGCGAAGAAAAATCGATGACCTAGTATGGGCGAAAGAACACCATCTGCGAAGTTAGCGCCAAGATACGACCGGCCGTACACGGTGATAAATATCATATCTATATTTTCCAGGCGTAAGAAATGCATTTCTATAAAAAGGTATTGTCGGGTCAAGCAGCCGCCGGAAAGAAGTTTGGCCGGCAATAATTTATGGAGTTCGTGACGTCACTTTCTTCTATACTTATTTTCGCATCGCCCGCTCTCGTGCTTTCGATCGGCCACCTGCATCTGCCGCCATGCACTAGCGTTTGTCTCGCTCTCTCCCGGGCTCTCTCGATCGCTCCGCAGCATCAAGCGTTGAGCCGCACTCCCGCGTTTGTATTCTCGCAGTCGCATCTATACATATATCACTCTGTATAAAGCCAAAACATTTTAAATAAATTGTATGAAATTGAACTGTGCTTGTTTTTACTAAAGCCAATATTTAGAAAATGAATATAGCTCGCGAAAACGCTCGGTAACTGAACAGGTGGCTTCTATTTTTTCCCCAAGCAAACATGGACGCATCACCTATCACTACGCCAGTGGTCTCCTCAGACGAGAGCACAGGCAAGCTAGCACTGTGGTGTCGGACGGGGGCGCGGGAGTATCTGGACGAAGTCCGATGACCTGCACAATAACAATGTGAATCGGAGGCCCAAGCGGGGCAAAGGTGGGGGGCAACAAAGAGAGAAAGAGGCAATAGAAATAGAAAGGAGCGGGCTTGAGTTTTTTTTAAGTCAAATGAACTTTATATTTTACTATTATTTGTTGGTTTCCGCAATTATAGATTTTCTCGTCAAGTTTTTTTTTATTTAGGATCAAGAGCGGTGACATTAAAATAGTCATGGAGACTTCAATGCGAAACTCGGCCCCAACAACAACAGATGGGAACCAATCAAGGACCGATAACGGCATAATCAGCAAAAATGGCAATAAATTGGTCGACTAACGTCAGATGTTCCAATTCGTAATAAAGGCACTGTATTCCCTATAAAGAAGTTCATAAGTACACATGGCCATTCTCAAACGGAGATACACGAAACGAAATTATCCACATCTGCATTAGGGGACTACGATGGAACTTCCTAACTGACGTACGCAACAGGAGGCGCGCGACAATCGACAGTGACGACGAGGTGGTCGGCGATCTGTCAATCAAACTCGAAATGGGACTTAGACGGTACACTTCTAACAGATGACGAAGCACATCTAGAGACGGCGACGGCAATCATGGAGATTTTCTGCACAGAACAGTCGAGCAGAGCGCAAGAGGACTTCAGAAGGGGCGCGAAACGGGAACGAAACAGCAGATAAAGAGACGAAAATGAAATGGATTAGATACGGATCAGAAAAAAGCAGGACTGCGTCGTCAGGATGGGCTTGGAGTGGAATCCATAAGGATGCATAACTGCGCCACTAGCGGCACACTGACCTGACGTAGTGCAACAAACCAAGACCTATACGGAAACAACACCACATAGAGAACGGCCAAACAAACAGCACCAAACATAGTCCGATTGAATGCTCTCGAAGAAGTCCTAAGCTCCCAAGCTAAATATTAAGGGGAAAACAGTTTGCAGGCATATTGATAGTTCGCCATTGAATTTTTAGGAAGAACGGAAGAGAAGGAATGCGTCGAGTACAGACGGCATGCGGGAGCAGCAGCGAGAGCAGAGGAACCAGTACGGCGTCGCGCACGGAAGAAGAAGAAAGCGGAATCACCGGAATGCCGAACGTAACGGTCCCCAAGCGGGGTAACGAAGCCCAAGCGGGGGGCAAATGGGGTTGGCAAATAAAGCGGGCGGGAATTGGAGATGCGGCGGGAATTGGAGAAGTTAACAGCGAGATCAAAGGTGCGAAGGATTAAAGGCAGGAAGCGAGATTTGCAAAGATTTACGGGCACTATATAAGGAGGGCCCCTGGAGCAAATCGGGACCGAGTCTTCTAGGGAAGCTGGAAGAGTTGAGTGAAAGACCCCGATTGGTAAGTCTGACATTCAAGCGAGAAAGTTTCCTTGGAGGAATTAGGAGTATAAGCTGAAGGACCCCCCCGTGGGTAAGTCCGGCGGCAGTAAGCGAATCAGCGAAGGAGAAGAAATCAAGGAGAGAATGCAGCGGGTTTGGTCCCGTACACGATAGGTATCCTAGTGTCACAGCGATAGCGACGGCCTGGCGGACGCCCTGTCGATTCGTGACCGGTAAGACCAGGTGTCCTGTAAAGCGAGGGGCAGCCAGCTCGGGAACTCAAGCTCAACAGTGAAACCAAACAGGGACACCACGGTAAAGTCAAGAAAATCCTGATCCAGGCGCTGGGGCGTACGCACAGTGTATACCCTGGAGTATACCCTAAGAAACGCGACGAAAACCTCTGGTATACCTCTGGTATTCAAACTTTTGACCATGGATTGCTCCCCCCATAGACCAATGTGGAAATCGAGATCTCGTAGCGAGTGCAGGGGGTCCGAAACTTTGATTCTTCTCTGCTTCTCCTTCTGCATAGGGCAATTCAGCCTTCCGCGGTGTATTTTGGGCAATTGGGAGGCAGTGACCTAAATGGATTTGGCCAACTGACAAAACGTTGAAGAACAGGCTGGGTCCAATTAGCAGGCCGCTAATTGCGTCTGTGGAAGTTGGATTCAATTTTAGGGCTGGGCTGACATTCCGCAATATGAGACACACACACATAACCCGACCGCCTCACATCATTTGGAGCGACGAAGTTGAAGTTGACTTGCCAGCCGCGATGAGATAAGGTTAATTTGTGAACCAGAGTCCAAAAACACTCTGAAAGGCAGGAAGGCACACGATCGACCACGGGGGGGGATATGAGGATATGAGGATATTGGCGGTTGGCAGAAGCTCTCCTGTATGGCGATACTGAGTCAAGACGGTGTTGATTGACTGGGAAGGCGGGGTAACACCAGCGTTGGAAACCAAGCCTCGAACTGGTGGGAAATTGTTAGGGCTGGACCGCTGCCCGCAATGGTGCAACAAGGCATGATGTCGGCGATTGCACGTTGGGCAACGGGAAGCTGAACATCCTACCTCCAAACATCCTCCATACCTACCGTTGATTAACTGGCAAGGCAATTGTTGAGCGATCAGAGTTTTGATAGCGACCGAATTAAAGACGAGATTCGATAGTTTATATTCAATTTATATTCATATTCAATATCAATATAGTTTATATTCAATATTCAATGCAGATAAACAAATTAATAATATTCTAATTAGCCTATCTGGTGGCTGCTTGGCCCAACATCCTCCCCCCTATTGAAGGGCGTGCCTTCAATAACAATTTTGGAAGGGCAGCAGACACATCTTTTAAGGGATATTCCACAGGTTGCTTAGTTTTATTAAGAAGATTAAGAACTCACAGGGCGAAAAAGGCACACCAATTTCTTCCAAACCCTTGACCATGCATTGCTCCCCCCAATAGACCAATGCGGGAGTCGAGTTCTCCTAACGAGTGCAGGGGGTCTGGAACGTTGATTCTTCTCCTCTTCTCCTTCTACATAGGGCAATCCAGCATCCCGCGATAGTCCATTGCGTCCAGAAACCACCCATCCAAATAGTGTATTTTGGACAACTGGGAGGCAGTGACCTAATTGGATTTGGCCAACTGACAATAGGTTGAAGAACAGGCTACGCCGTGAGGAATCTTCCATTTCGAAATATCAATTTTAAGGCTGGGCTGATAGTCCGCAATATGAGACACTATAACCGCCTTTAGGTTAGCACAATATGTGGTTAGTCGAGACTTCACACACACATTAACGGAGGATCCATCCGTAGCAAACTCAGTGCCGCCGAGACCTGCGACCGCTACGCAGCTTTTGGTGCGAGGAAGCTGAAGTTGACTTGCCAGCCGCGATGAAATAAGGTGAACTTGTGAACCAGAGTCCAATAACACTCTGCAAGGCAGAAAGGCACCTGATCGACCACGGATGAGGATATTGGCGCCGAATTAATCGCCGATTACTAAACCGATTGCGCAAAAGGTCAAGAGTCACATCGTAGTTCGCGTCAGTAATTTCC
Organism: Drosophila ananassae; assembly: GCF_017639315.1. Classification (NCBI taxonomy): domain Eukaryota; kingdom Metazoa; phylum Arthropoda; class Insecta; order Diptera; family Drosophilidae; genus Drosophila; species Drosophila ananassae. Next base: position 591,561 of record NW_025319055.1, read on the forward strand.
AGCGCTCTCACTGTCTCCAAGGCTGACTCGCGCAGGCATGAAATGAGCCACCGGAGCTTTTCCATTTTTGTTAGGTGAGGATGGCTGTCAATCGTCGTCTTAAAAAGGGCAAAGAAATCCGGCCAGTCAACATAGCCGCCGCTAAATGTTGGCATCGGCATCGGTGGTAAGGATGGGGCTGGCTTGTATGGCATGGGTGAGACACCGGCACCGTCGAGAAGTGTGGAGTGGGCAGCGATTCTCATGGAGTGCTTGGCAACCTCCACCTGAATGTCCACCTGCACACCAGTTGCCAGCTGCGAGAATTTCCAATAATGCTCACTCCCGATCTCGCTGAAGTTAAGCTCCTCCAACTCTTCTTGAAGCGCGGTGAACCGCTCACGCAAACGCTTCTCCACTGATTCCAGCGCCATAATGGTGCCATACTCATTCCGCGCTGCAGCCTTCACCTTATGATGCAGCGCCTCCATCTCCTGGCACGTCACCTCTACTCTTCTCCGCAGCATCCTTTCCCGGCTTGCGGCAGCAGATCCAGTAGTTCCACATCCAGACTCCATCCCGCAAATCTCCAGTGCGAGTGATGCAAATCGACAACCAAGAGATTTTTTTTTTTTTTTTTTATTTTTGTGTTTTTTGTACCGCAGTTTTTTCAGTTTCTGGGGAAATTAAACTGATTGAACTTCGGGCGCGATCACGTCGGGGTCACCAATGTTGAGCGATCAGAGTTTTGATAGCGACCGAATTAAAGACGAGATTCGATAGTTTATATTCAATTTATTAAGCTAATTCCGCACAATAAAACAAATAGCGGCCCGTCAATAACAACTCCCAAAATACAACAAGAAGAAGAACCGCTTTGGCGCAGAAGCTCTTCCAAAGCTCCCAAAAGCGCATGCGCTACAAAATGACAACAAAGTGCATGCGAATCTGGGAGACAAAAGAGAAGATTAAATGCCGCTGCAGATAAAAAAATTATCAATATTCTAATTAGCCAATCTGGTGGCTGCTTAGCCCAACAGCAATGAAGCTTGAACAAGTAGGAAGCGCGTGCGCCAAAATACCACACAGGGCGCATAGAGATGAATGGGCGTTAATACCCATGCACGAAGATCGGTTATTCGAAAATCTCGTCCCACTTGGTTAGCTGGTAGATACAGCCAAAGAAAAGTCAACGCATTCAAGAGTACGGCACCTTTGCCGTACGGAAGGCGGTCGTTGTTTCCGGCGAGAGTGTCTTCCCACTTGGCTTTTGTGGCAGGATCCAACTTCTGAAGGACAATCTGGATGGGCAAGCATCCTTGGATCTCGGCAGCTGATCCGGAACTCATGAGAGCCTAATAAGCCCATTGAACCGATCCGATAGCTCCCGCAAATTAGCAACAGACCCTGGCTCGACCAATTTCCAGCGCTCTCACCGTCTCTAAGGCTGACTCCCGCAGGCATGAAATGAGCCACCGGAGCTTTTCCATTTTTGGCTGTCAATCGTAAGGGCGAATAATAAGGGCGAAGAAATCAGGCCAGTCGGCATAGCCGCCGGAGCCGCTGAATGTTGGCATCGGCAACGGTGGCAAGGAGGGGTTGGCTTGTATGGCATGGGACACCGGCACCATCGAGAAGTGTGGAGTGGGCAGCGATTGTAATAAAGTGCTGGGCAACCTCCACCTGAATATCCTCCTGCACATCTGTCGCCAGCTGCAAGAATCTCCAATACACCTCACTCCCGATCTCGCTGAAATTAAGCTCCTCCAACTCTTCTTGAAGCGAGCTTTGGCGCGGTGAACCACTCACGCAAACGCTTCTCCCCTGACTCCAGCGCCATAATAGTGCAATCCTATTTCCGCGCTGCAGCCTTCACCTTCTGTTGCTGCGCCTCCAGATTCATATCCAGACTCCATCCCGTAAATTTCCAGCTCGGGTGTTGCAAAACAAAAACCAGAAATATTTGTTTTTTAGAATCACGGTGTTTTTTAAGTTTCTGGGGCCATTAAATTTCGGGCGCGATCACTTCGGCGTCACCAAAACGTAGCGCTATCAGCTTGTTGGAAGCCGCCGAATAAATACAATTGCAATTCCGGTTTATAATTTATTGAGGTTTATAATTTATTTATTGAATAGCGGCCCGTCAAATAACAAGAGCTTTGGCGCAGAAGCTCTTCCAAAGCTCCCAAAAGCGCATGCGATACAAATGACAACAAAGTGCATGCGAAACTGGGAGACAAAAGAGTAGATTAAATGCCGCTGCAGCTAAACAAATTATCAATATTTTAATCGCCTTATCTGGTGGCTGCTTAGTCCAACAAACTTAGGATGTTGCCCAGCAAATTGGTATATTTTCTTTTTAATATGACCTCTTTTGTCTCCTTTATTCAATACTTTATCCGCCAAAAAAAGTTTACAAAATATAGTGCGGTGGTCAGTTGTTCCATATTATATTTCCGAAAGCATCTATCAGCCTTAATAGTGTGACAGTTGTTGCAAAAATATTAGAATCCATATCAAAATTTTTACATCCATAATAAGGTTGATTGTAATTTGACTGACAGAAACTACCATCGGATACATAGTTTAATGGTATATTCGCAGACAAAAAACACATTTTTTGCTCTTCCATTATATTTAAAACAACATCTTACAAAGACACGATTCGAATTGCAGTGCGTTCTACAAGATATTGAAGCGGGACCTCTGCTTTAGTTTCCGTAATTAAAATTTTTTCCGGCCGACTGTGCCAGATCTTCTCGTTCACAATTTTATTATATGCAGGGAATATGTGTAAATTGGTCTTTTTGTTTGCTCCCTTATTGCGCAATACAGCTCGTTGCTGTATTGGCTTTAAAATCGGAGCTGAAATAGCTTTGCGAATATGTTGGGCCTTTTCTGGGCTAAGGGATTATAACTTTAAAACAAATGAAAGGTCGTGATACCCTGTTTTCGTGAATTAATAAACCTAAATTAATAAACTTTTCAGACACCATAAGATCAGCAACCTGTTTTCTTTGAGCCCTTCTAAATATTTAAATGTAGTCTCATCTAGTACAGGGCGTCTTATTGAATGTTTTCTCCTTCCAACCGAAATACAAGTTTGTGTAGAGAGCCAACCAGAATGTCTGCTTTGAAATACCTTTGCATTCGATATGCATTTCTTAAACGATAAACGATAGCATATTTTTTATGCCGGGTACTGGCTGATAGGCGCGCATGCAGCAGTAGGTCAATTACCGTCTGTTAGTACCCCAGGGCCATTTTGGACCCTCTATAAGTTCCGTGAAAAACGATCACATTAGGTTTAGGACTTAACTACCTAGGCCTTCAAGACCTGCGCGAATCATAGGGTTCAAATTTATATCACCCAGGGCACCCCATTTCGAAGGCAAGTGGAAAGCCGCAGTAGTTGCAGTTGTGCCGTTTTCGATCGTTCAGTTATATGGCAGCTATAGGATATAGTCGACCGATCCCGGCCGTTCCGATTTCTATACTGTCTGCAAACAAAAGAAGGAAGCGTGTAAAGTTTAAAATCGTTAGCTTTAAAACTGAGAGACTAGTTTGCGTAGAAACAGACAGACGGATATGCAGCGGAACCGGAACCATCATAGAAGCCACCGATCGGATATCAATTAAATCCTCAGAGTGAGTAATCATCACATTCTTCGAGCTAAGTCAGTTGGCACCAGAAATCGAGAGTTTCAAGCAAGGTATACAAGAAATAAAACAAGTGTATGAAGACTGTCCAACGATAATCCACACATTAGAACAAGAGGTAACCAAGATGGCATAATATAAAAAATAGTGGAGAACCAAACATCAACCCTGGATACCACCATCCAGGATTGGATATTATGAGAAGGACAACAATCGAAGCTCAAAAAAACAATCCAGGAATTAGAAGCCAGCCTGTACAGTATCAAGGTATTAAGCTACGCATCAAGTCGTTATGTCCCTCACACTGAATTGGTCGATGCAGGTTATTTAAAAAATACAAACACACCTTTCACCAGAAAGACGACTACATATGGAACACAGGTGCGACAACCCGAGACTTGTGTCGACTGGCAACCACTCAGATACGGGAAACCGACAACTTGTTGATGTTCCCCACTAACATTCCTCTGGTGGAAGATGACGAATTCACTATGTATCGTATGGAGAAGATACCACAAGCAACTAGAGAAGGCTTAGTAACACCAAAAACACAAACAAGGTATTCGGCGAAAAAAAGCTATAGGATATAGTCGGTCGATGGCCGTCAGCCAATCGGGTACAACAGGGGGAGAAACGCATGAGCTCATGTGCCGTAACTGTGTACACCGATGGTAGTGCGACTATACTCTCCACGTGAGGGCGGCTGGTAACAGGTCCCGGTTAGGTCATGTCTCTGCCGAGGATGCTGGCTAATTGTAGTGGGGCGGGGAGAAGAAAACTCCCTTCCTCAAATCACCCCAATCCAAGGTGGAACAGCATATGCCGAGGGATGCATGTCCGGGGGATGCACGGACGTTAATATGCGGACTCTGGGGGACCGGCCGACCCCTCAGTTTTAGCCAGGCTTATCATGACAAGCGGGCTATGTCATGATGGACGAACCCCTTCCCGCCTACTCGTGGGTCCAAAAATGAACAACAACAATATAACAAAAAAAACAAACAGTGGAGAACGGAACTCCCTAAGAAAGTCCGAAAATGGGATCTCGGATCCGTCAATCTCCAAGGCAGATAGAGGCCAAAGAGATGCTGGGATGGCGAAGCTCCCCACTGAGGGACAACATCCGGAGGCGAGCGGCGCCGGTGTAGGGGGAGATGCCAAGGCACCGACCCCCAAAACGGGGCTCACTATGGGACCACCGAACGGTGTGGGGGGCAAGATCCCTGAATCGAGCTCCTTTCGCACCGGCGGCAACCCTAAGGAAGGCCCCGGTCCGACGACTGCTGGCCCCCTGCAGCGGAAGGGCTCCTATAAAGACAGGAGGAGAGCGGCCTTCATCCTAATGAGGGCAGACCCATCGGCGGAGTCCAATCCCGATCAGGCCGAAATTATAAAGTGGGCGAGAGAAATCCTGCCTGACTTTCAGCCAGCAAGAGCGGGAGCCAGATTGGACCCAAAAAAGCCGACAGGAGTAGGCGACTCTGCCAAGGAGAGTGCACAGAGTGCGAAAAGGCAGAGGTCGACCGACGGTGGAGCGCCCCTAGCTAAGAAGAAGAAGGTGCAGACACAGAGTAGCAGATCCTTCGCCGAAGTTACCAAGGGCAGGACCATCATTGGGGTCATTGATAATGGCTCCAAAGATGGCCTGATCCCCAAGGAACTTTGGCGTAAGGTAGTGAATGAGCTGCATGGGCGCTTCATGGAGGAGATGCTCAAGAGCGGAGGACCCCCACCGGACTGCGAAGATGCAGGGTGGTACCAGGGTAGCATCAAGGTGATAGCGTGCCAAGATGCGAGGTCTGTAAGCCTCTACAAGCGAATGATAGCGTCGCTTGGGGAGGTTTACCCAGGAGCCAGATTGGAGGCGGTGGACTGGGACAAGATCCCCAGCAAACCGAGGGCCCGCGTATGGCTGACAGAGAAGCCGGCGGACCCTGACACCATTCTGGCCATGCTTAAAATCTGCAATCCCACACTCCCTACGGCGGACTGGAGGGTCGCCAAGGTGGAGGAAGCAGTGGGACTGAGAAGGCAGGTTGTCCTCACTCTTAATGAGGAGACTGCGAAGATCCTGGAGGGTGCCGGTAGCCGTATCAAATACGGGTTCGAGCACGTTGCGGTGAGGATCTACAAGTCGGATGCGAAGAGTAAACCTGGAGGCATCGACTTGGAGATAGACGCACAGGAGCTAGACTCGGGGGAACCGACCGAAGAGGTCCGCCCAGAAGGAATGTCGGATGTGGAGGAGGACATTCTGGAAGGGTACACCTCAGAGGAGAGTGACCTGGCGAGGGCTCTTGGAGGCGTCGGCATGGAGGAGGACTTTTTGCTGGGCTCCGACACCGAGGCGGAGGTTACTGTGGTGGAGAATCTAAAGGATGTCCCTGACATTCCTGCAGATAAACCTCCATCACAGTAAGGTGGCATCCGCCGCCCTCCTGCTCCATCTTGCAGAGGATGGAGCTGACGTGGCCCTCATCCAAGAACCCTGGATCCACGGAGACAGGATTCTCGGTCTGGGGGCGTCGGACTTCAGGCTGTACACAGCCGATGTAACAGGTAAAAAGCGAGCATGCATACTCGCAAAGAAAAGCCTTAATACCTTCTTGCTACCAAATTTCAGCAATGAAGATCACGTAGCCGCATCGATAGAGGGCCCAGACGGCCATCTAAGAATATGCTCGGCATATATGGGTCACGACCACCTAGGACCTCCACCCCATTCGCTACTCAGGCGGCTTGTGGAAGACAGCGAAAGGAAGGACATCGACCTAATAATAGGATGCGATGCCAACGCTCATCACAGTCAGTGGGGAAGCACTGACACAAACGAGAGGGGTGAGTCAATCTTCGATTTTATCCTCAGCTCTAAGCTTTTAGTGGGTAACAGAGGTTCAGAACCCACTTTCGTAGTCAAGAACAGAAGGGAGGTTCTTGATGTCACACTATTCTCGCACTCCCTGGCTGATGCAATCACCAGCTGGAGAGTCCTTGACAAACACTCATTTTCAGACCATCGCTATATTGAGATAGTAGTAAATTTTGAAAACTTCACCAAGCAAGCAGTACGAAATCCTAGGAAGGCAAACTGGGAGCTCTATAAAAATATACTAGATAGATCCTTAGGCGAACCGCCTTCGGAGACCATCGAGACCTATGAGGGGCTTAACGCCATGGTAGACAAGCTTACTGCGACTAGTGCAAAGGCTTACCACAAGGCCTGCCCCAAAAAAAGGATAGGTAGCAACAGATCGAAGAAGCCTCCGTGGTGGACCTCGTCTTTAGCCCCTTACAAAAAAAATGCACGTAGGGCCTTCAACCACGCGCACCGTACCAACACAGACGAGGCGTGGGAAACCTATAAAGCTGAACTTAGGCAATATAACAAAGAATTGCGCAAGGCAAAGAGGGTTGCCTGGGCCAATTTCTGCACCAACATTCAGGAGACATCAGAGGCCGCCCGCCTAAGAAAGATTCTCTCTACTACAGCCCCCATCGCAGGTTACATTAAGAACACGGAGGGGTGCTGGACAACCTCAAGCCTGGAAACCCTGGAGACCCTTATCAACGCACACTTCCCGGGTTGCTCTTCGGAAGGAACAACCCAGGTGATGCGTAGCCAGGGTCATCAGGGCGCGCTCAACTACCTACTTAGTGACAGAAACCTGAAATGGGCAATGGACAGTTTTAAACCCTTCAAATCTCCGGGACCGGACGGTATTCTACCAGCTCAGTTATCCAGAGCCGGTATTAACCTAAGGAAATGGATTAAGAAAATCTTCAGCACAGTCTTCACTACTGGTATGATACCAAAGGCATGGCTGTGCACGAAGGTTGTATTCATACCCAAGGCGGGGAAACCATCCCACTGCACCCCCAAGGACTTCAGACCTATAAGTCTGTCTTCCTTTCTCCTTAAGACGATGGAAAGACTCTTAAGTCTCCATCTACAACTTAGCATTAACCCAAACGACATCTCATGCTCTCAGCATGCCTACAAAAGGGGCCGATCAACAGAAACAGCCCTGCACGATATCACTATGATCGCCGAACGAGCGATTAATTTTAAGGAATACGCACTTGTGGCTTTTCTAGACATAGAAGGGGCCTTCAATAACATCCTACCGTGCTCAATAATCGACGCACTGACGGGACTTGGAATAGACAATCGATCAACTCACCTAATACGGCAGATCCTGGTTAACAGGAGTGTCGAGGCAACACTTGGAGGTTCGACTATTCGAAGATACGTCAAGAGGGGCACCCCACAAGGAGGTGTACTCTCACCACTACTCTGGAACGTAAGATCATTGCGTACGCGGACGATGTTGCTATTGCCTTCGTGGGGAAATTCCCACAGACGCTATGCGACCTAATGACAGGGAAGCTCGAAGTTCTGTCGGCCTGGGCGCAAAAGAACGGGCTGGGAGTCAACCCATCCAAGACAGAGCTCGTGCTGTTCACCAGGAAGTACAAAATACCTAACTTAAGACTTCCGAAGCTCCTAGGAGAAACACTAACACTTAGTGATAGTGCGAAGTACCTAGGTATCACACTAGACAGGAAACTGGACTGGAAGTTGAACACCGCTGAAAGGACTAAAAAAGCGGCAATAGCACTCTATACCTGCCGCAAGGCGGTAGGCCTGAAATGGGGAATGTCCCCGAAGATGGTCAGATGGTTATACACAGCGATCATCAGACCAATTCTATTCTATGGTGTTGTTGTCTGGTGGCCCGCCCTAGACAACTCCTCATGCAGGGAAAAGTTCAGGAAGATGCAGCGCATGGCGGAAGTCTGTATGACAGGCAGTCTACGCACTACGCCTAGTGATGCCCTAGACACTATACTTGACCTACTACCAGTTGAACTGATGGGGGTAAAGACAGCTACTCTGGCAGCAATAAGACTGCGGGAGGCAAACCTATGGAGCAAAAATAGTTTCGGTCATACCAGACTGGACCTACAACACTTCATGCCTGAGGGGGGTACGGATTACTGTGTGCCCGTCGACCAACCCACTACTAACTACAAAGTCTTAATCCCCTCGAGGGAGGAATGGGAAGCCCGGATACCGGGACCGGAGGGCTCCATTCATATCTATACAGATGGATCAAAACTTAACGGCCAGGTGGGAGGCGGTTATTTTTGCGAGCATCTGAGCCTAAAGGAGTCCTTCAGACTCCCTGACCACTGCAGTGTGTTCCAGGCTGAAGTAGTAGCCATTAAGGAAGCACTTGAATCCCCAGCTCTAAGGGGAAATCGGGGTACAATATGTATCTTCTCAGATAGTCAAGCAGCGCTCAAGGCACTTGACGGATTCGCATCCAACTCCAGGACAGTCAATGACTGTCGCAGATCTCTCAACGAGATGGCTGAACAGCTTGACATCTACCTCATCTGGGTTCCCGGTCACAGGGACCACGAGGGAAACTGTGCTGCAGATGAACTAGCTAGGGCAGGGACTACCAACCCTCTCCTACCGGAGAAAGAACTTGTAGGCATACCCTTGGCTACTTGCAGGCTAAAGTGCAGGGAGTTTTTCGACCTGGCAGCCAATAGGAAATGGAGTAATCTCCAGACCTGTAGAACATCACGTTTGATCTGGCCGACACGCTCTCAGAAAAGATCGGCGAGACTCATTGCTCTGACTAGACCGGAATGCAGCCTAGCGATTGGGGCAATCACTGGGCACTGGCTAATAGGCGAGCACGCGGCCAGGCTTGCAGTCCCTCACAATTATTTCTGCAGGAGCTGCAGGGATGAAGAGGAGGTAGAATCGGTATCGCACCTCTTATGCCACTGCCCGGCACTTGGACGCAGCAGGCTCAAACACTTTGGGTCCCAAGAACTCTCGGACCTTAGCGATCTCTCAGAGATCTCTCCACGCGGACTGGTCGCCTTCATAAAAAAAGCAGGCTGGGACCATGGGCCGCCATAGGAAGTCTAGGCATTTATACGCACCGTGGTAGACAGGAAGGGGGGGGTAGCATCTCGGTGAAACCCTTGCTCCAGCGGCAGCACAAGGAGCCCTTGCGGCTCAAGTGGAAGTGAGGGGGTGTTCTATGACCCCCTTGCATCACCGCCCTAACCTAACCTAACCTAGTCGGTCGATCCTTATAAAATTTGGCAAATTTCTTTACTCAAAATGGAATCTGTACAAAGTCCCATCGTTATAACTTTAAAAGCACCAAAGTTATGCTAATTCCGGACGTTCTATAATAGCTATATGATGTGTGGATAGTCTTAACCATCTAATTTAAAAAACACCAAAGTTATGGAATTTCCGATCAATTAGTTATATCCCAGTCGTGCCTGGCTCTCGCCAAACGCGCATCCCGCGGTAGGAAATGGGAGTGCGCGGCGCACTCCCATCTGCGGAAAACCATCATTCCGATTTACATTGGCGTGGCCGCTTTTCTCACCCAGCGGAGCGAGTATCAATATGCTTGGCGATCGGAAAAAGAAGGCAGGTCTCCCCTACCCGCAAGCTTACCGGCTAGGGGAGATCGGCGCGAAATCTCACCCAGGGAAATTCTGGTTGAAAAAAAATTTCCCTTGCTTTTTGCTTTGCTTTTGGTTTTTGTTTTTGTTTTTCCCAACCATGCCCATTGATTTTTACTAAATTCGAAGTGCGTTGTTTGTCATATTTATTTATTAATAATTATAGGATAAATATATAATAGGATATTATTTATTGATCTTAAAAAATAAAACTGAAAAGATAAAAAAAGAAATAACAAAAAGCTGAAAATAAATTAAAAAGAAAAACAAATTGTTTAAGATTCTTACAAATAAAGATATTGAGACGTCCAAATTTCTAGTACAGCCAGAACTGAAAATAATTGTTTAAAGAAATAACGTTTATTTATCATTATCAACACAATAAAATATAAATAATTGAATGAACGGAGCAGTAACTTACCATTTCACAATAATAAACCAATGCGACGCACTACTAACAACCCTATGTGACCGTTTCGATTTGGGTTGATTTAGCTTAAAAACGCTGCACAAAACGCACACTAATTACGCGGGATTATTTTTTTGCTGCCCTCAGTTAATGTAAAAAAAAAAAATTCCTTTTATAAATAATATTTTTCATTAAATATTGAGCTATGTTTAAATTTTGTACTTCAATAAAATTATTATAGAACATAAATTGGTAAACTTAAATAATATGCGTTGAATTGTTCATGAAATAATTTTTTCTAAGTTAAAAGTCCCACGCATAAATTTTTCTAAGTCCCAAGCGAGACAAAAATTTTCTAAGTCCAGTTTTTTGAGAGCGAAATCTATGTTGAGAGAACAAATTCCCTCTCTCAACTCGGGGTGGGTGAGAACAAGGTACGAAAGATGCCTGCCGGAATGCACCGAAACGCTGCTAGCACCGAAAAGTCCGACTGGGATGGCAGCTATAGGATGTAGTCGACCGATCTCATTCCGACTTATATACTGCTTGCCAGTCATAGACTTGCTTGCCAGTCATACAGACAGACGGACATGCTTATATCGACTCAGGAGGTGATCCTGATAAAGAATATATGTAAGTTAACTGAAGTTAACCGCGCAACGGCAATGTCCGATTACTTAAGAGCTCGCTCTGGCCCAACTGCTGACACAGCGTCTGGCCGGAAGCTCGTGCATAGCCGGCGAACACTGCATATTTGCATGGCCGCTATGAAATATATTTTTAGTTAGCTTTAAGTTTCAGTTTACACTTGAGTCTCACACAATAAAGAACTCCTTCACATAACTCCGGCACAAGCCGTAAAATTCAATTCACTTGTAAGATTGGATACTCAGCCTCAAGGGCGGTATCAACGGAGTTAGTAACTCCCAACATAACTTCTAGCGAGTAGGAAGAACCCTAGGCAACCGCCAGGGATATCATATCACCCTCTACTGAAAACATCCTCTCCAGCAACGGACATACAACTATCCTTACACCTTAATTTAATTAATTGGCTCCCATCGTAAAATCATGTAAGTGAGCACTTTCACCCATAAATCCTTCACGTCTGCATTGGTTTTTTGTTAAATAAAAAATAAAGAAAAGTTGTGAAATTGTATTACACTGACAGCTAAAAAACTGTAGCCCCTTTAAAATTTTGTTACATTAGTTAATTTCCATTAATTGGCTGACGGTTTAGCATCGTATTTTTATACAATTTTTTTTTTATAAACAATAAAAATTTTATACAAATTTTTTATAAACCATTTTTGGGATATTTATTTCCCAATTTTGTTTGCATATTTTTTTTCTGTGTGAATAAATAAATAAACACTGTTATACAACAACGCAAAAGTTAATTCCCAATCAAAAATAATTCATATAATTGTGTGCATTTAATTCAGCTTTTATATGTCTCTTTTGTTACACAAAAATTCTTGGTATTAGCTGCGCAGTCTTGGTTATTTATTTTCCTTTTCCGTTTTGTCTCCCCACTCCATTTTTGGGAATACGATACAGTTGGGAATACGATAACAAACTGTGTGGCACTTTGTTATTTTTGTTTTTCTCTTTGTGTCTTAGCGGAGGCTGAGTCCCCGCGTACCTCTCACCTTCCCACTACTTGGAAAAGCAATAGTGCAAAACGACGGCTCAGCCCATGCGATCCCTGTCACCCTACCAAGATGAGTTAGAGCGATTGAGCTCTAGTGAAATTGGGAGCGAATTATTCTGGAAGTTTTCCCAGCTTGCCGCTGATGTGCGCATTGATATTCAGGTGGGAATGGCAAGGTACTTCATGAGGGTGCCTGAACACTCCACTCGTCTCGACGGCACCACTGGTCCCATTGCTCCGGGTCTCTTGGTAAATCGTCGCTCATGCAGTCAGGATTCTTCGCTAAACCGCGACATCCAATCGGCTTCTCAGGATTTGAAATTGGAGCGAAACCTGAACAACGATCACGATAGCCAGGACGCGTCCAATTGCGTTTCATCAGTGCCCCTGCCATCCACCGCTCCCCCTGTGGTCGCTATTTCCACGTCGCATCTGGCAGTTGTCTGCGATGGATTTTCTGAAGCTGCGGTACTTAATCCCTCATCTGGCCCGGGATTTGGATTATTGTCACCGTTGCCGATTAAGTCAGCGCCCAGGTCTGACTCCATTCTTGACTCTAGCCTGCACCCTTCCAATGGGGGGAGGTCGTCCGCATCGCTGCTGCCGCCGTCTGCTGCTGCCAAGGTGGCTGCTGCTCCAGCCGTGAAGGCTCCCGATCCTTCAATCATAATTTTTAAGTTTCCTTCCACTCTCGTCACTCTATTGACGCCTGGATCGAACGCTCTCTGGATCTGGATAGACACGGCAGCCTGCAACTGAGAATTATGGACCTTGAGATCATCAGCAATATTATGTGATAAAGCTGTCCCATGCCCCTAAGGAGTTTTTGTTGAAAGATGGAATTCAACGGGGGGAGGATGTTGGGACTTGTGCCAGCATCAAATATCATAATTATTCCTATTTAGTTCTCTCAGTGTAACCAGCCGCAGCGGTCCACTAATTGCCCGTTATCAGCTGTTCCATATTCTTTGTTTCTTCCAGATTCGCATGCGCTTTGTTGTTCTTTTGTAGCGCATTCACTTTGGGAGCTTTGGTGGAGCTTCTGCGCAAGCTCTTAGGTTTTATGCACTTGTTATTCGGCATTGTTTTGGATCGGCCGCGGAATTTGTTTTGGGGTTAAATTGTCCCATAATAAATTGAATTATAAAATTGAACCTTGTCTATTAATTCGGCCGCTACCAAAACGCTGGTAGCTCAACAGTAACTATATAAATAGCTCTCGCCATTATCAGGCCGTTATAATTATTAGGAGTAAAATAAGAGGCCCGATGGCGTGCTATCCTCGTTTGGCACTGTGCTGAATTTCGACGCGATTATAAATCGACTCGACTTTACGTACAGTGATAAGCGTCAGATTCACGTTATCGAGCAGGAGATGGGTACTCTCAGGCAGGGATAAATGACCCTACTGCAGTACTATGACGAGGTCGAGAAAAAACTGACCTTGCTCTCCAACAAAGCCACCATGTCTTACGAAGCCTCGGCGGCAAAGGTTTGGTGTGACAAATTCCGGGACGACGCACTTCGAGTTTTTATCTCGGGACTTAAGCGTAGACTTACGGATGTCCTCTTTTCGGCAAAGCCGAAAGATATGCCTTCAGCCCTCGCTTTGGCACAAGAAATAGAATCTAACCACGAGAGGTACTCCTTCGCGGCTTCGTTGCCAGAAGCCAGGAGGACAAGGATAAAAATTTTTTATTAAAAAACAATATCCGAAAACACAAGAACACCGTCAGGCTCCTGCGCCGGCGAATGCCCAGACAAATACTGGCAAAAATCCGTACTACGCCAAGCCATACAAGTCACAAGTGCACTCCGCCACACACAGCGGAGGCACCCCTGAACCCATGGACATTGATCCATCACTTTCCAGGATGCTCAAGCCGTCTCTAGCCCCGGCGTACCAAAACAGGAAGCCGCCAGAGTCCGATCGATCGGGCCCTCACAAAAGGCAGAGGGTTAACCACGTCGTGCAGGGCGCAGGTGAATCCGGGGTGAAATATACCGCCGCAGCTTCAGACGCGGCTCAAGAAATTGACGACGACTCCATTAAGGAATATGATTCGGACGTCATTAATTTTTTAGGGACAAGTCCCTGCTACCCGTCATCAGACGAAGAGTAGCGGGGCTAAAAATGAAGCTTCAAATAGACACAGGCGCGTCAAAAAATTGCATCCGTCCATACGAGGGGTTGAAAGGCGTACGCCCAGTGGATTCGCCATTTTCGATACATTCTATCCATGGCGTTACCACCATCACAAAAAAATGCTTCATATCCCTATCAACTTGAAGGCCACGTTCTTCATCTTACCAGATTTGTCCTCCTTTGATGCCATCATCGGCCTTGACCTTGTAACGGTTTGGCACATGTCCTGAAGGTACTTCGATCTACTAACAGGCTCCAGCCGTGCTCAGGGAAAGTGGGAGTGGTTCTTGTACCTTCAGTATGGACATGGTCGTCACGCGAGTCGTCGTAGATCGAATAGGAAGGGTCCTGGGAGAAGGATTCCTAAATAGCATTGTGTTGGGGGTGAAGAAAAAAAGAAAATTCCTTGGCTAAGATGTTTGAGGTGGCTAACCGTTATTTAACTGCATGGGTGGCGAGATTACTTCCGGTGCCCAAACAAAAGGTCTAATATAAATTCATTTTAGTTAACGTTATAATTCAGGAAAATCTCTTATAAAATAAATTAACATAAGGTGGTTTTCATTAACCGTAAAAAGATATTTTCGATGATAATTAATATTAATGTGGCGATATTTAGAACAATTCAATAGTAAAGATAATAATAATTAAAGATACTTAAATTTAAATAAAGATAATCTATATATATAAAAGAACATCGTGTTTTATGTTACACAACTTATAAATCAAGAACGGAAGAACAGATTTGAGTGAAAATTGGTAGGGAGGTAGCTTAGAGCCAGGAGAAGGACATAGGATACTTTTTGTCCCGTTCGACAGCG
Organism: Drosophila ananassae; assembly: GCF_017639315.1. Classification (NCBI taxonomy): domain Eukaryota; kingdom Metazoa; phylum Arthropoda; class Insecta; order Diptera; family Drosophilidae; genus Drosophila; species Drosophila ananassae. The sequence goes on from NW_025319055.1 coordinate 606,734, forward strand.
TTCCTCCCTTTCCTCCCTGGCCCATACTTTTTTATTTAGGCAGACAGCTAAGAAGAAAATGCCAAATGTCAAAATGTCAGTTACAAACGAAGTCAAATTCATAGTCAGGCTCTCAAATTTAACAACGAACCAAAAAGATTGTGTTGCGCTGAAATCAATATTAAAACTATTTCTATTAAATAAATAATTAACAAGTGGATTGAAGTGAAGTGAAGTTTAATTAATAATGCCGCGACCAAGACGGTCGAATCTTTCCCGACAAAGCCGTAATGCAAGAACAATACAAAATATTGCATATGAAAGGACTGAAGAAGAACGAGAAATTGCACGTGAACAGCGCCGCAATAGTATGGCTCGACTTCGTGCTTCTCAAATAGATTTCAATTTGCGACGCAGATATTTAGCTGATTTGAATCGAGCTGCGTTTCGATACGATTGCAGCAATGATTACAGCTTGCATCCTAGCGTTTGCATTGGGCAAATGGACGTTGTTTGCGAGTATTGTGGTGCATTAAAGTTTTCCGGAGAAACGCCTGGATTATGCTGCGTTAATGGTAAAGTGAAATTGCCAGTGTTGACTCCGCCACAAGAGCCATTGTATTCATTGCTCAGAATCACGCCACTTTCTTGCAAATACTCGAAAATACAATAGTTGTTTCCAAATGACGTCATTTGGGGCAGACATTATCGAAGAAGGAGGTTTTAATCCGACATTTAAGGTATTTATTTTTGTACTTACATAGAATGTAGTTAAAGAATCTGGTTTTTATTTTGTAGATACAAGGACAGATTCACCATCGAATTGGATCATTACTACCTTTCGAAGATACACAGAATAAATTTTTACAAATATATTTCATGGGCAACATGGAAGAACAACTTGATCGACGCCTAGGGATCAATGCAGGAATGAAGCGAGCAATTCTTCAAGACTTGCAGTGTCTGCTTCATGAACATCTTAAAAGTTTGTGGTTTAAATCTAGAACATTCATGTTTTTCCCATGGTCAATTATACGTGGCATGTTCACGGGTCGGAAGACCATCTGCGTTGTTTGTTTTTGCGCCTGATAATAAAACAAAAAATGTCGTGTATCACAAGGTGCTTAAGTGAAGAGCAACCTATGTACTAAAATACAAAAATAATAATGAATGATTAAGGAGGAGAAACAAAGAATATTGTATACCCACAAGTATTACAGAATTTAATTAATTTGAAAATTATTCTTTTTTGTTTGACTTATTTTTTATGCGTGCAACAACAATATGCCACAGCGAAACGTGGCAGGGTACTGCTAGTTAAAGATAATAATTCAGGTTTGGGGCTTAACAAGTAATTTTTTTTTTTTAAATGGGATTGCTTAGAAATAATAATTCAAGACTTTTCAGAAAATGATATAAAAATTGATAATTATGAATTTTTTTTTTTTCCCCTTTTTCTTCTTCTTTTTCATTTGGTAAACTATAAGATTTGAAAATTAAACTTTTGAATTTGAATTTTGAAGTTTAAAGGGTATTCGAAATTGCTGGATTTTCTGTCCTCTCTCGCGGGGATATTTGATAGTTGTAGTTACGTGATATTTGTAATTTTTTTATATAAAAAAAATACATAAAAAAAATCCAAGACTCCACAGGCAGAGGGGTTGATTTTGCCGGCGGAATTTCGGCGACGGTCGTAAAAATAATCCCTGAAGTTTGGTGGTGATGCTGGTGCTTATGATGGATGCCGGGGTTGGGCCAGGTGGTGCCTCCAAATCCACGGGCATCGAGGGTCATCCAGCGACAAAAATCCGCTAAACGGGAAAATAAACACTAAGCCAATGCAGGGAATGGCAAGGAGCTCAATATTTTCTCACCTCTATTCTTATAAAAATCACACACTAATTTTCTCCTTCACGAGGTTGGGTCACTGGTTTAAACAATTTTTTTATTTTTATTTTTTTTTGCTTTGAACCAACGAGCGACCCCCACATCACAGGTTTTATTTTGGTAGTCATGCCTAAATAAAAGCTGAAAAAGGTCGGCGAGTTTGAATTAGGCCTTCCAGATATCCATAGCATGAAAATTGCCTAGCTCCTTCCCCTTAAGGTCTTCCAATCTATAAATGGCAGAGCCAACTTTCTGTTTTATCCTGGCTTTGATGCCGATTGGCCCCAATTTAGCATTAAAATTCGATGCCAAATTACTAAGCTGAAAATTTCGTTTAATAACCTCTTCCCCTACTTCAAACGATTTTGGTCTTGCTCTCAGATCGTACGTCCTTCTATTTTTCGAGAATGCCCTTTTTAAGTATTTCCCAATATCATCACGAATGTTTGTAAATTCGTCTTCTCTTTCTATATGTCCTGCTCCACTATTTAACAGATCTAACTTCCTAAGCAACGTGTAATCCTTTCCATGCGTTATCATGTACTGACCAAACACAATACGGTAAGGATCAGCTCCGACTGATTGATGTATGGAGTTTCTCAACGCGCAGTTTATACTGGGCAGGATGATATCCCACTCTCTCTGATTATGACGTACATAGGTTCGGAGCGCTGCGTTAATGGAGCGATTAACTCGTTCGGCGGCATTAGCTTGAGGAGCGTACGATGCAGTGCAGATATGCTTAATACCATACTTAGTAAGAAAGGCTGCAAACTCATGACTTTTGAATTGCGATCCATTGTCACTTACAATGGATTCGGGAACTCCGAAACACGCAAAGATCTCATCCCTTAAGAAGTCGATAATGATCTGGGACGAAAACTTCCGAACAGGCTTTAGAAAAGTAAACTTGGAGAAGTGATCAAGAATGATGAAAATACCTATATTGCCTTTTTTCGATCGTGGAAAAGGCCCTATAAAATCAATATACAATCTTTGAAAAGGTCGTTCACTGATGATCTGGCTTCCCATAGGTGGTCTTTGGCTATGATTTGGATACTTTGACGTCCTACACAATTCACATTTTGCAATATATTGCCGAACGTCTGAAGCCAATCCTGGCCAAAAGAAATTTCGTCGGATACGTTCCAAACATTTGGCTACGCCCCCATGTGCCGAAGAAGGCTGATCATGACTAGAGCGGATAACATCCTCTCGCAGGGCAGTTGGAACGTACAATTTCCAAACCTCATCTCTATTTCCAGTTGTGGAAAAGCAATTTCGATGGTAAAGGAAATTGTCGATAACCTGGAAATCGGGTAATTCGGCTTCGATAAACTTGTCTTTTAGTGCCGTGTATTCTTCGGATTGAAAGGCACTTGACGTTAAGTCAATTGTTGGTGAAAGCTCTAACTCAATAGCATTTACCGCATCCGGTTCTTCGAAAGAACGAGAAAGCGCATCGGGAACTATATTCTGCGATCCCTTACGATGTTCAATTTGAAAGGTGTATCGTTGTAATTTGAGTGCCCATCGGGCCAATCTACCACTAAGATCGGTCTGTTTCATTAACCACCGTAAACTGGCATGATCCGTAACAATTTTGAAGGGATGCCCTTCGATGTACATTCGAAACTTCAAAACTGCCAAAACAACAGCCAAACACTCTATTTCGGTTACGGTATAATTACGCTGAGCCTTGTTTAATTTCTTTGACATGTAGGCAATTGGTCTTTCTACGTTGTTGTCATCTAACTGAGCGAGTACCGCTCCCACTCCATGAAAAGATGCGTCACATTGGACAATGAAAGGCTTTTCATAGTTGGGGTGCATTAATAGAGGTGCTGAACATAGTCTCTTTTTTATTTCTTCAAATGCGGATTGAGCTTGCTCATTCCATTTGAACGCCTTCTTTCCTAAGAGCTTCGTTAGTGGAAATATTACGGTGGAGTATTGGGATAAGAACCGCTGGTACCAACCAGTCATTCCCAAAAACCGCCTTAGCTGTTTCTGAGTACTGGGAACGGGAAATTCGGCTACTGCTCTAACCTTCTCAGTGTTGGTTTGCAACGTTCCTTCTCCTACTATGAAACCCAAGTACTGTACTTGTTTCAAGCCAAATTGACTTTTCGCGACATTTATGGTCAACCCCGCCTTTCGAAGTTGGGCAGCTACTTCGGCTAAGTGTTTCAGATGATCCTCAAATGTTGAAGATAGAACTAATAAATCGTCAAGGTAAACTAGAACATGAGATTTCATATTATATGGAATCACCATATCCATTAGTCGACAGAGAGTCTGCGGCGCATTGGACAATCCAAATGGCATACGTTTGAATTGATACAACGGTCGATTGGGGACTGTGAACGCTGTTTTCGCCCTTGATTGAGAATCTAACTCGATTTGCCAAAAGGCATCTTTGAGATCAATTTTCGAAATACTGTGCACGGGTGGCAATCGACTCAACAACCCTTCTAATATAGGCATCGGATAAGCATCTTTTATGGTGACTGAATTTAGTTTCCTTGCGTCTAGACAGAATCGAACCTTGTTTGGTTTTACTAACAGCGTTACTGGTGATGACCACGCTGATGAAGGTGCTTCTTCAATTACATCTTGTGCGATCATTCTATCAATTTCTTCACATAAAAGTTTTTCCCTGGCAGGGGATAAAGGATAAAATCTCTGTTTGATAGGTTTGGCCTCCCCTGTGTCGATAGAATGTTCTACTAGAGAAGTTTTCCCTAACCCGTCTACCTCAAAGGACGGAAAAGAATTTATTACCGATTTTAAACGACGCTTCTCCGAAGGAGAAAGATGAATTTGGTCTTTTTCCGTTTCGCCTTCCGTTTGGTTTATCTCACTTATATTTCCCACTAAAGATAAGGAAATTCCGAATTTCTTCCAGAAATCCATGCCGCAAATAACATCCTGATTTATTGACGGTACTATTAGAAACTCTATGTTGTCATGCTTGGTGTTAAAAGTCAATGATACGGTGATCACTCCAGCGATATTCTGCATTTGCCCATCGGCGGTTTTTACCATCCCTTTTCGGGACTTAAAATTATTTTTCTCCGCCAGTATGCGTTTTGCTAAAGCACCACCTATTACACTTTTGTTGGCTCCGCTATCCAGCAGAGCTAAATATGGTTGACCTAATATTTGTATTTGTGAAAATGGACGAATGTCGTTATGCTTGTGTAAGAGTGATGAAATTACGACTTTCTTCAGCTCCTGAACGTTTCTAAAATAATTTTGAATGCGCTCAGCGCTACGACTTTTAACTCTTGAGGCTGTTAAACTGTCCTTATTTTCACCGTCCGATAGTGGTTTGTCTAAACGTCTATGATAGGGAGTAAATTTGATAGGGTTTACGTTAAGTTCGTCTTCATCGAGTTCTGATTTGATTGGTTCCGAGATTTGAAAAGGATATTCGCTTAATGGTTTTGGCGAATATCCCGAGATCGGTTTTCCGACCCGGGATGACATTTCGAACAATTGGGCTTATAGGTGTTAATCGACCCACACCCATAACAAAATATGCGACGAGTTTTTAAACAATCTTGATAACGATGTCCTATTTCGTCACAGTTCCAACATTTGATTTTGTCCGTCGAACGAATGGCACAAACTTCATTTGATTCCTGGTCGCCATCAAAATCTTCCTTTGAAGAACGAAATCCTTTGAAGAACTCTTCATGCCTGTGGCATTCAGTGCGCAACGCCGCCAAGGTTGGTGTTGGAACATGCAACAACTCGTGTTTCAATTCCGCCCTAAGATTATTGTTATGCTATTAGTAGTTTTTAATAGCAGCCGAATAAATACACGCGTTTCAAATCAGGGTTCAATATATTTATTTTTGGTTCAATTTAACCCTAATCTATGCGGCTCCAATCAACTCCAAATCACAACAAACGCCAAACCAAGAGCTTGCGCAGAAGCTCAACCAAAGCTCCCCAAAGCGCATACGCTACAAAAAACAATAAAGCGCATGCGAAACTGGGGACAAAACAGAGACGAAACATTCTGATAACAACAGCTGCAGCTTAGCATATTATTATCATTTTATATGCAATCTTTGGTGGCTGCTTGGCCCAACATCCTCCCCCCATTGAAGGGTGGGCCTTCAATAACAATTTTGGAAGGGGCAGCAGTCACATTATTGCAGAGGTTATTCCATGGGTTGTCCTCCCTACCACAATTGGGAGTCCGTGACCTAACTGGATTTGGCCAGCCGACAACAGGTCAAAGAATAAGCCGGCTCCAATCAGCAAGTCCACTCGCTGCGTTTTGTGGAAGTTGGGGTCAGCTAGGTCCATATTGCCAGGAATCTTCCAGCCCGAAGCATCTATGTCCTGGCTAGGCTGATAGTCCGTTATATGTGAAGCCACAACAGCCTTGTTTATCGAGATTATTTTATCTCGTCGCGAAAACGAAAGGAAAAAATTGGTGCCTGTAGAAATAATTAAATTGCGAAAAAAACGACCGAAAACAAAAATGCGTGCACTCTTCGACGTTATAAATTCGGTTATATTTCATATTAACAAACCTTAAGCCTAGCTTATCTAGTGCGGCGAAGCGGGGCGAATTCATGGGAGAGCGCAAGTGAGAGATTCACTTGCGCTCCCGCTCCGCCCTAAACTAACTTATACTACACTTCATAAAATTCTACTTATTATCTACATCTAATTATACACCGGCCCCGTTGAAGGCCTTCCTTAGGCTTCAACTATTGGCAGCCTTGCCAGCTTGTGGACTGCTCTCCGAAACAATGCTCCTCTACTCGTCCTGACGTCGGCGACCCTGACCCTTCCGTCCGCGCCGGCGTGAGTCTCGACGACCCTGGCGGTGATCCACTGCTGGGGCGGCTGGTCGTCCTCGGCGACCAGGACCAGATCGCCCTTCCTGGCGTCCTCCTGCTCCCGCTGCCACTGCGACCGCGCCTGTAGGCCCAAGACGTACTCCCGGGACCAACGCTGCCAAAACATTTGCTTGATTGACGAGACAAGCCGCCATCGCCGCAAGCACGTTAGACCCTGCTGGTCCGGGGTCCGCGGTGCTGGTGGGGCGATGAGCGGCCCGCCTGTCAACAGGTGCCCGGGAGTCAGCGCCTCGCCGTCGCTTGGGTCCTGACTGAGGGCGCCCAGGGGCCTCGAGTTCAGGACGGCCTCGACTCCAACGAGGACGGTCTGCAGCTCCTCTGCGGTCAACTTCGCGCTGCCCACCGCTCGTAGGAGTAGGTTCTTTGCAGACTTCACACCTGCCTCCCATAGTCCGCCCATGTGCGGAGCCCGCGGCGGTATGAACGCAAATATGCATCCTTTTTTTGATGCGTATTGCCGCAGCTCGTCCGCTTCGCTCTCGATCTGGTGCCGCAGTGCCGCGAAGTGGCGACTCGCTCCGACGAAGTTCGTCGCGTTGTCGCAGTGCACGGTCTGCGGACATCCTCGGCGCCCAACGAACCTTTGAAAAGCCAATAGAAAGGAATCAGTTGACAGATCGGAAACTACTTCTAAATGTACTGCTTTAGACGAAAAACAAACAAACAGGGCAATGTAGGACTTGTATGGTGGCCTACCACGAATTTTCAAGGTCGTCTCAATAGGGCCACAGAAATCCACGCCACATATGGAAAATGGGCGGAGAGCACGAACTCGATCTAGGGGTAAATCTCCCATGATTTGAGTCATCAGATGAGGCTTGCATTTAAAACATCGTATGCATGACCGCACTATCTGACTGCAGACTTCCTGCGCGTTTACTATCCAAACGCGCTGTCGCAAGAGACTCACTAGTGCTCGTGGACCCACATGAAAATTCGACTCGTGCAAGTATCGGACGTAGCTCTGAACAAATTGAGAGCGCTTCGTCAACAATACTGGAAACTTGGCATCGTACGAAATAGGAGCATTAGCTAGTCGCCCCCCGACCCGCAACAACGAAAAGGTAAGCCCAGCCTGAGAGGTTTCATGGACAAACGGACTTAGCTTCTGTAGGCTTGGGCTAACAACAAGATTTTTTCTAACATTTTTAATTTCCACTTGATACTCGTGCTCTTGGACTATCTGGACAATTTTATTAAACGCGTCTCGATATTCGACAGGGGAAGGTACATTATCAGAAGGAACTACTAATTTTTTACATTTCTTTATAAAGCGGACCATGTAAACGAACACTCGCAGCAGTTTTAAGTGAGAGGAAAATCCTTCTATCACTTCCAACAAATATGAGGTAGAGACCATTGCAGTCAGTCCGACCGCACTCTTCTTTGCTTCCATCTGCAAAATCTCTGGTGACGGATCAAACCAAGGGCTCGTTGGCCACTTATCTTCCGGCTCCGTTAAAAACGATGGACCTGTGAACCAAATTGATTCTATCGTTTCCTTTACGTCTCCACCTCTTGACACAATATCTGCCGGGTTCTGTTTAGTTGGTACATGCCGCCACGTGCTATCCTCTGACCACTCTTGAATCTCAGCAACTCTATTTGATACGAACGTTGACAACGACGATGGATGGGAACGAATCCAATGAAGACAAACTTCCGAATCTGACCAATATACACTTCGTTCGATCGGTGCTTTGATAAGAGGTTTTATTTTGCGACAGAGGTCCGCGAGAAGGTGAGCGGCACATAACTCAAGACGGGGGAGCGTCTTTGTCTTGAGCGGCGCTACTTTCGACTTTGCTGTCAACAATGAGACTTTACTACCTTCTGCAGATTTGCAACGGATATAGACGCAGGCTCCATAGGCTCTCATCGATGCGTCAGAAAAGGCATGAATTTCAATTGGTGACATTGGCTCACTCATCACAAATCTCGGTATTGAGATCTCTTCTAACTGTGACAAGGCAAGCTGAATCTTGTTCCATGCGGTTTCCAAGTGCAGTGGAATGGACTCATCCCAATCTAGCTTATTAAGCCAAAGTTCCTGTAACAGGATCTTTCCTTTAATAAGGATCGGGCTTAATAAGCCAAGAGGGTCAAAAAGCTTTGACGTCACCGAAAGAATATTCCGCTTAGTCGCCCTTTGACCCATGACTGACATATCAATTTCGAATTTAAATACATCATCTTTAGGAACCCAAACGATTCCTAATGTTTTTGTCAGCTCTGAGTCCGAAAGTGTTATTGGCTTAACCGTGCTCTCGGATGCAGTAACTTCAGGCGAGTTTGAAAACCACTTGCTCAATTCAAACCCAGCGTTTTGAAGAACCTGAGTTACTTCAGACTTAATTGTCTTTAGCTCCTCCACGCAACCAGCACCCGTTAACATGTCGTCGACGTAAAAGTCAGACCCAATAACTTTAGCAGCTCGAGGGAATGTATTTTTCGCGGATTCACTCAACCTCTTCAAACACCTTATGGCCAGGAATGGGGCTGGTGCAGTGCCATACGTAACGGTGTTGAGCTTGCACAATTTCAAGGACTCAGACGGGTCTTTTCTCCAAACTATCAACTGGTATCGTCGATCTGCTTCATTTACCATCACTTGACGATACATCTTTTTTATGTCGGCTACCAGAGCGAATTTGTTTAGCCGAAATCTAAGAAGAGTTGAGTAAAGCTCTTCCTGAATTGTTGGACCCACCATCAACAACTCATTTAAACACTTTTGTGTGGATGTCTTGCAGGACGCATCGAAAACGACTCGAAGTTTGGTCGTTGTACTTTGCGGCCGCAAGACACACTGGTGGGGTATGACGTAGTGTGGAGAAGCAAGAACGTCATTGCTTGCAGGGGACATATGGCCTAGGGATTCGTATTCTTCCATAAATTCCAAATACATTTTCTTTAAGTTCGGATCTCGAGATAATCTTCTCTCGAGCGACAGGAATCGGCGTTTGGCTATCTCGAATGAATTGCCCAAAACGCTTGGATCCGACTTAAATCGAAGTTTAACTTCAAATCGACCTGAGGGCAGAATTCTTGTAGTCTTCCGATAATGTTCCTCACATAGCTCTTGTTCTGGCGACAACATCTTTTTAGAAGATGGAACTTCTTCCAACGACCAGAATTTTTTCAAGTTTTTGTCTATTGACTCTAATACTTCCTCTTGGCAATTCAGACTAGAGACTGGCTGTGGAGGAGTTGAGGAATTTGCCAGATATTTTCCCGATACTATCCACCCAAAGAGAGTTTTTTGAAGGATGGGATGGTTCGGACCTTGTTTTATTTGGCCAACGGACAACAATTCGAAAAATGACTCAGCTCCAATTAGCATATCTATCGCTGAGGTTTGTAGAAATATGGGTCTGCTAACGGCAAGTTCTTTGGTAGGGTCCAATCTTTTACGTTCACTAACTGATCAGGGTGATAGCCTGAAATGGTTTTCAAAACCCAAAAGTCGAACGGAAACTCGCTACCATTGACTCTCGACTTCACCACGGTGTGTATCTTTTTCTTAACTTGTGAATTAGTTTGATGCACGATTCCTCCCTACGGATCTGTAAGCGTTGAGCAAGATCTTCTGTAATAAAATTCATTTGTGACCCTGAGTCAAGTAATGCTCGGGCCAAGATGTGCTCACCATTTTTTGTGCGAACGCCTCCGATCGACGTTGCTAACAAAACCCTTTCTACAGACGACGCATGCAAAGCATGTGAAGTAGAAGGGCCATCATTCGTTAACTCTGGAGGAGGATTTTGTGTGGGTGATGGTAATGCTAAGCTATTTTCGGTCACTGTAAATCGGTGCAGAAGTTTATGGAGCGATCTTGAACAGATTTGGCACCTGGTCGATTTACAATTCGCTACCGTGTGACCTTTTCGCAGACAATTCAAACATAGGGAGGCTGACTTAACAAACTCAAACCCTTGCATTACAGCAAAGCGAGCGAACGGACTACACTGGGCCAAAAAATGGTTGTTCGCGTTACAATAACTGCAAGCTGGTTTGGCGTTGGTAGAAGAACAAGCCAACGAGGTTCTATTTAGTTGCTTGCCGAACCCAGTTCTTTCTTGTTTTGGTTTGCCAGTCTCTTCAGCGGACAGATGCTGGTATCTACGATTTAGTATTTTTTCGAAATCGGACCACAGCGGCAATTCCTCATAATCCAGTGACTCTTCCCATTTTTGCTTGGTCACTGGATCCACTCTACTCAAAACTAAATGAATAATCATTGAGTTTGCAATTTTAGTATCATCTCCTATGGATAATAGTGATCCATAAATTGATGATACAGTGTCGATGAGACCCCTCAAGGACGACGCAGACGGCTGGGAAATTTTCGGAAGGCTGAACAGTTGACGTATTTGGTTCGCAAAGATGAGACATTCGTTATCATAAACTCTTTTTAAACTAGCGATAGCTTTGGCGTAATTACTCTCGGTGACCTGGAATGCCTTGACAGTTCCTAAGGCTTCACCAGAGAGGCAAGAAATTAAATAATTAAATTTCTCGATAACTGGAATGTTCACATCTTTGTCAACTAATGTCTCGAAAAGACTTATGAAATTTTTGAAATCCGAATAATTTCCACTGAATTTTGGCAATGCCAAACTAGGAAGTCGAGCTCGAGTTGGGGCTGCAGAAATTGCAGTAGCTGAACGGGAGTCTTCAGCTGAATTCAAGGCATTACATAAGGACATAATCCTTGCCTTCGTAGTTATTCCTAATTCTTCCAACTCGGCTCCGAAATCATCCATTTCATCTATTTGCTCGATCTGGTCTTGCAACTCATTTGCTTTAGAAATTGCCTCATCTAAAACCTGAAGCCTGCATTCTAGCTCGGTTTTGTTTAGAGGAAGTGATCCATCTTCCAAACGTTCCTCCAACCGGCGAATGCTTTTAACTTTGACATTTAATCTTTTTTTTAAGTCAATAAGAGTCGTGGAATTAAGTTTTTGTTTAGTACTTTCCATTTTAAAAAATTTGTTTTTTCAATACAAAAACGAAAACAATGCAAATTTAAGATTTAATAATTTATTTAAAATTTTTTATTAATTTTAAAATATTAAAATTAAAAATTTATTAAATTTTTATTTATTAAATTTTTCTAAAATTTATTTAAAAATTTATTGATATTTAATTCAACAACAAGAAAATGCGAAAACGAAAATAATTAATTAATCTTATTTAAATATAATAAATAATTTATTAAATTTAACCAAATCTAAATTGATTAATTAATTGATAACGAATTATTGATAGTCGAGGCACAGAGTATCCAAAAAAATAGTTGGTCGCCAATGACACCGAAACCAATATGCTCGACCAAATTGTAGGGGAGCGCGTCACTTGGCAGACCGGTACGGTGGATAACGGTGGGAAACGAAAACGAGAATATTATCGCTGCATGTATACCAAATATATATGCACCTTTATTTTATCTGTAATAAATAAAATAATTTTCTGGCTGTACTTTAGTATTTAATTTGAAGATTTGTAAATTTGAGAAGGAAGGGTAGGGGGCGACAGTGATTGCAAATAATATAAAATATTGTCTTTTTTATTTTATCCACAGGCAGTACATTTAGGTTAGCACATATATTTATAATTAAAATTTTAGAATTTTTATATATGTTGTTATTTATTTTTGCTCTACTATTTTTTCTACGTACGTATGCGCCAAGAATTGAAAGGAGGGTGCAATATTCCAGCACAAGACGGATTTTAATTTGTCTTATCTCAACTTTCAATTTTTTGCACAAATACCTGGGTTTCTGCTTTCGGATCCTTTAATCCTGCGGCCACTTTCCTTTCACAATTGATGCAGGTGCAGTGCATGGGGACGACGAATCCTTCCAGTAGCAGCTATGTAGAAGTTTGTTTCGCGACGCGGAGAATTCTTTAATTTGTGTTTTGAATTCACTGGCACAACCGTCGCGAGCAACTCTTTTTGTTTTTGAATATATGTATGTAAATATGTAATATATATATTATATATGTTATGTGTCACTGTCACTATTTTTTGTTGCTTTTTTATTTATTTAATTATACTACAGTCCACCCGGGGGCGCCAAAATGTTTATCGAGATTATTTTATCTCGTCGCGAAAACGAAAGGAAAAAATTGGTGGCTGTAGAAATAATTAAATTGCGAAAAAAACGACCGAAAACAAAAATGCGTGCACTCTTCGACGTTATAAATTCGGTTATATTTCATATTAACAAACCTTAAGCCTAGCTTATCTAGTGCGGCGAAGCGGGGCGAATTCATGGGAGAGCGCAAGTGAGAGATTCACTTGCGCTCCCGCTCCGCCCTAAACTAACTTATACTAGACTTCATAAAATTCTACTTATTATCTACATCTAATTATACAAGCCTCAATTTCCACTGAATATGTGCTAAGGCGGGACTTCAAGCACGCATTAACGGATGCTCCATCTGTTTCAAATCCAGCGCCGCCGAAACCGGCCACCGTTGTGGAGCGAGTACATTTGCTGTTGGCAGGAGCACTAGCTCAGCATTGCGATCCTGGGTCACAACAGGGTTAATTGAGCGGGATGGGTTCGCACCAGCAACTACTCCGATGGGACGTGAGACTCGTGCGGGTGAAACCTGCCCGCGAGGGTGCAACAGAAAATGATGACGGTGATTGCACGTCGAGCAGCGGGAAGCTGAGCATCCGCGAGCGAGATGGCCATCCTCCAGACAAACAAAACAGCGAGTCAGACGCCGCACTTCGTCGTACCGTTCCTCAATTGTCAAAGCACTAAACTTTGAACAAGAAGGAAGCTCGTGCACCGAAATACCACACAGGGCGCATAGAGCAGGACGGGCGTTAATAACCATGCACGACGATCGGTTATTCGAATATCTACCACGGCCAACTTGGTTAGCTAGTGGATACGCCGCCAAAGAAAAGTCGACGCATTCAAGAGTCCGGCACCTTTGCTCCAAGAATCGTGCCATGGACTCCCAAGACGGAAGGCTGTCGTTGCTTCCGGCGAGAGTGTCTTCCCACTTGGCCCTTGTGGCTGGATCCAACTTCTGCAGGATAATCTGGATAAGCAAACATCCTTGGATCTCGGCAGCTGATCCGGAACTCATAAGAGCCCGCCTATGCCCATTGAACCGATCCGATAGCTCCCGCAACGTAGCAACAGACCCTGGCTCGACCACACGAAGCTGCAGAATCTCATTAATGTGAGAGTGAAATATTAAACGCCGATTACTAAAACGATTGCGCAATAGGTTAAGGGCCACATCGTAGTTCGCGTCAGTTATGTCGGACCTCTTCCGTTATTTCGGAGTCAGACAACGGATCTCTTAACGCGTCCGCGATCCCTAAAATCGAATCTAGGAAGTCATCAAAGGTTTCGGTGTTTCCCTGCTTCCGACGTCGTAGAGATTCTTTGATATCGCGATCTGATCGTTGATCCTGATATCTTTCCTTTAGTCGGTCACACAAACAAAACCAATTTGTGAGATCGGGAGACCGATGTACTCGCCAATAAAACTTCAATGCCGGACCCGTAAATAATAAGTTTGCAAATTGAAACAGCAAATCATAATTTCCATCTAGACACTGAGTGGTTAAAATATTCACTCGATATATAAAATCCTCGATAGGGATTTGCCCATTGGATCCGCTAAATTTGAGGTTCCAGTTTGAAATTACGCTAGATACTCTATCTGGTCTGTCTACTGAGTGATTGCTTAAACGATTTCTTGACGGAACGTTTTCTCGGAAATTATCGCGAGGTGGGTTACCCCTAGACACAAAACTGGGTACCTCATTATCCCATTCGAGTGGAATTTCGCCCCGTGATCCTCTACGACTTGGACCCAAATTTAAATTTGCCATTGTGGCACTAATTTGATTAGAGATTGACGCTGCCAAGCTCGACATCTGATTTTCTAAGGCCCCTGCTATTATTTGGTGTACCCGCTCTTCTGAGACGCCGTTGCCAGCTGAAGAACTTCGCGTATGGTTCGCCCTTTCGGGATTCTGCATGGTATTCCGAGTTACCCTGGGAATGGTGGTGGCAACTCGATTATTACGAAAGCCCTGCCTGGTCTGAGGCCGTGTACGCGGAATGGTGCCTGTACGCGGACTATTGCCAGTCGATGGCACTACCTCGATCAACTGTCGGGCCTCACCTGCTTCAGGATTCCCTAACTCGCTTCTACTACATGCCCTTCTGCAGAGTGGACAAGTGGCGTTGGTTTCAAGCCAAGTTGTGAGACACCTCAAATGGAATTGATGCCTACATGCGGTTATAGTCCATTCTGCTTCCTCATTAGCTTCATTGCAAATGGTGCAAATATGAGATTCCCTAGGCTGTGACAATGCAGGGATATTTTCAAGACTTCGTCTAACCGCCATGATATTGAATGATTATTATAATTGTTACTTTAAATTTGCCTAATAATTTTAGTGGGGTAATGGATGTTTTGTTACGTAAAGAAATTATATATGTATGGGTACTGTTGATCAATAAAGGTGAATTATCAATTTTCGTTATCAAATTATTGTTTATAAATTTGAATTGGGACTTATCCTTCAGAACTCTCGCCATTAGTTAAAAGCCCATTTTTTTTATTTTATTCTTCCTAGCCAAGGAACTAAAATTATTTATTTAATTTCAAATGTCTTATTTGGAGAGGGAAAAGCTCCGTTCGTCCAAAGCTTGTACCATCTCAATCCAAAACTGACCAAAAGATTCTAATAAAATTTAAATGAATTTCTTTCTTGAAGAGTAATCCGCTTCCAGCTTGCGAAAACAAAAAAATCTCAATTCAAGTCGAAATATAAAAATAAAACCGGAATGAACAATTACTACTGGAGTTTCGCTTGTTTTTGAAGAGGAACAGACTCTATACTTGCGAAGCGTGAGCAATCTCAATCAAAAAAAACAAAATCTCCACAAAAAAATACTATAGAAGTTTGTTTGATTAACTTCCTTGAAGAGGGACACACTCCCAGCTTAGGAGCATGAACAATCTCAATTAAAAAAAACTTAATCAAACAAAAAAATAAATTAAAGAATTGACTTTGAATGAAGAGGAAAAAAAATCAAAAAAAAAATACTATTCGGGGTAAGAAAAGGTTAAAGGAAATCGGGCATTGAAACTTTATATTTTCGAATATCCTTAAAGGATAATTAAAGCCGCGTCGTTGCCCCACGTTGGGCGCCATATTTCTGTAACGGTTTGGCACATGTCCTGAAGGTACTTCGATCTACTAACAGGCTCCAGCCGTGCTCAGGGAAAGTGGGAGTGGTTCTTGTACCTTCAGTATGGACATGGTCGTCACGCGAATCGTCGTAGATCGAATAGGAAGGGTCCTGGGAGAAGGATTCCTAAATAGCATTGTGTTGGGGGTGAAGAAAAAAAGAAAATTCCTTGGCTAAGATGTTTGAGGTGGCTAACCGTTATTTAACTGCATGGGTGGCGAGATTACTTCCGGTGCCCAAACAAAAGGTCTAATATAAATTCATTTTAGTTAACGTTATAATTCAGGAAAATCTCTTATAAAATAAATTAACATAAGGTGGTTTTCATTAACCATAAAAAGATATTTTCGATGATAATTAATATTAATGTGGCGGTATTTAGAACAATTCAATAGTAAAGATAATAATAATTAAAGATACTTAAAGTTAATTAAAGATAATTAAAGATAATAATTCAGGTTTGGGGCTTAACAAGTAATTTTTTTTTTTTTTAATGGGATTGCTTAGAAATAATAATTCAAGACTTTTCAGAAAATGATATAAAAATTGATAATTATGGATTTTTTTTTTGTTTCCCTTTTTCTTCTTCTTTTTCATTTGGTAAACTATATGATTTGAAAATTAAACTTTTGAATTTGAATTTTGAAGTTTAAAGGGTATTCGAAATTGCTGGATTTTCTGTCCTCTCTCGCGGGGATATTTGATAGTTGTAGTTACGTGATATTTGTAATTTTTTTATATAAAAAAAATACATAAAAAAAATCCAAGACTCCACAGGCAGAGGGGTTGATTTTGCCGGCGGAATTTCGGCGACGGTCGTAAAAATAATCCCTGAAGTTTGGTGGTGATGCTGGTGCTTATGATGGATGCCGGGGTTGGGCCAGGTGGTGCCTCCAAATCCACGGGCACCGAGGGTCATCCAGCGACAAAAATCCGCTAAACGGGAAAATAAACACTAAGCCAATGCAGGGAATGGCAAGGAGCTCAATATTTTCTCACCTCTATTCTTATAAAAATCACACACTAATTTTCTCCTCCACGAGGTTGGGTCACTGGTTTAAAAAATTTTTTTAGCACAGATGCACAGGTCTGCCCGCAGCGAGATTCAGAATAAAAGTGAAATCAGGTGGCAGACAGGAAATGCCTAAAGGCGGAAACGCCATCCATTGCGATTTGCACACGCTAGCAATGGTACAGGACAAATTGGTTCGGCAAGTCCCTACCACCAAATATTGGCACTGCAAAAACCGAGTAACGGATATTTTTTCAATTGACGAGAGGCGGGAGATTCTCACTGTCGAGCACACCAGAGCCCACAGGTCTGCCCAAGAAAACGTGAAGCAGGTACTCTCCGAAAATGACCAAAATGGCGAACGAAATAGTCGATTCCTGCAGGACTTGCGCCAAAACTAAATACGACAGACATTCAAAAATAGGAGTTTGGCGAAACACCAATCCCATCTCATGTAGGAGAAATGCTACACATAGACATCTTCTCCACGGATAAAACGTATTTCCTTACGCGCACGACAAATTCTCGAAATTTACCGTCGTCCAACCGGTTCACTCTAGATCCATAGAGGACCTCAAACCAGCGCTACTACAGCTGATGAACATTTTCCCTAGGGCAAAGGTCGTATATTGCGACAACGAACCATCGTGGCCATGCTGGAAAACCATTTCAGCGTTAGCATTTGGTTGTCACTTTTTGACAGGTGCCTACGTGGGTGGGTGAATACCCAAAAAGGGGAGCAGCTGTGGTGGGGGGTGAATGTCAATTGGGGTCAGCTGAGCCTATCGATATTTTTAATTAGCTGCATTGCGTTCAAGGGGTAAATAAGACCATATGTTTTTTGTTTACTATTTTTTGTTTTCTTTTTTTTTTCCTTATTTTTTTTTGTTTTTTGCTTTGAACCAACGAGCGACCCCCACAACCTGTTAAAACAGGCAGGGGCATCGCTTTGCCAAGCTTCCGGACACCTCAAATGGGGTTCCGAAATAGAAAAGCTAGAATTCCAAGCATGCCCCAACGTAAATTTTACTGAAGTGGACTGCTCCAGTGCACCACCTTCAGTCAGAAAAGCATTTTCAAAAATGCTAAGCGACAGGAAAAATGCCTTCGCGAACCCAAATGAGGCGTTACCCATGATCCAGAAGCATGATCCAGAAGCATGATCCTGAAGTCGAGATCCCCCTACTATAACCCAATATAACCCAATATGGGTAGTAGACAAAAAGGGCACCGACGAGTCTGGCAACCGTAAAATGCGGTTGGTATTAGACTTTCGAAAGTTAAATGAGAGGACAATACCGGATCGCTACCCCATGCCAATTATTTCTATGATACTAGGGAATTTAGGCAAGGACAAGTACTTCACAACGCTCGATTTGAAGTCTGGCTACCACCAAATTACACTGGCGGAACGTGACCGTGAAAAAACTTTCTTTTCCGTAAACGGGGGAAATACGAGTTTCGCCGACTGCCATTCGGGTTGAGGAATGCTGCCAGCTTCTTCCAAAGAACCATCGACGACATACTGCGAGAGAAGATTGGCAAATTTTGCTATGTCTATCTCGATGATGTTATCGTTTTCTCAGAGGACGAAAACGCCCACATACGGCACGTAGACTGGGTACTAAAGAGCCTGCACGACGCCAACATGAGAGTGTCGGTGCTGAAATCGGTCTTCTTCAAAAAAAGCGTTAATTTTTTGGGGATTATAGTCACCAGCGAAGGGACTAGAACAGACCCAGAAAAGGTCCGGTCCATCAAGGAATTCCCGGAGCCTAAAAACGTATTTGAAGTAAGGTCATTCATGGGCTTGGCTAGCTACTGTAGGTGCTTTATCAAAGATTTTGCATCAATAGCTAAGCCCATTTCGAGCATCCTAAAAGGGGAACATGGAAATGTCAGCAGATACAGATCCAGAAACATCCAGGTACAGTTTACCGAGCCACAACGGCTGGCCTTTGAAAAGCTTCGAAACATGCTGGCCTCTGAGGATGTCATCCTCAGATACCCCGATTAAAAATTGGCATTTGATATTGCGACAGATGCCCCAGCTTACGGTATTGGCGCAGTGCTTTCCCAAATGGGACGACCCATTACTATGATCTCTAGAGCTGCTGTCTCTCTAGAGGGAGCTGTTAGCCATAGTTTGGGCTCTAGAAAAGCTTCGTCACTACCTATATGGGGTCAAAGACATAAATGTCTACACTGTAGACATTATCTACATATCTACAAACACGAAAATTAAAAGGTGGAAAGAATGCATCGATGAGTGTGGTGCCAATGTTCATTACATGCCTGGCAAAGACAACCTCGTTGCAGATGCCCTCTCGAGGCAACAACTCAACGTTGTAGAAGAGGAAGAGGCATTTTCAAGCGCGGCCACAATTCACAGTGAGCTGTCCCTAATCCACACTATCCCATCCACGGACAAACCTCTCAATTGCTTCCAAAACCAGATAACTCTGGAGGAAGCCCGCTTTTCGTCAAAACGCAGCTTTGTTCTCTTTGGAAACAAGAGACGGCATAACATTGACTTCACTTGCGAGGAGTCATTGCTGGAGGAGCTCGCGGACGTGATAGTTCCTAAAGGCGGAAACGCCGTCCATTGCGATTTGCACACGCTAGCAATGGTATAGGACAAGTTGGTTCGGCAAGTCCCTACCACCAAATATTGGCACTGCAAAAACCGAGTAACGGATATTTTTTCAATTGACGAGAGGCGGGAGATTCTCACTGTCGAGCACAACAGAGCCCACAGGTCTGCCCAAGAAAACGTGAAGCAGGCACTCTCCGAAAATGACCAAAATGGTGAACGAAATAGTCGATTCCTGCAGGACTTGCGCCAAAACTAAATACGACAGACATTCAAAAATAGGAGTTTGGCGAAACACCAATCCCATCTCATGTAGGAGAAATGCTACACATAGACATCTTCTCCACGGATAAAACGTATTTCCTTAAGCGCACGACAAATTCTCGAAATTTGCCGTCGTCCAACCGGTTCACTCTAGATCCATAGAGGACCTCAAACCAGCGCTACTACAGCTGATGAACATTTTCCCTAGGGCAAAGGTCGTATATTGCGACAACGAACCATCGTGGCCATGCTGGAAAACCATTTCAGCGTTAGCATTTCAAATGCTCCGCCCCTCCACAGTGTCTCAAACGGACAGGTGGAACAATTCCACAGCACTCTTGTAGAGCTTGCCTCAAAATCGTCAAAGACATTAGCGATACCGAAGAGCTGATCCTACTGGCTACAACCAAATACAATAAATCTATCCATTCCGGCTTACGTGGTTCAGACTCAATCAAATGGGCCACAATACGAAATACAGGATAAGATTAAAATAGCTCAGGACAAGCTCCGAAACAGGGAAAACGCTTCCCGACACAATAGAGTGTTCGAGGTTGGCGAAAAAATCCTAGTGAAGCCCAACAAATGCATGGGCAACAAACTCTCACCTTTGTGTGAAGAAAAAACCGTTGAAGCGGACTTTGGGACCACAGTCCTCATTAAGGGGAGGGTCTACCTAAGACAACCTTAGGTAGGCCGAGCGTGACTATATTATCCCTCGCCTGATAATTTTTAAAATTTTTATTATCCATTTTTTGTAGCCACTTGGCATAAGTTTTGCTTCCATTATTTTAATCACGCTTTGGTGGTGGGCTACCCAATTTCAACAAACTTACAGCACTTCCAAATTACAGGTTCACAACCATATCCCTGATTTTCCTTTTTACCAAAACATCGGCACGCGTCACGGACAATTCTAAAGCTAAATACATTCCCATCGTTGATGGCCGAATTCTAGTATGGAAACATTCAGCGAATCTCTCGGAATATAGGCGCATCATAGAAGAAACTAACGGGATGTCCAACATGTTCCCTTAGTCTCACATGCAGAAACTCTTGATTCATCATAGGGTAGCAAGAAGCTTAGACTTCCTAGGGACCGCGATGAAAGTAGTGGCGGGAACGCCGGACGCGGAAGACTTCGAGAAATTTAAATTTAGAGAATTCGAATTAACAAATGCAAAGAATAGGCAGGTCAATATTAACAACAAGGTACAAATTAAATTTAATAAAATTTCCGCTACCGTCAACCAACTTCTGAGGTCAGCTAAAAAGTCCCAAATTGATTCAGGGCACCTATTCGAGATACTTTTAACTCGAAATAGGATGATAACAATGGAGCTGCAGGGTTTAATACTGGCAGTAGCACTTGCCAAAGTTAATGTCGTTAGCCCTAGCATCTTAGATCATGCAGACCTGGAAGGTGTGTGGATGGAAAAGCCCTCCGAGACCGCGATTAGGGATGTTTTGTCCGTATCGTCCGTTAAGATATTACACACCAATAATATCTTACACTTTATTATTAAGTTTCCAAAGATAAAGTCGGCCTGCAACAAGATCACCGTTTTCCCGGTGTCACATCACGACACCATACTCAGGCTGGAGGACAATATTATTGCTGAATGCGACGGCAATATCCACACAGTAGAAAACTGCTCTTTGACAGCAGGGTCGGTCGCCACATTTTGTCGGCTGGCGCGAAGAAGATCATGCGCTCAAGAGCTCCACGCTGGAGGCACGGCACATTGCCGATTGTGATTATAAATGATAGCCCGGCTCGAGTGTGTGTGGAAAATGGCACCAGTGCCCATGTAAGGGGCACATATCTCGTCACCTATGAAGAAGGTGTCACTGTCAACGAAACCCGATTGGTCAATCATGTCACAGCCCAGAAGAGGGCTCCAGGAGTGGCCAGCTTGCCTTCCCTGAACGTTACTATGGAACGTAACGTTCTCAGCCTTCCTTACCTTCACCGGCTGAGTGAAAGTAATCTGGAACACATCAAGGAGTTCGGGGAGAAGATCAACCATCATCAAATATATCAGATGGTGTTCATAGCGGGAGCAATATGCTGCACTTTGATTTGCATCGGCTTGGCCCATCGGCGGGTCACTCAGGCCCGAAGAACCGCGGCCCAACTAAAGGAAATGATCGCCCAAATAGGGTCGGCCGAAGGCGGCCTCATTCTTGAAGGGGGAGTAGTGTTGAATTGTATAAATATAATAATCTAGAGTTACTTATATTTAAGCTAGTGTAAAAAGGATATTCCGTATAGTATATAATATTATAATAAGCTATTGTGAATTAGACCTTATCGATAACGATTGTAATCAAGCTTTACTTCTTCTTCATTAAAAGAGCTTGAAAGAATAAGATTAACTTTTCCTTAATAAAAACTCGAATCTCAATATGGTAGCAGAACAAGGTTAATTAAACAAGGTTGATTGAACAAGTAAAGGAGAAGTGAATAGTTGTGGTATAAAATAAACAGTTAAAAGAAAAGTTTTAGTCCAAGTAAAAAGCTTGCGAACTCATACACACAAATCTATGACAAAGTGGCACGTTGAACGAAAAGATTCAAATTTAAGAAGAAAAAAAAATATATACTAAAAATAAGAACATCTGCATTAAAGTGAAGGGTGTTTGAAGGCATTAAATGAAATCAATCATCAAAGTAAGCAAATACTCACATACATTACAAAGGAACACGTGGATGCGAACAGTGAAGTGAAGAACTACAACTAAAAGCGAAAGAAATATAAAAGACAATAAAAGAAAACAGAACAGCTATAAAAGTGCTTTAGGAATTCTACACTGAATTCAAAAAAGAAAAACTGATCAATGCAAGGTGTTGCTATAAAAACAATACAGAAATTGAAAAGGCAATAACTATGGCTGCTCAAGCAAGAATTGAAGACATCCTAATACCCGTCTTCGATAGAACAAACTTCACAAGTTGAAAACTGAGATTGATGGTTCTGCTGGAATACAAAGAATGCAAACAACAAGCTCCAGATCATACAAAGAGGCAAAATAGAAGAAATAAAACTCAACAATTATACAGAAGTGGACGACTTCTTTGTTGATTTTGACAAGTCAATAAATGATTTTAAAGCAGCAGGTGGAGTTTTGGAAGAAGCAGAAAAAATGAGATATCTTATAAAATCATTGCCGCCGAACTACAGCTATATTGGTGATTTTATAGATATTGTACCAGAGCAACAAAGAACAGTTAAATATGTAAAAAGCAAAATAAAAGAGAAAAATTTCAACAAAAGCGAGACGTCTAAAAAATCAAGCGTGAGTACATTTAACGCAAATGCTAAAGGAGTCTGTTTCAGTTGTGGCAAATATGGACACTAGAAAAAAAACTGCTATCTCAATCAAGGAAATCAAGCAAGCCAAATTGCTATTTACAGCAGAGGCAGGGGATCTCACCGAGGATACGTGAACGAGACTTCAGGCAACGAATCGAGCGCAGCATGGTCTGTCGAGTTACTTCATCCTGCAGCTAATGGACCAAGTGGATGTGACTTCAAGGACCCAAGCGAAAATGCTTATCAATTAAAGTGGATCTTGGACAGCGGCTGTACGGACCATATAATCAAAAGCGACAAATATTTTGTGAGTTATCAGGATCTAAAAATTGCTGTCGACGTTAAGCTGCCAGATGGCAAAACTTTAAATGCTACCAAAAATATCAAGAATAACGAAAAACAATATCATTGTTGCAAAAAACAGTAATGCAAAAATATATGATCAGCATAATAATTAGTAGTCGCAGCTAATAAAGTAAACAACTTGTATGTGATAAAAGGTATTGCAAAAGAAACTGGTAGTATTAAAGAAGTCTATACAAATGTGTTAAAACTAACAAATAAAGAAAAATGGCATAGGGCACTTGGCCATATAAACTTTAAATATTTAGATAAATTAGTTTCGGAAAAATTATTAGAAGGTTTGCCAGATAAGATAGAAAAAACTGAGATGAAGTGTGCGAACGGCTTACAATCTAAAATGTCCATTAAACCATTTGAAAAGAATAGAATAAAATCTAAAGAAATTCTCGAAACAATTCTTACAGACTTAAATGGACCGCATACTACAGGCTATAGTGGAGAAAAATATTTTCTAACATTCGTAGATGATTATAGTAAGTGCACTAGACTTTATTGTATCGAAAATAAATCAGACACGGTAAATTGTTTCAAAGATTATATTAACTTGGTAGAAAATAAATTTAACAAATGTGTGAAAAAATTACAGTGTGATAACGGAAAGGAGAATTTAAATAAAGCCATTTACACTTTCATAAGAGATAAAGGAATAAAGATACCTCCACTTGTCCTCCATATGTACATGAACTAAATGGCGTAGCAGAAAGATATAACAGGTCAGCTATGGACATGGGCAGATGTCTTATGCGGGAAGCTAAAGTAAATAGGCAGTACTGACCCGAAATTATGAAAGCAGTAGCCTATTTAAAGAACAGATCAATAGCCAACACACAAGAAAACAAAACACCTTTCGAAATATTCTTCAGTATTAAGCCAAATGTTAAGAATTTAAAAATCTACGGCAGCAGAGTATTTGCTAGAATACCAGAAGTTTTAAGAAAAAGCAAATGGGATGACAAAGCTAAGGTCGGAATTCTTGTAGGTTACAATCAAAACGGTTATCGAGTACTAATGAACAATAATGTTATTAATGTTAGACATGTCGATATAATCGAAGACAAAACGGAATTAATCTGCTTAGAAGAATACGAGGAAGTATATAGCAATGGTAAAGATAATGTTCTTAGTAAGACAGAATCTGAAATATGTGAAGAGGAGCAATCTGAAAAAGAAGCAAAGTTAGAAAACAAAAATCTGAATCAGAGTCAATAAAATTACGTAGATAATATTCAAACATTGAGAAAATCAAGTAGGAAAAAAATTCCGGTAGATAGATATGGTAGTCCAACAACCCATTACATATATGTTAATCATATTGATGCGAATGTTCCAAATACATTCCACGAGGCGATAAGCTCGAAGAATAATGAAGACTGGATTAGAGCAATGGATTGCGAAATTAAAAGTCTGAATAAGAACGAAACTTGGATAGCTGTCGATAGACCTAAAAATAAAGAAGTTATTGATGTGAAGTGGGTTTTCAAAAGAAAAGGTGATGGCACTTTCAAGGCTAGACTAGTAGTTCGAGGTTTTCAACAAAAAGAGGATATTGATAATGTATATTCGCCAGTAGGAAAAATGCAAACTTTAAAAACACTATTATCATACAGCTGTGTAAATAATTTATATATAGAACAAATGGACGTAGAAACAGCTTTCCTAAATGGCAAAGTAAAAACCGAAGTCTATATAAACATGCCGCTAGGGTATGAAATGTGTGAAGACAAAGTATATAAATTACAAAAGGCACTGTACGGTCTTAGAGAAAGCCTAGAGAAAGCTTGGTATGATACGATAAATGAATTCTTAACAGGCCTAGGATTTATAAGAAGTAAGTACGATTACACAGGCCAACAGCAAAAAATCTCCACGCATAATTTTACCTGCTCCATAACCTTAAGGCTCCCCTGAACCAAAGTCCAGAACAAACAT
The DNA here is from genome assembly GCF_017639315.1 of Drosophila ananassae. NCBI lineage: Eukaryota > Metazoa > Arthropoda > Insecta > Diptera > Drosophilidae > Drosophila > Drosophila ananassae. The sequence continues at coordinate 632,206 of NW_025319055.1, forward strand.
AGGTTCTATCACCCACCGTTTCCGCGGTACACCTAAGAGAAGAAATTGATCAAATTTTACCATATATTGAATTATGTAGGCCGTGTAATGGCTATGACCATCATTGTTTCCAGTACATATCATTTTTTAAATGTATGTGTACCAACTAAAATTAAAAAATGGTATCTAGCAGTTACCATATCTTTGGAATACTCATCCAAAGTTGAAATCTCATATTTTCAAAAAGTCATGGCTATCTAAAAGTGTTTCTATATTCAAAACGTATCTATTGCAGGTTCAGCTTGTTTACTAAAGCTTTACAGAAGTTGTAGATAGCCATGACTTTTTGAAAATATGAGATTAAAAACTCCAATATAATTGAAGAAAATATTCTTTAACCACCTTTAATAAATTCAATAAAATTATTTCGAGTTTTTCCTTAAATCCAAAATTAAAACATGGTATGATCTACTGATTTCAATAAGAAAATAAAAATCTTCCATAGGAAAATGTTTGGGGAAAAATCATAGAAGACCAAAAATTAACGTAGAAAATCTGAGATTTCAACTTTGGATGAGTATTCCAAAGATATGGTAACTGCTAGATACCATTTTTTTATTTCAGTTGGTACACATACATTTAAAAAATGATATGTAATAGAAACAATGATGGTCATCTTCATAACACGGCCTACATAATTCAATATATGGTAAAATTTGATCAATTTCTTCTCTTAGGTGGTCCGCGGAAACTGTGGGTTATAGAAGCTATGTTTGTTCTGGACTTTGGTTCAGGGGAGCCTAAAGGTTATGGAGCAGGTAAAATTATGCGTGGAGGAAAAAAAAGTTTGAAATTGTCGGCCTGTGTTATTGTTTATATGTAGATATTGCAAAAAAGGATCCAATTCACTTACTAGTTTTTGTAGATGACTTGTTAATTTGTTGCAAAAATTTTTCCAAAATCAAAGAAGTAAAAGCTAGTTTAAAGAAAAGGTTCTCTATGAAAGACTTAGGTAAAATTTCAAGCTATATTGGCATAGATGTAGACTATAATAATGAAAGAACTAAAATGACACTATGTCAAACAAAATATATAGAGTCTTTAGCGGAAAAATACATGTTAGAAAATTCAAGATTATACGATACACCCATGGAAACAAATTTAAAGTTAAAACAAGCATCTGTCTCAACTGAACATATAAAATATAGAAACTTAATAGGAGAATTACTCTACATAAGTACAGGCACAAGACCGGACATAACATATAGTGTGAATTATCTCAGCTGATTCCAAAACTGCTATAACGAAACTCATTTTAAATATGCTTTAAGAGTATTGAAATATTTATATAGGACAAAAGACTTAAAACTGACTTATTGTGATAATTTAAATAATGATATTCTAGACTGTATGGTAGATTCTGATTTCGCAGGAGATTGTATTGATAGAAAATCAACAACGGGTTTTGTTATAAGGTTCCAAGGAAACCCAATCTTCTGGAAGACAAGAAAACAAAATTCAATTGTAAAATGTTCAACTTTTGCTGAATATACTGCTATGTCAGAAGCTGTAACTGAAATATTATTTACTAGAAATTTATTAATGGATTCATTTAAAGAAAAATTCAGTCAACCCATAAAAATTTACGAAGAGCAATCGCTATAGCTAAATTCGGGAACTTTACAAAAAATTCGAAACACATTGAAGTTCAGTATCACTACATAAATGAGAGCTATAATAAAGGCTTAATCGATATTGTAAAAGTAGATTAAGATAAAAATTTAGCAGATATATTAACCAAAAGCCTATGTAAAACTAAATTTTTGAATAATAGACAATCGCTAAAATTATTGTAACAACTTGTAAAATATTATAAGTCAAACTGTGACAAAGCTAATGGTAAACAAATGAAGTACAAATGAAGTAAAAAGTATTCTAGATCTAAAAGTATCTCTAGTAATCTAGAGTTACTTATATTTAAGCTAGTGTAAAAAGGATATTCCGTATAGTATATAGAATTAGACCTTATCGATAACGATTGTAATCAAGCTTTACTTCTTCTTCATTAAAAGAGCTTGAAAGAATAAGATTAACTTTTCCTTAATAAAAACTCGAATCTCAAAAAACTGAAGTTAACCGCGCAACGGCAATGACCGATTACTTAAGAGCTCGCTCTGGCCAAACTGCTGACAGCGTCTGGCCGGATGCTCGTGCATAGCCGGCGAACACTGCATATTTGCATGGCCGCTATGAAATACACTTTTTGTTAGCTTTAAGTTTCAGTTTATACTTGAGCCTTACACAATAAAGAACTCCTACACCTAACTCCGGCACAAGCCGTAAAATTCAATTCTCTTGTAAGATTGGTTACTCAGCCTCAAGGGCGGTAACAACGGAGTTAGTAACTCCCAACATAACTTCCAGCGAGTAGGAAGAACCCTGGGCAACCGCCAGGGATATCATATCACCCTCTACTGAAGACATCCTCTCCAGCAACGGACATACAACTATCCTTACCCCTTAATTTAATTAATTTGTACTTTATGGGGTCGGAGTTGTGTCCTTCACTGCGTTGCACTCTATTGACCAACATTATAATACTTTCTGCAATGGTATAAAAAAGCTATCTTCACACCTAGTAATCTGATCTACTAAATGTTTATCAGCATATCGCAAATGCATGACCAAGAAATCTGAGTCAGTAGACTCAGAGGTGGGTGATATTGGCTTTAATCGTGGGGGTACACGTCCGAATTATAGACCTTTCCAACACTTAGTATATGTATATTTTAGCATCTTCTATAAAAATTGTTCTTCTGAAATAATGATAGTTGCAGATACAGAGTGAATCGTTTCGTTACTCAGAGTTAAGTTACGGTACTTAAAACCTACCTACTTCGAGTGTTGCTCCACAACAGAAACAGACAACAAGTAGGACCCTCGTTACCAAACCTACTAAGTTTAACCACTAACCATACAACATATAGACTTCTCATTTCATACAACGAAAATGGACGCAAAAATTTCTTGCGACAGGCCCCCGGAGGCCCCAGAGAGAATCTTACTTTCATTCTTACGCTCATTTTTACGCTCATAATCTCATTTAACTTTTTTGGTTGTTCAGTCGCAGAGAGACGCATCATCAAGAAGGTTCTTCTGGGGTTAAACCGATCTTTATATGTATGCGTGCTCACACATTCACACACACGGTTTCATGTGTGCGTTGGATTTCGTTTTGAAACCAGCTAAAATTTTTGATTTTTGTAACTTTACAGGCATGATACCCTAAGAAAATTGGGGTATACATTATACGCTAATGATGAAAAAAATATGTTTTACATATTAATATTTCAACCTATATTTTATATTTGTTATGGAATACGATTAAGTGGTTGCTGTAAAATGTTTTTCACATATATATATGCATATGTCAACGAATGCATTAAAATTTATATATTAAGGTAGAAACAGGGTATATTTCAGTCGATTGCTTTTAAGTTGTTGTAGTTCTGCCAGCGGATGGTGTTCCATACCCTTCTGATAGATGATTTTTGTGGAGTGAGAATAAACAAAAACAGCTGATTTTTTGTTTCCGTGGGCATCAGTAGGGTATGCAAGAACCATCCGTTTGAAAATAACAACAGTGAAATTTGGGTTTTAAATAAAAGCGACTGAAAGATACCCTGTTTCTATCTAAGTACAATGATTTTTAATTGATCGTAAATATATAAATAAGTAATTTCGAAAATATACATGTGAAGCATTTTACTGCTGCCATCTAATCGTATTCCTAAATATGTATAAAAAGTATGATATATAAAAATATATAATATAAAATATAATAAAATTTTTTCACAGGTATATAATAATGATAACTCCCATTTTCTTAGGGTAGCATGCCTGTAAAGTTACAAAAATCAAAAATTTTAGCTGCAGCAACCATGGTTTCAAAACGAAATCCAACGCACACATGAAACCGTGTGTGTGAATGTGTGAGCACGCATACATATAAAGATCGGTTTAACCGCAGTAGAACCTTCTTGATGATGCGCCTCTCTGCGACTGAACAACCAAAAAAGTTAAATGAGATTATGAGCGTAAAAATGAGCGTAAGAATGAGAGTAAGATTCTCTCTGGGGCCTCCGGGGGCCTGTCGCAAGAAATTTTTGCGTCCATTTTCGTTGTATGAAATGAGAAGTCTATATGTTGTATGGTTAGTGGTTTAACGTTGCATCTATTTGTATGTACACCAAAATTTGGCAGATTTTTACAATACCGAGAACGAGGGGTGGTTTCGACAGTTATATAATTATATAATATATGTATGTATGTATATAATATATGTATGTATGTATATAATATATGTATAATAATATGTATGTTTTAAATTTGTCCACAAGAATTCCAGGTCCCATATTCCAGCACAAGACGGATTTAAATTTGTCTTTTTTCGAATTTTAATTTTTTAAACAAATTTCTGAGGTTTTGATTTAGGATCCTTTAATCACGCTGCCACTTTTCTTGTACAAGTTAACAACAAACTCCCAGCGTAGGCTGAGCAGGCCAATTCTTATCCAATAATTATCCATTCTTATTAATGTTAATCATTTTTATTATCAATCATTTTCATTACTATTATTAACACACTCTTGTGTGGTCCACCTTAAGTTGGATCCAGCCTAACGGGCCCGAAAGCTTAGCCTGCATGTTGGACCGTTATGTGCAGTTTGCGGCTTTGTCTGATGTGGCTTTGTCTGATTGGTGGACACCGATCGTATGACTTCTGCAAAATGTGCAAGGTCTGGGGTCTGCCACGGGCATCAGGCCAGGCTTTAGCTTTTGTCGATTCTTAAGTTTAGTTTTAAATTGGATTTGGAATAAAAAGCACTAGCTCGATTATGAAACTCCGGCTTTAGCCGTCACATTTATTAAATTTGGTTACCGTGCCTTAAGGGCCGTGACAACGTAGAAAAGTATCTCCCACCGTAAACTTCCGAAGAAGGAAGCAAGTCGAAGCGACCACTCGATTCTCCAGTGGCTGCCAACCTTGGTGGTCACCACTACCCGAACCTTGGGAGCCTTGGGAGCTATAGCGACGAGCCTTGGGAGCTATAGCGACGAGGGCCACCAGCGGCAGCAACCTACCGCTGACCCCTGCCACTGATCTTCAACCAGCCGGCTCTACCCCTGCCACGGAGGCACAGCCAGCCGGCACAAGCAACTAAATAATAGACGCCCAACGGATTAATATTACTATTAATATTCGAACTCGACCCCTGAAGTTTTACAACATGTAAGTAGCTGAGCGCCAACAAAAGCCACGGTCTACACTTACACACATACTCATTAAACAGTGCATATAAATTCCTATGCCCGGCAATAAGTTATCCAGGGTGTCTGTGCTAATAATACACCCAGTCGAATTGACCAATATCTGTTGGTTCGCTCTCGTGTGTTTTGGGACAAATTAATCCAACATTTTTCCGTTTTAGGTAACAATCCAGTATTTTTCGCTAAAAATTTTTTTTTCCTGCTTTTATATCCCAAAAAAGTGACCCATCGAAACCTTTTTCCTGGTGTCCAATCGTTAAACACCTCGTATCTGCCCAGTATAAACACCGCTAACCTACCCAGCTCCCTTAGCTGCCAATGAGTTGGGAGTATAGGGAAGTGAAACAGGAAATTGATAGCGACGATAACGACGAAGTAGGGTTCCGCCCCGAAATTAGGAACATACATCAACCAGAAATAAACGCGGACATGATCCAAGCGCTTGTCGCAAATGCGGTCAGCACCGCTCTCGCCGATCAGGAAGAGCGTTTGAGAAGCCAATTCGCCGCAGAATTAGAAGCAGTTAGAACACAGGTTAGCGCGCTGATAGTGCAAGCGCCGCGGGTAGAAGTCTATAAAAGACCAGGGCCGAACCCTGAAATAAAATGCGATGTCAAGTTAGATATAGTAAAATCTCTGCCGACGTTCAATGGAAGCCACGATGAGTACGTTTCGTCGAGGCAGGCTGCATTAGATGCATACGAAGTATTCAAAAAATACGACGGCAGCGAAGCCCACTACGAGGCCGTTGTTATCATTAAAAACAAAATTTGCGGTCCCTCTCGGTCGCTCCTCACGTCCCACAACACCGTGCTGAATTTCGATGCAATCCTGGCCAGACTAGATTGCACATACGCGGACAAAACGTCCCTAAGAGTGCTACGGCAAAATTTGGAAATAGTTCGGCAAGGATATGCCGACCTTATGGCATACTATGACGAGGTCGAGAGGAAACTCACGCTCGTCACCAACAAAATAGTCATGTCACACAACTCGGACACGGCAACCATCCTAAATAAGGAGGTTAGGGATGACGCCCTCCATGCATTCATTGCAGGGCTTAAAAGACCACTCAGGTCACTCGTGCTACCAGCACAACCTAAAGACCTTCCGTCTGCACTAGCGTTAGCGCGAGAAGCCGAGAACAGCATCGAAAGAAGTGCGTTCGCGGCATCTTACGCGAAAGCTATGGAAGACAAGGCCCCTTTCAATGAGGGCAACAGGCGCAACAATAAAGGTCAGGGAAAGCAATGGAGAGGTGAGGACAAAAATCCGCACTTCATTCCTAAGCAAAACCAAGGTAGGCCTCATGAGGACAATTCCTGGCCAAAGCGCAGGGATCCTGAGACCTTAGACCAGAATAAAGTTCAGCCCATGGAGGTAGACCCCTCAACGGCTAAATTCAGACAAGAAACAAGCTGGGGGAAACCGCAAAGTAATAACAATTACAAAAGGCAGAACTGGTCCCAGAGACAATCGGGCCAAAGACGCCAACGCGTCAATAATATAGCCCAGCCCCAACAGGAGGAAACAGAATATGCCGCCACAGCTGAGGCTGAGGTTGCCACCATTGAGGAAGATAGCGATACCGCCGAGCTTAACCACCTCCTCCATTTTTTATCGACTGCCGTTCGTCGAGCGACAGTTGGCTGGAAAAACAGTAAAAATTCTCATCGACACGGGGGCGGCCAAAAATTACGTGAAGCTCGTAAAGGAGCTAAGAAACGTAATGCCGGTCGAGACCCCTTTCACTGTGAGCTCTATTCACGGCTCCAGTGACGTCCAAAACAAGTGCGTAATGCGCATCTTTGGATTAGACATCCCATTTTTCCTCTTGGATACACTGAGCACATTCGATGCTATAATAGGCTTCGATTCGCTAACGCGAGCAGGAGTAGCATTGGACCTAGGCAACAGCGTAATAAAATACGCAAGCGTCACTGAAAAGCTCAAATTTTTTGACTGCCAGAATGTCAATTTCACAAAAATCGATGATATAGTGGTGCCAAATTCGGCTAAAGGCGAATTCAAAAAAATTATTCTGAAAAGAATTAAGGTGTTTTCGACCTCTAACGAGGCGCTCACCTTTAACACTTCGGTCATCGCTACTATTCGAACGACGAGTGACGAACCTGTCTACTCCAAGTTATACCCCTATCCTATGGGGGCAGCGGACTTTGTAGACAAAGAAGTCAAAGAGTTGCTGCAAAATGGCATAATTAGGCCGTCCAGATCCCCATACAATAGCCCTACCTGGGTGGTTGACAAAAAAGGGACCGACGATAATGGCATCAAGAAGAAGCGATTAGTAATCGACTTCAGGAAGCTGAACGAGCGAACAATCGCCGATCGCTACGCCATGCCAAGCATACCCATGATTCTAGCGAACTTGGGGAAAGCTAAATTCTTTACCACCCTAGACTTAAGGTCAGGGTACCATCAAATATACCTGGCTGAAAAGGACCGAGAGAAGACCTCGTTCTCAGTCAATGGTGGGAAATACGAATTTTGCGTATTTCGCGCTAAAAGACTGCGAACTGAACTACGCCACCAACGAAAGATAATTATTGGCGATAGTCTGGGCAATAGGCAAACTCAAAAACTACCTACACGGTAACAAGGGGCTACGGATCTTTACAGACCACCAGCCCCTCACATATGCGGTATCCGACAAAAACACCAACGCTAAGATTAAGCGATGGAAAGCATTTATTGATGAGAACAACGGGAAAGTGCTTTACACACCCGGGAAGCCAAGCGTTCGTGAGCGTTCGCTCTCATACACCATAGAAACTACAGACAAACCTCTTAATTGCTTTAGAAACCCAATGATTTTGGAAGAAGCAAGCCAACAGCTTCGGCGGGATTTCATAATCTTCGGAAATAAAACCCTCCATATCGTTGATTTTAATAATAAGGACTCGCTTGTTGAATCTGTTAAGAAAATCATCAACGCCAACGTTGTGAATGCGATTCATTGTGATTTCCCTACACTGGCTCGTATCCAACATGCCTTGAGGCAGGAATTTCCTGCGACGAAGTTTTGGCATTGTAAAAACTTCGTCAGCGACATCACCAAGGCTAACGAACAGCTTGAAATCGCTAACACCGAGCACAATCGCGCTCATAGGGCTGCACAGGAGAACGCAAAGCAAATTCTCCGGGATTACTACTTCCCGAACATGTCTAAGTTAGCTAGCGAAGTGGTCGCAAATTGTAAGGTCTGCAATAAAGCTAAATACGACCGCCATCCCAAAAAGCGGTCAAAAAAATCTTTTTAACCTGCATTGACAAATTTTCCAAATTCGCTATCGTACAGCCCTTGGTTTCTAGGGCAATAATAGATGTACGAGCACCTATCCTCCAATTGGTAAATTTCTACCCTAACACCAAGACCATATTTTGCGATAATGAGGCCTCCTTTAACTCTGAAACAATCACATCATTGCTGAAAAACAGCATCGATGTCGTCAATGCGCCACCGCTACACAGTAGCTCCAATGGCCAAGTAGAGAGGTTTCACAGTACCCTGGCGGAAATTGCCAGATGCCTCAAAATTGATTTATTAAATTTGGTTATCGTGCCTTAAGGTCCGTGACAACGGAGAAAAGTATCTCCCACCGTAAACTTCCGAAGAAGGAAGCAAGTCGAAGCGACCACTCGATTCTCCAGTGGCTGCCAACCTTGGTGGTCACCACTACCCGAACCTTGGGAGCCTTGGGAGCTATAGCGACGAGCCTTGGGAGCTATAGCGACGAGGGCCACCAGCGGCAGCAACCAACCGCTGACCCCTGCCACTGATCTTCCACCAGCCGGCTCTACCCCTGCCACTGATCTTCCACCAGCCGGCTCTACCCCTGCCACGGAGGCACAGCCAGCCGGCACAAGCAACTAAATAATTTACACTCTATGAAGGTCTAATGATGGGTATGACGATGAATCCATCCAGTTGCAGCTCCAGATGAATTAAAATGTTGTTTCGCGACGTGGCTTTAAGATTTGTTCCTTTTTTCTCTTTCTTTATATTATCACACCACAACCGCTGTGAGCTACTCTTTTATTTTTTCTTTATATATTCTTTTATATATTGTTTCACTGTCACTTATTGTTGCTTTGTTATACCCTTGCAGAGGGTATTATAATTTTGGTCAAAAGTGGGCAACGCAGTGAAGGAGACATCTCCGACCCTATTAAGTATATACATTCTTGATCAGGATCAGGATATATCGACTCGGCTCCGCCCGAAGTTAGCTTGGATTTCTTGTTTTATTTAATAATTATACACAGCAGTCCACCCGGAGCGCCAAAATGATGAACGAGATTATTTAATCTCACAAATTTCACGAGAAATAAAGAAACAGGGTTGTTGCGCAAGTTATTAATTGACAATAAAAAAACATGCGTGCGTAAGTTATAAATCGACAAAAAAAAAAACATGCGTGCATTCAGCTTCACATAATTCGATCTATGTATATTCAATATTGAACTTAAGCCTAGCAGAGAGCGCATCTGAGCATTTCTTTCGCACCCGATCCGCCCTATACTAACTTATAGTACACATCATAGTAGACTCATAGTAGTATAGTAGACAGGACTTCAGTTTCTTTTCCATTAATCTATATATTATTAATCTATATAACCTCTACATTGACAAGAACAATAAAATTTACAGTCCACTCTTCAATCACCTCGTAGTCATTCAAGACGGATGTTTTTGTAGTTTTCTGTGCAATAGGACGGGTGAGGATGGAATAGCTATGCTAGACGAGGTAGATGGCTATGTAGATCCAGAACATGGCTACATATTTTACGAGGAAAAATATCTAACAACGACGTAATAATCAATTTGCCACATAAAATGCAAATTTAACGGTTTGTTGGAAATTGTTCAGAATGGCCTGCTTTCAAAGACATTTATGAGAGCACAATTCGTGAGTTCTCTTTTGGAGCAGTTTATGAAGCTGCCAAAAATTACAAGGACAAATACAGCAAAGTTACGAAAGGTGTCAGAAGGCGCAAATGAAATAGTGCGTGGTGCGGACACCATCGGGGAAACAGGACAAGATTGTTGGATCATCAACTTGGCTTTGGAGAAGCTAGGCGCAGACACTCGACGCAGGTGGATCGAGCACAGTGTGGAGTTAAACTCACCCATGCTGGAGGAACTCTTCAAATTTTTTTCTTTGTTTGCCAAGGAAAACACTGTCTGCTCAATTGTTTGAAACCTCGTCCTGCCAAGACGAGGGCTGCGTCCACCGAGAAAGTAAAAAAAACCCTATATTACTCGTAGCGCTTCGATCCTGTATGGTTCCTGGATGGGTCTAGCTTCCTCCTAAGCCCTTGGTTTGATATGGTATGGTATGATAATATGCTCCACGTTCTTCCTGCTCGTGAAAGGGTCCGCCTCCGTTTAGTGTTCTGCCAAATCTAGTCCAGAGTCCGCCATCCATGACGATATGTACATTATCGCCTCGTTCGCTTTGGTCTCCACTTGGTTTCCTTGGCCACCAATACTGGAGCAAGGTAGTCCGCGAAGAGGATAAGCTTGCATCCCTCCATAAGCTCGATCCTGAGCACTTCGTCGTACATGATGTTTCAGAGGAGCGGTTCGAGAACCGATCGTTTGGATCTTAAAGACTATATAAAGTGGACGGATATTTATTTTTTGTGCAGATTGCGTTATTATCAAATCTTTTTGTGCAGATTGCGTTATTATCAAATCTTTTATTAGTTGATTCGGTGATAATCACCGGGTGATTATTTTTATTTATTTATATTTATATTTAAAACCAATTTTTTCATCAAAAACATCCTTATCGCTTGGCGTGTACTGTGATATATTTGGAGGTAAAATGACAAGATTATTAATTTTCTTCCAAACTACCTCCTCTGCTCTGCTTGTCTATCTTTTACGGTGTTGCTTCTATCGTGTAGAGATACGAATCTCTATTATTTAACTCACACGAATCGCTGTCTTTAATGTGCCTTTTTCGTTTCCGTGGTGCAGTGGTTCAAGGAACGTCAATAAGAAAAAAAAAATATAATAATAAATTAATTATTGAATAATCATGCAAAGGGTACCAATTAGTCAGGCAATAAGCAACGGAACCGGAACCATCATAGAAGCCACCGATCGGATATCAATTAAATCCGCAGAGTGAATAATCATCACATTCTTCGACCAAAGTCAATTGGCACCAGAAATCGAGACTTTCAAGCAAGGTATACAAGCAATAAAACAAGTATATGAAGACTGTCCAACGATAATCCACACTTTAGAACAGGAGGTAGCCAAGATGGCATAACTCATAAAATAGTGGAGAACCAAACATCAACCCTGGATACCACCATCCAGGATTGGATATTATGAGAAGGACAACAATCGAAGCTCAAAAAAACAATCCAGGAATTAGAAGCCAGCCTGTACAGTATCAAGGTATTAAGCTACGCATCAAGTCGATATGTCCCTCACACTGAATTGGTCGATGCAGGTTATTTAAAAAATACAAACACACCTTCCACCAGAAAGACGACTACATATGGGACACAGGTGCGACAACCCGAGACTTGTGTCGACTGGCAACCACTCAGATACGGGAAACCGACAACTTGTTGGAGTTGTCAATATTGCCAGCTGCGGAAACCAAATCACTTTGCAAAATGTTTTGTATTGCAAGGATATTCTACATAACCTGCTATCGGTAAAGAAAATGCAGGATGCAGGCTTGACCATTGAATTTAAGAATGGTAAATTGGCTTTTAATGGAATCTGTGAGTACAATGTACCTATTAAAAAATTTCAATTGAACAGTAAAGTATTTACTTCTAAAATTTCAAATAGTGCTGAGTATCGATTATGGCATGAAAGATTAGGTCACATAAGTGTATGAAAATTTTTAGAAATAAAGCGAAATAGTTATTCTGCAGATACTAATATTTTAAGCAAAATTGATTTAAACCATGAATTATGCGAGGCTTGTATAAATGGCAAGCAATCTAGATTAAAGTTTCAAAAATTTAAAATAAGGAAAATATTAAAAGACCTTTGTTTGTTGTTCATTTCAATGTTCATTTCAATAGCCATTGGCAGCCATCTTTAAGGTCGGAGCTGCTGAAAAATTAACGAGGTACGGGTCCTTTACTGATTTTGCGTTTATTTGTCGGAAGTCCACGTCCAAGCTATGGACAGCCTATCCTCCAGGCATCCGCTCCATCTTTCTCTTCTCGGGATCGTGACTTGGTGGCCTGAGCAGTTTATTGTTGTTCCGAATTCTGCGAGGAAATCCCATCCAAGCACCGCGCTGTCTCCCATACCTTGCAACACTAACATATTAAAATTGTTCTCCTTGTTGCCAAAGCTTACTGTTGTCTATAATACCATTTGTGTCTTCGTGTGGCTCCGGTTGGCCAACTTTATTGGTCTCCTTGTTGTTCTCTGCTCTCCGGCGATTCCCGGGTTCTCCGATAGTTTTTTTGAGATGAAACTAGCCGTTGCCCCGGTGTCAATCGTGGCCTGAACTTCTGCACCTCCGACCTTGACAATCCTCCACCTAGTTCTGAGAGACAGCATTTCGCAATCTCTGCCTTCCTCTCTACGGCTGAGATCCCTGCGCGTTTCCCGCTCTTTGGCAGCATTCTGTGCTCCTCACCCCTATTGCGCAGCACATCTTGCAGAACAAAATTCTGGTGTTTCTGCACCCACTGGCTCAATGACCCAAGCCTCCGCACCTGTTGCATGCCTGCGCTGGGTTTTCTATTTGACCCTGTCTAGGCGTCGCTACCCACTGCCCAATCGTCTGTCTTTGACTTCGGCTTGCTGCCCATTGTTGACTCGGCTGCAGTTGCCTGGGGTCTACCGTCCATTGTTGACTCGGCTGCTGTTGCTGCCGCATTTGATGTCGATCCTCCGGCTGCCATCTCTGCCCCCATCCCTGTCCTGGGTGGCTCTGTTCCTCCGGTGGTTTCTGGTGCCGTTCCTCTTTTGGCCACCTTTTACCGCGGAGGCTTGCCTATTAAAAACTTCTTCTTCCAAGGCCAGCACCTCGAATTCCTCGGCTAGACCCATAACCTCCTCGAGCGATGCGCATGCGTATGGCCTCATGAACATTTTCATGCGCGGCATGCAGTTCTCCACCAGCCTCTCAATCACCTCCTTCGTGGACTTTCCTAAATGCTTCATTAGCGTCTGAAGGTCCACCATATACTCCTTGAACGGTTCCCCTCGCTGCTGTTTCCGCTGCCGGACCGGGTCTGCCAGTTTCTCAAAATATCCTTTCGGCAAGAAAACGGCCTCGAAGCTTCTCCTAAACTCCTTCCATGTGGGCCACTCTCATCGTTCATTATAAACCATATTTGCGCTTTGCCCTGGAGTAGTTCTGGCATCGCCCGTGGGTTTGTGTTTATTTCCAAACCGTAAGTTTTAGCGGACCATGCTACTCGGTCCACGAACTTTAGAGGATCTCCTGTTCCATCGAATCGGAACGACCACTCCCCAACTTGTTTGGCCACTTTCGCATAGTCAACCTGCAGCGGGACTGGATTACGCACTTGTGGCTCCATGCTCCTTGTGCTTTTCATTTCTGGCACTACCAGGATTTGAATGGCGTGGACCTCTGCGCATATTTCTCCTCGAATCCACGCGTGACCGCTATCACTTCGTCGTCTTTCGTATCGTCGACCCACCTTGCAACAAGTGCCCTCATGATCTCTACTATTCCATCCGCTGGGAGACCGAGGTCTCGGCACACTTCGCACAGCTCCTCTTTGCGAAGCGCATAAATCCGACAGGATACAGGAAACCGACCACTTGTTGATGTTCCACACTAGCAACCTTCTGATGAAAGATGACGAATTCACTATATATCGTATGGAGCCAATAACAAAAGCAACTAAAGAAGGCTTAGTATACCAAAAATACAAACAAGGTATTTGGCGAAAGATGACCACCGAAAACACCACTTCGAGATAAGTCACGAAAACTTGAATCAATGTATTATAGGAAATAAAAAAAACAAGGTATGCGAATAAAAAAAAGCTATTCGGCCCGAACGCCCATTAATTACCGTGTACAATGGCAGCAAGATATCGGGTAGAAAAATGTAAACCAGAGCCTGACAGTGAAGGTGTGAATGGCCAGCACATGGAAAAATAAAGACAACATTAGGGCAGTTGGATCAGTTAGATCGATTTTTTGTTGCACATTACATGAAATTATTATTAAAAGAAGTTAAATCAGCCAAATATATTGTGAATATTGCGGACTATTCTGGATCCATCTTTTTCACCGAGAGAAGTGCACCTGGAGGTAGTAACATAGGCATTCCTGGCGTCCTTAAAAATATTCCTTAAAAATATACGACGTAGGATGCCATCTAAGACCAATTTTTTTGGAGCTTACAAAGTAAAACACAAATCAATGGAATACAAGTTTGCATATGACGCACAAAAGTGATGAACAAGAGTTACAACAACAAGGTTAAACAAGGTATATATATATATATACATATATATATATCCGTATCCGCAAATACACTTAATGCAAAATATATCTGCAAAATATAAGTAAGCAACATTCCAGAGCCTACCGTGGGAATAATTCAAATAGGCTAGACACAAACCCTTTCCCATAGCATTATCATTGGCATCCAGACATAAACATAGACATAAACCATTCACACTCACACCATTCACACTTGATGTTTAGACGTAAACATCAAACCCCTTTTGCTCCAAATTCATAAACAAGTGCCTTTCCTGGGAACCTACATGTCAGCATAAAACTCTGACCAATAAAAACTATTCAACCAAAGTCCATCTATGCTGGCAGCGTCGCTGTCACTTATAAAAGCTATAGTTATAAAAAAATTTACTTTGTAAAATCAGTTTATAATCAACGATCAATCCAATAGGATATCTTTATAACTCATTCTTGATATTTAAAAATAAAATTTATAAAATGAAAATCTTAATTTTTATCATTAATTTTTATAATTATTATCCTCGCGTGTTTTAAGAATCGAACTAAATACATCGCGAATTTATTGTATCCGCAAAACGGATCTATAAACATTTCTAAACATTAGAGAAATCACGAATGAGGATTTCTAGAGTAACGTGCAACAAACATTACATAAAAAATTGTAATACCAGTGAACTCAGCATTAGTCAAATCACGAATGAGGATTTCTAATATCTATTTGAAATAAACAAATAAAAAAAAAATAATAAATATAATCAACACAATTAAAAAAAAACATATATACCAAATTAAATAAAAAAATAAAAATTTTAAAATGCAATCTGAACAAGCATCCATATCAGCTGCAGCAAGCCACATCCTGTCTGACAGGAATATAAATCATTTCTTCACGGAACTAAAACAAATTGACGAATTTGATGGTGATACAATGTATTTAGCACTATTTAAAGTGTTGATAACTTGATTACCCAATACAAAACAACATCGTCTACTCATAATGAAATCATACAAGGAGCTATCCTAAACCTCATCGTTGGACCTGCGATGCTGTAGGTCTTTATGATGATGATGATATATATAATTTATCCCGAAGTGTTGAAAATCGATATAATATACCAATGGTCTCCACATCTAATACTCCTAATACTAATAATTCTAATAATAATCAAAGGGACAGAAACCAAAATTCCAATCAGAATGTAGGAAAAAATAGGAGTCAAAATTATAATAACCGTGGGACATATAATTATCAACAAAGACAAACTACTTTTGATTCAAATAGAAATTTTAATTCAAACTATAATAACACTGTGCGACAAAAAAAAAAAAAGAAATACACTTGGGAAACGAGATAGTGTAGGTTGATAATCTGGTTGAAGAGAACTCAAAAATATTTTTTAAATATTTTTGGAACCCTCCAATTTTTATTTATTTAAAAAAACCCGTTTTTCAGGACTTTTTTGCGTTTAAAAATTCCTGAACGCGTTTTTTTCAACCGATTTCAAAATTTTTGGGTGTTTTTCAATAGTTAAATGTTGTAGCTTTTAAAAAAAAAATATATCTTCGGTTTTGTTGAACAAAAAGGACAACATTTTTACACCTGAAACTGAAGTTTTCGACTTTTATTCGTGTTTTTCGGATTTTGATGCCAGTTTTTCGGTACAACTTACAAAAATTGGGCCATTTTTGATACATATCAATGTTGTCTCATTAATTCTGAATAAAACGAGACAAATTTCATAAAAAAATAATGAAAATTGGTGAAGTTATGACTCTTTTCCCAAAAAAAGTCAACTCAAGCGTTATAACTTTAACAATTTTTATTATTTTTTGATGAAATTTGTCTCGTTTTATTCAGTATTAATGAGACAATATTAATATGTGGCATAAATGACAGAATTTTTGTCAGAAGAAAGCAATATACTCTTATTTTTATACACATTGTTCCTACGAAGCGCTCGCTAGGTTGAGTTGACTTTTTTTGGGAAAAGCGTTATAACTTCACCAATTTTCATTATTTTTTGATGAAATTTGTCTCGTTTTATTCAGAATTAATGAGACAACATTTATATGTATCAAAAATGGCCGAATTTTTGTAAGTTGTACCGAAAAACTGGCATCAAAATCCGAAAAACACGAATAAAAGTCAAAAACTTCAGTTTCAGGTTTAAAAATTTTGTCCTATTTGTTCAACAAAATCAAAGATATATATTTTTTTCAAAAGCTACAACATTTTACTATTAAAAAACACCGAAAATTTTGAAATCGGTTGAAAAAAAACGTGTTCAGGAATTTTTAAGCGCAAAAAAGTCCCGAAAAACGGGTTTTTTTAAATAAATAAAAATTGAAGGGTTCCAAAAATATAAAAAAAATATTTTTGAGTTCTCTTCGACCAGATTAACAACCTACACTATCTCGATTCACAAGTGTTTTTTCACTGTCGCACCGTGTTATAATTATAGATACTCTCAAAATCCTTCAAGTCAAAACTCCCCAAATTATAATCGATCTGTTAATGTTCCTCAAAAACTATCAGACCAACAGAACAGACCAGAACCAATGGAAATAGTTGAAAATTTTCAGACACAAACCTCGGAAGAAATTCAACAGCAATAAAAATAAAAATTGAGAATAGACCATGCATTTGCTTTATTGACACAGGTTCCAGTATAAGTTTAATAAATGAAAATTTTTTAAAATATCCTTTTAAAGAGAATAATATAAAAGTTCAAACAGTAGGAAATGCAGTCACTTTGAATAAATCCATTGAATTCATAATTCCAAAATTATTTAAATCTAAATCTAAATTTTTTGTCAAAGAATTTTCCAATCATTACGATTTTCTTTTAGGATGTAATATTTTAAACCTTACATCAGCCCAAATAGATTTTGGAAAGAATATTGTTAAACTAAATAATTACGAATTTCCAATGATCAATATAATACAGGAACATAACAAAAATTATACAAACATGTTAGAAGATGAAGAACACATTTACGCATTGGAAACGGAATTAACAACTAGTTATAGTCAGGAAAAATCGGCACTACATTCTCTAATTTCCAAATTCTTTGATATTCAGTATCATGAGGGTGATAATTTGACCTTCACAAATGAAATCAAACATAAAATAAAAACTAAACATGAAGATCCCATTTATAGAAGACCATATACTTATCCCTATATTTATGACAATGAAGTAGAAAACCAAATAGCAGATATGATTAAACAAGGTATTGTCCGCAAATCTAAATCTCCTTATTGTAGTCCTATAGTAATAGTACCCAAGCATCGGGCACCGGATGCATCGGGCATTCCAAAATTTCGTATGGCTATTGATTACAGAGGACTTAACGGAGAGTTAGCAGAAGAGTTATTTTCCTAACAGAGTTAGGAAAATGTCAATATTTTACAACGATAGATCTGGCAAAGGGATTCCATCAAATTGAAATGGACCCAAGATCAATTCAAAAAACCGCATTTTCCACCTAGAAAGGACACTATGAATATACTAGAATGCCTTTCGGTCTAAAAAGTGCTCGTGCTACATTCCAGCGATGTATGAATAATATTCTTCATGATATAATAGGAACTCGTTGCCTAGTATATTTAGATGATATTATTATATTTTCAACCTCCTTCCAAGGATGGTTCGGTTGCAGTCGTCGCATGCAGACGTGTTTTTATTGTGCTCCGGGAAAAAATATTCAATAAAATCATAAAAGTGCAGTGACTGCTCTAAGAAATCTACAATAACGCGAAAAGACGCTTTTTGCGATGAAATCGCTAATGTTTATATTGATTAATTAATTAATTAATTAATATAAAACACAACACTTAAAACTCAAACTAAATCAACCTCGACTGCAATGAGTTCAAACGACGTTCGCACACAACGTCAACGTGAGCTAGACGAGAGACGGCTCTCAGTACAAAGAAACAACGCGTACTTCTCTTTTAAAGCAACCGAAAACCATGCAAGCTCCGATCAAGCTCGGTCAATTACCCCCAACTTGACCGAATTCTTAAACGTAGAGAGCGAGAGAGCGCGTTCCTGCTCCCCCTCGATACCATCGATGTCTCTGCAGCCAAAGAGTGCAGTAACTAGCACCTCAATTTCTTTGACAACGTCAACAGTAACAACAACAACAACCGCAACTGTATCGACAGCGCGTTTAACGACGTCATCAGCTAGCAGCGCAAATAGTAATACGCCCGCGCTGCCCGAAAACCAAAACAAAAACAAAAACAATGACTATATAAAGCCGGCTGTGCAGACTGGCATGGATCGCTACATCCAAATCAAAAGGAAGCTGAGCCCCCTGAATTCCAAACGCAAAATAACCCGTGGCAATGCTAGCCTAGTAGCAAAAGAAACGCCCATTAACTCAAACCGATTTAAAATCTTGGCAGACGCCGATGAGGTTGAGGCGGTCGAATCCACTGAAGTTGGGAAAAGGAAGCCAAAACCTCCGCCTATCTATATACGCGAAAAAAGTTCCAATGTTCTTGTCAACAAAATTATTGAGCTTATTGGTAAGGATAACTTCCACATAATACCCCTTGTAAAGGGCAACATTCAAGAAACAAAAGTTCAAATGAAGTCTGAAGATAACTATAGAGTATTATCAAAATATCTTACCGAGAATAAAAAGAACTTTTACAGGTACCAGCTAAAAAGCAGCAAGGGCCTGCAAGTCGTACTTAAGGGCATAGAGCCCGAAGTAACGCCTGCAGAGATAAAAAAGGCGCTACAGGAGAAGGGTTTTAGCGCCAAGACAGTCTTTAATATCCTTAACAGGGATAGAAAGCCGCAGCCACTCTTTAAGGTTGAGCTTGAACCAGAAACCAAGCTCCTGAAGAAATACGAAGTGCACCCAATATACAATCTTCAGTACCTGCTGCACCGCAGAATTACAGTTGAGGAACCGCACAAACGCAATGGCCCGGTACAATGTGCGAACTGCCAGGAATATGGCCATACAAGGTCATACTGTAAACTGCGCCCGGTGTGTGTAGTTTGCGGAGAGCTTCATGACTCCGCACACTGCCCAGCGAGCAAAGATGACAGCAACTCGAAAAAGTGCGGCAACTGCGGTGGCAATCACACTGCTAATTATAGAGGATGCCCAGTCTATAAGGAGCTGAAAAGTCGCATCCACCAGAAAGGAATAGCTGCCCGCACCCAAAATGGACAGTTCACGGCGTCCAGATCAAACCCTGAAGTCTTCTTCTCGACTGCAGCCAGATCCTCACTAGGACCCATTAACGTTGACAAAAATGTGACATACGCAAGCGCCTTAAAATCAGGACCGGCGACACCTGCCTCAAGAAGCTCATTTCTGCAATCAGCATATCAAGAACCGAACACGGCTCAGCAACATCAACCAACAGAGCAGCCAAAAAGCAACTTTGAAGCTATGATATGCAGCCTACAACAAAGCCTGACGGAATTTATGTCGTTTATGCGCACAACTATGCAAGATTTAATGCGAAACCAAAATCTATTGATTCAAATGCTGGTTTCACAACAATCCAAATAATGGCTTTCCTACGGATATCTACGTGGAACGCTAACGGCGGTTCGCAACATAAACTTGAGTTAGCTCAATTCCTACTCGACAATCACATCGATGTAATGCTGCTTTCGGAAACACACCTCACAAACAAATACAATTTTCAACTACGAGGATATTCATTCTACGGAACAAATCATCCAGATGGTAAAGCACATGGTGGGACTGGAATTCTAATCAGAAGCCGCATAAAGCACCATTATCAAAACAAATTTGCTAAAAACTACCTACAGGCCACATCTATAAATATACAACTAAATACTGGCAACCAACTTACACTAGCCGCCGTATACTGCCCCCCTCGCTTCAATATAGCTGAAGATGAGTTTATGCAGTTTTTCAACACACTTGGAGACCACTTCATAGCAGCAGGAGACTACAATGCCAAGCACACACACTGGGGATCCCGTCTCGTGACTCCAAAAGGGAAGCAGCTCTATAATGCAATTATCAAAGCCAAGAACAAGCTCGACTATGTTTCTTCTGGCACACCAACATACTGGCCGGCAGACCCAAGGAAACTACCAGATTTAATAGACTTTGCGATTACCAAAAACATCCCTAAAAATCTGATAAGCGCCAATTGCCTATCGGATCTTTCATCTGATCACTCGCCTGTCCTGTTTATTCTACTGCGACATCCAGGAACATTGGAACAACCATTAAAATTGACCTCACAGAAAACCAATTGGGTTAAGTACAGAAAATATATCAGCTCACACATTGAGCTAAGTCCTCATCTCCACGATGAAGCCAACGTAGACAGCTTTGTTAATTCACTTGAGTCTGTACTCGTCTCTGCAGCTCGAGCCTCAACATCGCAAACTATAAATACACAAAGCAATAAAAAGACAAATCTACAAATCGAACAGCTCGTCCTCGAAAAGCGGCGTTCACGTCGCGAGTGGCAATTCCACAGATCGCCATCTACTAAGCAAAGCTTTAGACATGCCTCACGTCAACTTACTAAAGCCCTACAGCAAGAAGAAGCTTATGTCCACCGCCGCTATATAGAGCAATTGTCAACTTCTAGTACAAAACACTCACTATGGAGAGCTCACCCAACTCTAAGCTCACCGAAAGAAACAGTGATGCCTATTAGAAATCCCACAGGCGGCTGGGCGCGCAGCGATGCAGACAGAGCCAGCACGTTTGCCAATCACCTCAAAAATATCTTCCAACCAAATCCGGCCACTAGTGCCTTTACTCTGCCGACTTTACCATATGAGCCTCAGCTTCAACATGAACCAATCGAGTTTCGCCCAAACGAAATCGCTAATATCATCAAAAACCAACTAAATCCGAAAAAATCACCAGGCTGCGACCTCATAACTCCCAAAATGATCATTGAGCTTCCATATTGCGCCGTCTGCACTATCACCCAGCTCTTCAATGCCATCGCAAAACTTGGCCACTTTCCAGCGAGATGGAAAAAGTCAATTATAATAATGATAGCAAAGCCGGGAAAAGACCACACAATTCCCACGTCGTATAGACC
Source organism: Drosophila ananassae (assembly GCF_017639315.1). NCBI lineage: Eukaryota > Metazoa > Arthropoda > Insecta > Diptera > Drosophilidae > Drosophila > Drosophila ananassae. The sequence continues at coordinate 654,069 of NW_025319055.1, forward strand.
TATAAGCCTACTTTCATGCTTATCTAAACTCTTTGAGAAATGCATTCTGACTCGAATAAACACATACCTAAGGATCCAGGAAGGAATCCCGTCACATCAGTTTGGGTTTCGTGAAAAGCACGGTACAATTGAGCAGGTCAACCGGATAACAGCAGAAATTCGGAATGCATTCGAAAAACGCGAGTACTGTACCGCAATATTTCTAGATGTCTCTCAAGCATTTGATAGAGTCTGGCTAGAAGGTCTAATGTACAAAATCAAGACAATGCTCCCTTGTAATACCCACAAGCTTTTAGAGTCTTACCTCTACGACAGAAAATTTGCTGTGAGGTGCAACACTGATATATCTGACGAATTCACTGTTGGAGCTGGAGTTCCTCAAGGAAGCGTACTCGGACCAACATTATATGTTCTCTACACAGCAGACATCCCGACAAGCACACGATTAACAACATCTACGTTTGCTGATGATACAGCTATTCTTAGCCGCTCAAAATGCCCGATGCAAGCAACTGCGCAGCTAGCTCTTCATCTGGTGGATGTTGAAAAATGGCTATCAGACTGGCGAATTAAAGTAAACGAACAAAAATGCAAGCACGTTACGTTCACCTTGAATAGGCAAAACTGCCCGCCCCTTACGCTAAACAACACCCTACTCCCGCAAGCAAACGAGGTAACATATCTAGGAGTACACCTCGATAGAAGACTCACATGGCGTCGGCACATAGAAGCTAAAAGAACCCACCTAAAGCTAAAAGCCAGCAGCCTTCATTGGCTTATCAACGCTCGGTCTCCCCTTTGCCTTGAATATAAAGTCCTGCTGTATAACTCGGTACTTAAACCTATATGGATGTACGGCTCCCAGTTATGGGGGAATGCCAGCAATAGCAATATTGACATAGTCCAGCGAGCTCAGTCGAAGATCTTGAGAACAATCACCGGGGCACCTTGGTACGTTCGCAACGAAAACATACATCGCGACTTAAACATTCTTCCAGTCAAAGATGTGATCGCAGAACAGAAGGAAAAGTACTTTAGCAAGCTATTGTCGCACCCTAACCACCTGGCGAGAGGTCTAACAAGGTTGAGTAACCAATCACGACTTCGTCGGAATGACCTACCCACCCAGCGACCGTCTTGAGGAACGTGCAACCAGAATGCAGTCTTAGTCTACTGTTAGTTAAATGTTAATGTTAAGATTTGAAAACTTATTGTTAGTCTCAAAATTAAGAGAAGATCCAATAAATAAAAGCAAAGTTTAATAAAAAAAAAAAAAAAAAACCTCCTTCCAAGAACATATTCAGTCCCTTCAAAAAGTCTTCGTCCGATTAAGAAAATGCAATCTTAAACTTCAATTAGATAAATGTGAATTTACGAAAAGAGAAACAGAATTTTTGAGAATAATTCATTCTGAAGGAATTAAAACAAACTAAAATAAAATTCAAGCTATTCACGATTTTAAAATTCCAAGTACTCCTAAACAAATCCAGTCAATCCCAGATTCTGAAAAAACATTTGAATTAACTGCTGATGCTAGTAATTATGCTTTAGGAGCTGTCTTAGCTCAAGAAGGTAGACCAGTTTGCTATGCAAGTAGAACATTAAATGGTCATGTAATAAATTATTCAACTAGCAAAAAACAGTTATTAGCCGTAGTCTGGGCAACTAAGGAATTCCGACCCTATCTATTTGGATTACAATTTAAAATTACATCCGATCATAAACCACTAGTTTGGTTACACAATATTAAAGAACCTAATATGATATTGCAAAAATGGAAAGTATATCTTAGTCAAAATGATTGTGGTATGAATTACATTAAAGGAAAGGAAAATTATGTAATTATGTAGTATGTGGACGCCTTATCTAGGCGTCTAAATATAAAAAAGAATCAAAAGATGAACCACTAGAAGAAACATTTCAAAACGAAGATGATTTACAAGGCACAGGAGCTACTATACATAGCGCCCAAGAAGACAATGGCAATTGTATTCAGATTACAGAGCGTCCAATTAATGTTTTCAGTCACCAATTAATATTTGAAAAGAGAAATGAAGATAGTAATGAATTAGTCCGGTATTTAAAAAAAAACAATTAATACAATAAAATATTTAAAAGGGCTTTCATGGAATTAATTAAACCAAATTTGAGAACAAAATTAATGAAAACATCAGTAATACTTTCTAATATATCTACCTACGCAGATTTTCACGAGAAAGTAATTAATATTCATGAGAAAACTATTCATCAAGGTATTAAAAAAACATATGACGATTTTAAAGCTAAATACTATTTTCCAGATGGACAAAAATTAATCCAAAATATAATTAATAAATGCGATATTTGTAATTTATGCAAGGCAGAACATAGAAAAGTATCATTAACATTTGAAAAAACCCCTGAAAGTAAAAATATCCGTGAGAAATATGTAATTGACTATTATTTTATTGATGAAAGAAAATTGTTAACTTGTATTGATTACCAATTAAAAATTTGTTTCAATTTTAGAAAGTCATACCACAGATTGGATCGAAAGTAAAAAAGCATTACTTAAAATATTTAATATGTTAGGTAAACCAAAAATAATAAAAATGGATCAAGATCCCGGATTAGTATGCAAATCATTACAAAATTGGTTAGAAAAAGAAAATATTGAGATCGAAATTACTAGTAGCAAGAATGGTATAGCTGATATAGAAAGAGTTCACAAAACAATTAATGAAAAATTACGAATCATAAATACACTTAATGATGCTGAAGACAAGCTCATGAATATCGAAAAAGCTACTGTAGTATGCACATATATTGAATACCCACTGTACCGAAAATACTTAAAGGGTACGCACTGTAACACTTTGTTGCAGTGTTTACATATTTCAAAGTCCCGGTCATAAATCCCAAGTGGCCGAAATAGGATCCGATCGTTATGGCTTAGCCTACACACGGGAAATGCTAGCGTCGGCATAACTGCAACGAACGGACAGCATATGCATACCCCTCGCGCCTACACTTGAGAGCGCATAGCAATATACATAGGTATATAGATACATAGCCGTCCCTCTGCAGCTGCCTGCGAGCAGCGCAGCTATGAGACTTAGCCTTAATTAGACTTAAAGAATATTGTAAAAAGCAGAGACATTTCGATCGTTGGAGCGGCACCATTGCTGCTCCAACCAAATAAAATACAAATATACAAATCTAAACTAAAAGAATGGAATTACTTAAATTACCCAAATACAACGCAGGGATCAACGAGGAATATACATCACTACATATGTTTATAATCATGAAATAACACATGACACTACAGGTAGAACCCCTGCAGAAATATTTATTTTCGGTATAGAACCTAATAAAAATGTCAAAAAAATAAAATAATCAAAATTTGATAAAATTAATGAAAAACGGGAAGAATATGAGGTAGATTTAAATTATGGAAAAGTTTAAAAAGATATGAAACGTAAGCCGAAACTTGTTAATCCATTTAAGAAAACAGGAAAAATTATACAAAACGATGAAAAAAAGTAAAAATGTCTATTTACTATTGAATACAGGAACTATAAAAATACCTCTTAATTACGAACACCACATGATAGAAATAAATCAAACAAAAATATTAAATACATACAAAGAATTTATAAAATATGAAAATTTATAAATTTCAAATTCTGACTCTGATATTGAAAGTGATAATAATAGTACCATGGACAACGTTACCATTAATAACGGCTCAACAAATTAGTATTGTCCCAATAACTTCAAAAAATGGTTATTTACTATTGAATACAGGAACTATAAAAATACCTCTTAATTACGAACACCACATGATAGAAATAAATCAAACAAAAATATTAAATACATACCAAGAATTTATAAAATATGAAAATTTATATAAAACAGTTCCAGATATAGCATTGGCACTTAAACAATTAAAACATGAAATAAAAGGGATTATCCCATCAAATAGACAAAAACGGGGATTAATAAATGTTGTAGGATCAGCTCACAAATATTTGTTTGGTACACTAACAGAAGAAGATAAAAAAGAGTTAGAAATAAAATTAAATAATATAAAAGAAAATATGATAGAAAATTCAGAATTTAATGAAATCATTGGTATAATAAATAAACATACAGAAGACATAAATAAATTAATACGGGAAGAAGAGGAAAATGAGGCCTTGCATCTTTTTAGATACTCTTTACACATTTTTCTAGAATACATTGAAGATTTACAAATGGGGATTCAGTTAACAAGAATTGAAATATTTAATCCTAAAATATTAAAACATGAAGAGTTAGATGACATTCATCTTGGATATGCAGTCAAACCAAAAATACTTTTATTTTAGCCTATATACCAACATCTTTTAATGAAACTCCAAAATACAGAATAATTAAATAACCGGATAATATAGACCGCCAAATTGACATAAATGATAAATTTGAATATTTTATGAATAATAATAAAAGTGTTTATTATTTGGAAAATTCTGCAAATCCTTTAGTTGATGTAATGGATCAAAAATATTTAGTAACTGTCCAATGTATTTCAAAGATCCTTACAAATCAATTAGCAATTTGTCAACACACTTTTATTTCAGAAAAAGAATTTATAAAATACATGGAACCAAATATTGTAATAACATATAATTTAAGTAAAACGCAAATTAACCAAAATTGTGAATTATTTAATAAAACAATTGAAGGAAATAATATTATACAATTAAGCCAATGTACACATGAAATAAGAAATATCAAATTCACTATTTCAAAGAATATAAATGACTATACAATAATATTGTCAAGTACCAATGCACTGTGGTTGGGCTTGTATGGAGCCGCGGCCATAAATACTTTCCGTTGAGATATCAATGTGAAATTTTTTCCAAAAATATAAAAAAATATTTTTAATATATAGTAAAAAAATTGGATACATCGGACGACTGTATCCTATTGCTCTCATAGCACCGTTGTAAGTATGGCAGTAGTATTATATGGCAATGGTGCTCTATGCAAATACTTGCTTACTTACCAGTAGAATTACAGTGCTAAAATTTCATTATTAGGCATCCAATTTATTTGTATTTAAATTATTTAGAGTATAAAATATTAACTCCTCTCCTCCTTCCCACAAGCTTTTCAAAATATAATGAAATGAGGTTCTAAAGTTCCTTTTATGATATGTATATAAGAATAAATGTATTTAAAAAATTGAAAGTGAAATAAATATTAACAAATATCTTCTAATAAATCAAATGTGCTGGGAGAAAAATTAGACTTGTCTCTTTTTGGTAGTTTCCTTTGACTTGTTATGAAAGGGTCTGAACGCAAAAGAAGTGTATTAATTAAGTCTGTATTTGTCAATATGCGAAACATCTTCCGAGTATGTTGCAGCCGGCATTTGACAGCAACGCATGCTCTATCACTTTCCCACCGTGAATTAAAATTTTATGCACTGTTGCTGGAAGATAGTACCATGGATATATTTTTATCAACTGCTTAGCAGTATCCAACGCATAGATTTCGAATTTTTTAGCATTAATGGAATATCCTGATGCTAAAGCTTGCAATATCGTTGCGCAGCGGGTTATGACTTCTTCATCAATGCCTGTAATATCAGATGCCAAGCTCGGGTTACCAAAAAATTTCCTGGCCATATTTCCATCGTTGGAAGTTCCTCTGCCTCCGTCTCTAGGCTTATCAACAATTATTCCCATTTTATCGCGAAACTGCGCTTGTACTCGTTCTTTTCTTTGCAGTACATTAAGCTTTTGTTCTTAACGCGTTGCACACTTTACCATCTACCATAGTAAGTTGCAGGCTATGATTCATAAATAATTTTTTATTGGGACTTTCAAATTCGGTTGGCTTTAGGTTATCTATTTTATTTTTGAAGTACAGTTCTTCTTTAACGGATAGTGTGGCTGTTGCCTTTTTAAATTGAAGTCTGACTGGTCTACAATAGCGTGTAGATGATGGTCTAGGATTTTTCTAGTAGCTTTCTTCTATTGCACTAGTAACTCTCCGATATTTTCTGCATCAACGCCCTTTTCTTTGCACCAAATATAAAAGACGTGCATGCGTAAAAATTCGCACTTACAAGAAGCACCTATTAAAAATGAAAACATAAAAATAAGCGAAAAAATAATATGCGAAATTATCGACAAACAAAAAAGACGAAAACAAAAGAAACATCATAAAAGCAAAGGAAGAGCAGCAGATTGCGTCGCGAATTTGACCTTGACAGCTTGAGTTTATTAATGAGTATATACACATAGGCAAAAATCGGCAGTTGAACTTAACATTTTTATTACATGAAAACATTGGCAAATGCACTGATATCACTCATAAAGGGGGAATCGGGGGGGAACATATCTAAAAGTCTACTTAAACATGAAAAAGACGTTCATATAATACACAAAAAATGTATAGTTAATTAAAAACACATAACGAATAAAATATTTATCAAATAAATTTCACAATAAGTAATTAGTAAGTAAATACCTTCAACTTTAAAATTCATTTTAAATAATAAAATTAGGACCTCTCTAACAAACGTTTGAACACTTTGAAATCCAGTAATATTTTGACGAAGAGGTAACTTAACGCCGCTGCGCTTCAAAACTAAACACTTGTTCACGCTTTGCATTCTATTTTTAGAAAGTCCCGTTAGATTTCTGAAAAACCTGGTTTGCCATTGAGAAACTTGGACATTATGTAGACTTTTTGTTTACTTTTCGCAAATTTTCTGTTCTGCGGATTTTTTGAATTATGGCCTATGGGCGCAACCACTGTGCAATGTAACTCTACATGAACCAACACAAATTTTAAAACTTAAAGAATCATTAATCAATCAACAAAAACAAGATATTGTCTACAAATGGATTGTATTTATAAGCCTAATACAGTTGTAAGCATAACAATTTATATAATATTCACTTATAAGCGTTTAGCCAACCACAAGGAAATTTTTGTCGAATTCAACAAGGATGTTGAAATTTCTAAAGAAGGTGCGAGTAGTGTATTCGCAAATACACTTAATGTATCTGCAAATACCCTAGATAACGAATCCTCCATAAAACCAGTATACACTGCCCTACCTATAAAATCATATATAATAGACTTCTGCATGAATGCACTCATTTGTGGCAGAACAGATCTGTACAGTAGTGTAGTGTATTCAAAAACACTGCACTCATTCTTTACTGTACAGTATACTCTATAGGTCACAATAAGAAAGCACAACATTTTCAGTGTACTCACTTCGATTGTGAACAGTATTTGATTATACTTTTCGATAGTGATTACTACATTTGTTTTTTTTTTAACACTGTACATCTTGTATGTCAACTGTATACAACTGTACAGGTGAGTGCAGTAATTTGTAATAAGTGGACAAACATGGATTCTAAGGAGAATCCTGATCCTGTTCTGCAGTGGTGGTCAATAAATAAGGAGCGTTTTCCTCTGCTTTATCAAATTAGCTAAAAGGCATTTTCTGTTGCCAAAAATTTGATTTGCGAAAAACGGTCCAAAAGTGCCACCACTGAAGACATGGTAAACAAAATAATGTTCCTTCATTCTAATATTGATAACTTAAATGTAGATAATTTAATATCATAAAAAAATTATTATAATTAGTTTAAATTTAAATATAAATAAGTTATAAATTTTTTTTTTTATAATAAATACATTTAAAATGAAAAAACAAATCAATTATTTAATTGGAAATACATTAGTTTCACTCACTGTACAGTAAGTCAACTGCACACTAAAACATTGTACAGTGCGTTGACTACTGCACACCAATTTTACTGTACTCATTAACAGCTGTACAACTATGGAATGAGTGAGACTACTGTCAATCAAAACAGACAATACTACTCTATTCACTCACACCCAAATATACTGTGTACAAAAAATAGTGTACCCACATTTAGAATAAGTGATTCATTTGTCGTTTTGGATGCATTCATGCAGAAGTCTGATATATAAACAACATTCCAGAGCCTACTGTGGGAATAATTCAAATAGGCTAGACACAAACCCATTCCCATAGCATTATCATTGACATCCAGACATAAACATAGACATAAACCATTCACACGCCTTTATCGACGACAGTAGTCGTAAACATCAAACCCCTGTTGCTCCAATTTCATAAACAGGTGCCCATCCTGGGAAGCTACATGCCAGCATAAAACTCTGACCAATCAAAACTATTCAACCAAAGTCCATCTATGCTGCCAGAATCGCTGTCACCGATAAATGCTATAGTTATAAAAAATTTTAATTTGTAAAATCAGTTTATAATCAACGATCAATCCAATAGGATATCTTTATAACTCATTCTTGATATTTAAAAAAAACATTTATAAAATAAAAATCTTAATTTTTATTTTTTTATTTTAAGTCGGAAATTAAAATATATAATTTATATACATATAATATATATATATTATATATATCCTCAGAGTCCTGCTCCCGCCAGAAGGACCATCAGAGGAACATCTTACCGAATCCCCTCACCCTAACTTTTATTCAGTCCGTCAAAACCTCCGTTGGCAAAACCTCCAAAGGAGGTTAGCTACCCCTTTTTCCGCGGATCTGATGAACAGAGTTCTTGGGTCTCAAATCACGGCTAGCAGAGAATCCAGTGCTGGCAAGCCCAGATTTCACAAAGAGATTTGTGCTTCACCGCGGTTGCGTTCCTGACGCAGGACACAGAGGAGCGTAATTGCGTACGCCAATTGGGATCCTATCTGGAGAGACATCAATTCGACGTTATCACGGACCAAATAATAGGGAGTTTAGTTTTTTGAACTGCATCAGCTACCAAAAGGGTAAGCTTAATGTGATCAAAGATGCACTTTTCCCCCAGACAGTAATGGAAAAGCTAAGAAATGCCACATCAATTAAAAAATGTAGATAAACGCGATAAGAGAGAAGATTAAAAATAACTAGAAAATTACCCCGATTACTCGGAAGAAGCAGGTCTTATTTACCGCGACGTTGCCGGAAGCGAGGATGTGGCGTAAGAAAACTATATTTACCAGTAATAAGGATACATTAAGTCCCGAGGGCGAACCACGACGTCCCAACGGCAGGACGCCTAGGCACAATGAAAACAATCTCTAAAATGGAAGTATGATAATTCTGTACATAGAAGCCAGGAATCATACGCTTGAGTTTATTTAGGATGACGGAGGCAAGATATTCGTAATAAATCATGGCTCACCACAGAATAAAAAAATCATCAATCAAGTTTCTCGCATCCTAGCTCCATCTTTAAAGCGCTCTAAGCAGTCTTCTATTTCCCATATATTACACAGCATCCAAGCTAAGCGTTCAGTGCAGGCAGTGGCCATAAATAACCTTCTTTGGAAAAGTGTATAACCGTCACAAAACACATCTTAGTCGCAGTTTTTACAGCAACGGTAGAGCATCTTACAGATAGATTGGCACATCACTGGCACTGACGCTTTGGTCAAACCCAATTAAGAATGCTTGGAATATTTTAACTGAAGACATCCATACAGAAAATAGACAATAGGACATTGATTTTAGCAAAAATTACAGCCTAGCCTTGCCGAGGCGGCTTGTTCTCAGCCGAGTGCACCAAAGCAGCAAGAGCTTTACTATCCACGGCTAATGTACTAGTGTTCCAAGGTCGTAGTGATGATATAACTTTGCTGGCTACAGCGAACATTCTTGTTCGGAGTTCGAGCTTTCCGAGCTATATTGGACTCAAGATCGCAGGTGCACGTGATAACGTCCGGCTGGCGAGTCAGCTGCAGCTTCGAAGATGCAAATCTCACATGGCAGAAATTCAGCTTCGAATATTCCGGACAACCTCGCATTAGCTGATCCAAAGATTTTTTGACCACAGCGTATCGATTAACCTATCGGAGCCAGTCTATTCTATGGGCTGCTGTTTGTTGGGCCAATCCAGCTCTCAGCTGGCCTACTGTTGTTGCGGAAAAACCTACTTGGATGGGTTGTGGGGGCCGTTTGCATCTGGAGAGAAGGCCACAGCTCGCAATGACGTTGTGAACATCCCAACCCAGCTGAATGTGCTCCGTAAATTTTGTGCAATCGAAGACTGCTGCGAACCTATTGTGAAGAGGACGACGGAGGTCTGGTCAGTTCGACATTAACATTCTGGTCGGCTCGAGTCTGGCTTCCGTTTAAATGCAGCTCTGATTTTCTAGGAGAACTATTGAGTAAAGAGAGTAAGGATTGTGATCTTAATGTTTAAAGTCTCTTGTAAGATTGAAGTATAAGTGTTCGTTGAAGTCCCCTGGACGAGAAAAATATGGGCTTGCAAAAAAGGTACAAATGCAGAAAATATATATATGTTTCTTAAACATTAAAATTAAAAACTTATAGAACTATGTGGTCTTACTTACATCATCAATGACTGGTTGAAATTCCTTAAATACAGCAAACAATAAGTCCAAAATAGTATTGTAATAGCCTCGAAGAACATTTGTAACACGTCTTGTATAGTTGCTCAAATGATGTTCAAATAATGCTATTATAACAGCACCAGTAAAGTTAAATTTCAGAATAGGTGTATCACAAATTTTTTCACATGTTCGTGCAATGTGCCGGTTTGCTCGCTTATATATATCCATAGTCTCTTGAAGTTTGTTTGTATGTTTCGCACAATCAGCTATATAAGCATCACTGAGTTCACCACCATATGTCAGTTTAAAAATACCTGGAGCAATTTTACGATCACACGCCTGTATTAAAGCACGAAAAAGCTTTCGCTCTTGCTCTGAAAGAGCTGAAAGTATATGATTATAATTCAGACATACCTGAACTACACTATTATATACAAATCGTAATGTGTCATGTTTTTCATAAATTTTACGAACTGGCCCTGGAACTCCAAACCCAAGCCGCTCAAAATGTTGCGATTGTTCGCATATGGTTAAGACAGCTCTATCAATATTACATTCTATTAATCCCCTTTTTTTTTTGCTTCGAATGAGAAGGGATCGATCTAATTTCTGATTCAACAGTGTACTACAACAGTTTTTTTGCCATTCGTCATATGATTTCCTAACTTCCTTATCAAATTCTTTTCTAACGCTTTCAAATTTTTTTAAAACCATAGATGCTTCTGCGACATTTGGCAACCATTCCGAAGAGTTTAAACGATTTCGAACCCAAGTTAAACGTTCCAAATTTGTTCGGTATCCGATTGCACGTGAAGCATAATAAGGAACCCATGATTCATGTAGCTTGCTTCGATCCATTAGCATATGCGAAGTAGAATCGATTTCATTTGAAAACATAATCCAAACATTTGAGACTTGCCGCAAAAATGTTTTTCTGATTGTTCCTCGGTATGAATAAAAGAGCATTACGTTTAAAGATTCTAGAGCCTCTTCAACATTACATACATGTTGGAAAACATTAGACATAAGACGTTGAACAGTTTCCTCCATACTTTGAACTGTTCTACGATACTTTATTACTTCCTCATACCACTCATTTTTGTGAACATTTAAAATTAATTCCTTTGAATCAGTACTTAGCGCTGTAAGAGTAGCCATAAACTGATTTTCCACGCTATCTGCTGTAGTTTCGAATTCGGTACCACTAGTTCCTCCGAATTGCGGCTTAGGTATGGTTTCCGTTTCATCAAGTCTTCCAAAAACAATCATTGATTCACATATATCAATTACATCATTTAATCGTTCCATAAAAGCATCCACATGATTAAATATCATAGCGTTATCTAGGTTCCAGCCGAATTCAGAATTAATTTTTGAGTGTATCTTAGACATAAAATCATACATTCCTTTGTATGTTAAACAACAATCAATACACATATTGCACATTTTAATGCCAAACCTGGAACTTCCCGAAAGGATTTTATCTACGTTAGTCATTTCGGTGCAGAACTTAATTATTTGATTGCTCAAATCTCTAAAGAGGCCAGTTATCAAGTCACGGCGATTGTATCTCTCCGAATTTAGCCAAATAAAACGGATCAAATGAATTATTCGGGGAATAAGCTGTGATACAGAAGCTGGACTTTCTGAGAGATCCATTTCAGCGCAAGGGCTCATCAGTAAATGTAAAAATTTTATATTGGACATGGCCTCATCCATTTCATGTTTAGATTCATAAATAAGTTCATCAATCTGTTTTATGTAAACGGAGTGAGTATTGCGAAGAACTTTAATTATTTGTTGAACGTCAATTTGTTCCAACTGAGCATTTAAGCCTTGTAAAACTTCAACTGTAAAATAAAGAAAAATTATTGTACATTAAAAAAAAAAAATACAAACTTACAAAACAAGAAAGGAAAATTAACTTTTAATCATTAAAAAATATTAAATTGCTAATTAAAACCTAAAATGGTTAGTGCAAAAATATATAACCACCCAGCTGACTTTTTTAATCTCAATCTTCCCTCGAAGTGCCATGTGTATATGTTACATTTAATAGTTGGATCACCTTGATACAGGGCCCAAAATGTAACTAATAAAGAATAAAATTCAAAGACAATCATAGAATTCGAAGGACAGAAAGGAAAAATCTCCACTGAAAACTGAAATCTTGAATTAAAAACGATATAGATATCTTGCGCTTTTTGTTAAAGGTATCTTAAATCGATTAACGGTTAGGGGTAAGCCGAAAGGGTTGCCGATCAATTCACTACAAAAGAAGAACCATATCGGTTTCGATATTGAAAGCGGCAAAACAGTTTTGCAATCCGGCTCATTTAATAAAATGAATACATTTGAGTCTTTTTTTTTCCGGACGGACCACTGATGTATATAACGTTTTAGTTATGTACTGGTCATTAAATTCTTTTGACTATCTTTTAATAAAACCAAGCACACCCATAGCTTAATTAACCATGGTAGATACATGGTCGGTAAATTTAAGTTTCAAATCTAATAGGACACCTAGATCGTTAACCTGAGTTAATCGTTCTAAGGCGTTCCGATAGAGAAAGTACATAGCCTGGCGAGGACTAGATCGGTAAAAAGACATAAGTTTACATTTCGATCCATTAAGCTTTAGCTTATTTGCTAAACACCAATTTTGAAGTTTATCCAAATCGGATTGAAGTCTAGACTGGGCGCTAGTGAATTTATACTGAAGGCATAGCTTAACGTCATCAGCGTTCATAAGTACAAGTGAATTAGTTAAGGCAAGGGGCAAGTCGTTAATAAACAGAGTAAACAGTAGGGGTCCAAGATGGCTTCCTTGGGGCACCCCCGATGTGGCGCGGACTAAACGCGAGGTAACATCTTTAAAGAAAACACGTTGGGTTCTCCCTGATAAGTAGCTCGAAATCCACATAAGAAGATCAGTTGGGAATCCCAAAAGACTGAGTTTACTTATAAGAAGCGAATGGTTAACAGAGACAAATGCTTTACTGAAGTCAGTGTATATGACGTCTGTTTGTAAGCCATTCCGGAAGCCATCCGTGATAAAAGATGCTAGCTCCAATAAGTTGGTAGTGGTGGAGCGGCGCTTCATGAAGCCATGCTGGCACGGAGTTATTACTGAATTACATAGGTGTTGCAAATGTGGAGTGATAAGTTTTTCAAAAAGCTTTGGAATTGCTGACAATTTAGAGATGCCTCTATAATTAGCAGCGTCGAATTTTTTTCCCTTTTTTATGCAGCGGAATAATGAAGGATTCCTTCCACATAAGGAGAAAGATCGAAGTTTCCAGCGATAGATTAAAGAGTTTAACGAGCGGTTTGCACAGAGCCTCAGCGCAGTTCTTCAAAACTCAGCCTGGTACTCCATCAGGGCCTGGCGAATCACGGGCTTGACCTTAAGAAGATCCGATAACACATCACTTTGATCGAAAATGGGCGAAATATATGATTGGCTGATTGGATATTATAAGTGTAAGGCTGAGCTGAGCTGCTCCTTGAATACGTAGTTTGAAAAAACTGTGCAAAGAGATCGGCCATTGCCTGATCAGTGTTCGCTTAAGAGTTCTCAAACGTAAGCAGTGGGGGAAAAGATACATGTTTACGCTTAGTGTTTACAAAGTTACAAAAACTGCTTCGGATCCTGAGTAAACTGAATCCTGCAGCGGCGAAAGAATAGGAAAGTGATAGGTAGGTAAGTGTTAGAGGAGAGATTAGTTTTTTAAAACTGAGGAAGATTAAGACTTTATCCAAATCGGCCTTACGAAAGAAGGTAATTATTTTCGACTGAAACGTCAAGATTGGGATGATATGGATCCTCAGGGTTAGAAAGGGGCAAAGTTCTGGAAAGAGTAATTCCATCAGGATCAGAAACGAAACATAAGTCCAGCGCCGACCTAAAGAATTTCTAACATGGTTAATTTGCCCGAGTGACATGTCAAACATGCCCTCAGGGAAGTCATGGTGGGAGTTAAGCTGTAAAGACGGTGAATAATCAACATTTGACCACATAAGTTCTGGGATATTAAAGTCACCCAGAGCTATCAGCTGGTCACCATCAGACAGACGATCGAAAACCAAACGAATAGCGGACAAATGTTGCCAGTATGTTGGCGGTTCGGACGAAGGTGGTATGTACGAACAGGTAACATACAAAGATTGATCGGACAAAGTGATTTTGATGCAAAGAAATTCAATGTTACCAAATTCTTGTGATTTTACCTCTTCAGAAGCGAATTTGGAGTCTACAGAAATTAGCACTCCTCCTCCTCTTCGCAAAGTTCTATCACATCTAAAAGTGGTGTACCTACTAGGAAAAACTTCGGAGCTTAAGATCTCCGGCTTTAACCAAGTTTCTGTACATACAATAATGTGAGATGCAAAGAAAGAACTATCAGAATACAGTTTGGAAAGTTTACTACGTAACCCTCTTGTATTCTGATAGGTAAGTGTTAGAGAAGACATTAGTTTTTTGAGATTGAGGAAGATGAGGTGGAAGGTTGATCAGTGGCCTTAACATGTGGGAGTTTTACACCCACAGGTTTGGTTATCTTTTTTTTCACCGTACTTGGCTGATGTTCTTGGACGAAAATGTTCTGTGGCCAAAAGCTGGCGGAACAGATCGTCTTGATTATCTGCAAGGGCACACGTATTTTGAAAGATGACGTGTGCCTGGTGTAAGAATATTTGAATTTAGTAATATCCACCACCTTTATGTCGGCTTTTGCTTTGGCTTTGATGTAAGCCGAGATATCAATCTCCGAAGTATCAGGGGCAAGCCGGGAAACAAAAATGTGTTTCGATGGAGGGATCACCTGCAAGGGTTTTGGTGCCGCCGTAACTAATACTGCGGCATCAGTGCGTACCGGGGGTCCGGACGGTTTATTACCCTGTTTGGTGACTGTTACAGGAGTTTCAATTATTGGGTCTGGGATCACTTGAAGCGATGCCACAGAGGACATATCGGACAATTGCTCATTGGTTCCGAGACATTCGAAAGCCGAATTTTTCTCAGGTCCGGCCCTTGGGGTGGCCAGAGATATAAGCGGCTGCATAGTTGTCGGCTGAGCAGGCTAAAGATTATTCAACCCGTGCACATCACTAAAAGCGGATTTCTTACGCTTTGGAGACTCATTTAGTAGTTGAAGACTACTAAACTGTGTATCAAGCGCACAGAGTTGGTCATTGATTTTTCGAAAACCACTAATCAACTCCTTGAAACCGCTTTTAGTCTGCCTCATGAACGACCTCATTTCGTCCTGAACAGCACGACAACCGTCACAGCAAAAGTGGAGACCAGACCTACGCGAGATTGCATCCGGCACACTTAGCGTGTAAAACGTTTTCACAGAGCCAGCAATGGATGGTAGGCTGGGAAGACGAGATTGTCTTATTGCAAGACTTTAATGCACAGACCAATTTAAAATCCATAATTGTTAAAAATTTAAATAATTAATTTATTAAAAATTATTTAAAATTAAATAATTAATTTATTAAAAATTATTAAAAATTAAACAATTAATTTATTAAAAATTATTAAAAAAATTAATAATTAATTTAAAAATATTATTTGATTTTATTAATGAGGAACCTTGAACCACTGTACCAAGGAAACGAAAGGGGGAGATTAAAGAGAGCAGTTAGTGCAAGTTAGTAAGATTTAAAGAAATAGAGATAAGAATATCTATTGAGCGAGAGTAGAAGCAAAAGAATAGCAACAACACCGTAGGAGATGAAGAAGCAGAGCAGGGCTATGTTTGGAAGGAAAATTAAACAAATTATTATTTTACCTCCAAATATATCAGTGCACACGCGAAGCGATACGGATCTAAGAAATTGCAATTTGTTTTAATGTATGTAAAGAAATAAACACCGATTGTTTATAGAAAGCTTATTGCAAATTTTACAAAAACGTAGTGCGCACAAAAAACACGTCCGTCCGCTTTAAGATAAAGAGGGGAAGTGAGTCTTGTACTCAAATATATTTTAATTATGTGTGCATCTAGCTGAGGTAATTATTATGAAGACAAGAGACTTAACCAGCGATCTTCTCTCTGTGGCTGAGACCGCTGCGCATTTTCCCCAAGATCACTTTATGCCTCTTACTAATGTTGGGCCGCACATCGTGCAGAACAGCATCCTGGGGTCGACTCGACCTGCGGCTGTAGTTCTGTGGAGGCTTGCCTATTTTTTTTTTTTTTTTTTGCGCGGTTGTTACTGCATACTACAGCCCACCTCCCGTCCAACCGACCGAGGGACGCTGCCGCGTAACGTACGGCTCGAATCGCGGGAATAGATCCGAGATAGATAAGCGAGGATTAGGAGAAAGATATCACGAGGAAGAGTGTTGCACAGATAAGGCGGTTAATATAAGCGATTTAAGATTGTTAGTAGGGCAAAGTGACAAGATGTGGTAGAGACCATTGTAGTCCGAACATAATACCCTGAACGGATCGTGTTTGGCATATGTCGAACTACAATGGCTGAGGAGCAGAGGACGAAAGTTTCTGGTCCTTCTACTAGGAATGTTAAAATTTAAGCGTGTTAGTAAATGCTGGCTGTCTATATTTCCATAAATAAGATTATATAAAAACATGACACCCAGCATCGTTCTACGATTTGTTAATGATGGTAAGTTGATTAGTAAAAGTCTACTATGATAAGAGGGGAGGTAAAGATTTGCATCCCAATTAAGTCCCCTAAGCGCAAAAGTAAGGAAGTTTTTTTGTACAGATTCAATGTGATCTTGGTGTACTCCATATTGAGGACTCCAGACACAAGATCCATACTCAAGAATCGGATGGACCAGTGATGTATATACCGTTTTATTTATGTACGGGTCAATTCTTTTGACCATCTTTTAATAAAACCAAGCACACCCATAGCTTTATTAACCATGGTAGATATATGGTCGGTAAATGTAAGTTTCAAATCTAATAGGCCACCTAGATCGTTAACCTGAGTTAATCGTTCTAAGACGTTCCCATAGATAAAGTACATAGCCTGGTGAGGACTAGATCGGTAAAAAGACATAAGTTGACATTTCGATCCATTAAGCTTTAGGTTATTTGCTAAACACCAATTTTGAAGATTATCCAAATCGGATTGAAGTCTAGACTGGGCGCAAGTAAATTTATACTGAAGACATAGCTTAACATCATCCGCGTACATAAGTACAAGTGAATTAGTTAAGGGAAGGGGCAAGTCGTTAATGAAAGGTAATATTCTGAAATTCTGAAATAAAGACAGTTGCGAAATCAGAGTCAATCATCTCGTTACTCAGAGTTTAACCTACGGCACTTAAAGTGACCTACATCACGTGATCCTGTGTAAAACGATTCACAAAGTAGGACGCTCCATAACTATCTACTTCGCGTGGCTCCAGTGCAAACGGACCACCAGTAGAATCCGCGGCATACCAGTCCACTTCAAGTGTTGCTCCCGTGAAACGGACCACAAGTAGACCCCGTGTCACCTAACTACTCCGAGTGTTGCTGCCGTGAAACGGACCACGAGGAGATCCCGCGGCATACCAGTCTGGTTCGAGTGTTGCTCCCGTGAAACGGACCACCAGCAGACCCCGCGTTATCTAACCTACTTCGAGTGTTGCTCCCGTGAAACGGACCGCCAGTAGGACCGGCCGATAAGAATCAGCCGAACCACCATCTCAACGGTGCTTGAGGAAACCCTACCCAGGACTTCAAGGCCGCCACATCAATTCCAGCCTGATCACAGCTAGCGTCTGGCCAACCCGAGCAGTCCCTTGCAGAATCCAGGTAAATTTAGTCAGACTTTTTACGTTCTTAGACTACGACCCCGGGACCTTACCGCTACTCCCGCGAGTTCAAGTTTGACGTAGTTGCCGCATAACGCTCTACTGACGAACACCTGTAAAAATGCAAATGCATTTAATCTTAAGAACATTTTGATGCGCGGCATGTTGTTTTCTACCAGCCTTTCGATGACTTCATTCTTGCTCTTCTTCAAGGGCATCAGCCTACGCAGTGAAGAATGAGTAATTCGGGTGTCTAGCAGCTGGTGCAACAAGTGGTTCCCATTATTCGAACTCTCACGCTTGTGCTTCAAGGTCCTGTGTAAGGATGTCGAACTCCTCAAAGACTTCCTTCAACTTACCTCTTAAAGAAACATTTCCCTTTCTTTAATATTTTTATACCCAGAGTGTACCCTTGCAAAGGGTATTATAATTTTTGTCATAAGTGTGCAAGGCAGTGAAGGAGACATCTTCGACCCTATAAAGTAGACATATTCTTTTCTCTTCAGCTCAATCTCTCGCTCGGGAATGAACCTACCTCTACTCATGGCCAGACCGATGCCGGATTTTAGGCGGTCTGGCTCCTGGGGTCCACAAATGGCGAAATACCGAATTTTTAACAACGACGAAAATAAAAACCAAGCGTTTGACTCAACGTTATAATTCGCTATATTTTAACCAAAAGAACTTAAGCCTAGCTTATCTATTGCGGCGAAGCGGGGCGAATTCGCTAGAGAGCCCAACTGAGCTTTTATTTCGCTCCCGCTTCGCCGTATGCTAACATAGACTAGACTTAAATTTTTTTCTCGACTTTTAATTATGCTACTAATCTAATCTAATTATTCTACACCGGCCCCGTTGAAGGCCTCCATCCGGCTTCAACTAACCGGCAGCCTAGCGAGTTTATGGATCGCCCTTTTGAAGATCGTTCCAGCGCTAGTCCTCACGACGGCGACCCTGACCCTTCCGTCCGCGCTGGCGTGTGTTTCGATGACCCTGGCGGTAATCCACCTTTGGGGCGGCTGGTGGTCTTCTGCGACCAGGACCAGATCGCCCTTCCTGATGTCTTCCTGCTCCCGATGCCACTTCGACCGCATCTTTAGGCCCAAGACGTACTCCCGGGACCATCGCTGCTAAAACGTTTGCTTGATTGACGAGACAAGCCGCCATCGCCGCAAGCACGTTAGGGCCTGCTCGTCCGGGGTCCGCGGTAATGGGGGGGTGATGAGCGGCCCGCCTATCAACAAGTGCCCAGAAGTCAACGCATCGCCGTCGCTTGGGTCCTGACTGAGGGCGCACAGGGGCCGCGAATTCATCACGTCTTCGATACCAACGAGGACGGTCTGCAGCTCCTCTTTGCAGATTTGACACCTGCCTCCCAAAGTCCGCCCATGTTCGAAGCCCGCGGCGGTATGAACGAAAATACGCATCCTTGTTTTGATGCATATTATCGCAGTTCATCCGCCTCGTCCTCGATTCGCTGCCGCAGTGCCGCTTTGAAATGCCAATAAACAGGAATCAGTTGATAAGTCAGATACTACTTCTAAATTAACTGCCTTGGACGCAAAAGAAAAGGGCAATGTAAGACTTTTGGTCTACCACGAATTTTCAACGTCGTTTCAATAGGGCCACAGAAATCCACGCCACATATGGAGAACGGGCGGAGAGCACAGATTCGATCTAAGGGTAAATCTCTCATGATTTGAGTCATCAGATGAGGCTTGCATTTAAAACAGCATATGCATGACCGTATTATCTGACTGCAAACACGCTGTCGCAAGAGACTCACCAGTGCTCGTGGACCCACATAAAAATTTGACTCGTGCAACTATCGGATATAGCTCTGGACAAATTGAGAGCGCTTCGTCAACAATAATGGAAACTTCTGCAGTAGCTTTTATAGACTTGGACTAACAACAAGATTTTTTCGAATATTTTTTATTTCCTCTTGATACTCGTGCTATTGAACTATCTGGACAATTTTATTAAATGCTTCTTGATATCCGACAGGTAAAGGTACACTCTCAAAGGGAACTTTGCGGTTTATCCGACCGCATTGCGGTTAATCCGACCGCATTTTTATACCCTTGCAGAGGGTATTATAATTTTGGTCAAAAGTGTGCAACGCAGTTAAGGAGACATCTGCGACCCTACAAAGTATGTATATTCTTGATCAGGATCACCTCCTGAGTCGATATGAGCATGTCCGTCTGTCCGTCTGTCTGTCAGTCTGTTTCTAAGCAAACTAGTCTCTCAGCTTTAAACCTATCGAGTTGAAACTTTGCACACACCCTTCATTCCTTTGCAGGCAGTATATAAGTCGGAACGGCCGGGATCGGTCGACTATATCTTATAGCTGCCATATAACTGATTGATCGGAAATACCATAACTTCGTTGTTAGAAGGATGGGATTTTCAATGGATGCCTCTTTGGGCAAAATAATTCAATATGCCAAATTTCATAAGGATCGGACAACTATATACGATCCGTTATATATCTAATAATATAAGATGCGTGGCGCCAAATAGCGGACTGCAACTTAACTGCAAGGGTATATAAACTTCGGCTCCGCCCGAAGTTAGCTTTCCTTTCTTTTTTTTTACTTCCATCTGCAACACCTCTGGTGTCGGATCAAACCGGCTCCGTTAAAAACGATGGACCTGTAAACCAGATCGATTCCACTGTCTCCTTCACGTCTTCACCTCTTGACACGATATCTGCCGGGTTCTGTTTAGTTCGTACATGCCGCCACGTGCTATCCTCTGACCCCTCTTGAATCTCAGCAACTCTATTTGATACGAACGTTGACAACGACGATGGATAGGAACGTATCCAGTGAAGACAAACTTCTGAATCTGACCAATACATACTGCGTTCGATCGGGACTTTTATAAGAGGCTTGATTTTACGGCACAGGTCTGCGAGATGGTGAGCGGCATATAACTCAAGACGGGGGAGCGTCTTTGTCTTAAGCGGCGCTACTTTGAACTTTGCAGTCAACAACGAGACTTTAATACCTTCTGCAGATTCGCAACGAATATAGACGCAGGCTCCAAAGGATCTCATCGATGCGTCAGAAAAGGCATGAATTTGAAATGGTGAGTTCAGCTCACTCATCAAAAATCTCGGTATTGAGATATCTTCTAACTGTGACAAGGCGAGCTGAATTTTGTTCAGTCAATTTTGTTCTGAATTTTGCTCTCGGATGCAGTAACTTCAGGCGAGTTTTGAAAACCACTTACTCAATTCAAACCCAGCGATTTGAAGAACCTGAGTTACTTCTGACTTAATTGTCTTTAGCTCTTCCACGCAACCAGCGCCCGTTAACATGTTGTCGACGTAAAAGTCAGACCCAATAACTTTAGCAGCCCGAGGGAGTGAATTTTTCGCGGATTCACTCAACCTCTTCAAACACCTTATGGCCAGGAATGGGGCTGGTGCAGTGCCATATGTAGCGGTGTTGAGCTTGCACAATTTCGAGGACTCCGATGATTCTTTTCTCCACACTATCAACTGGTATCGCCTATCTGCTTCATTCATCATTAATTGGCGATACTTCTTTTTGATGTCGTCTATCAGAGCGAATTTGTTTAGACGAATCCGAAGAAGAGTTGAGTACAGCTCCTCCTGAATTGTTGGACCCACCATCAACAAATCATTCAAACATTTTTGTGTGGATGTCTTACAGGACACATCAAAAACGACTCGTAGTTTGGCCGTTGTACTTTGAGGCCGTAAGACACACTGGTGGTTATTATGTAGTGTGGAGTAGCAAGAACCTCATTGCTTACAGGGGACATATGATCTAGGGATTCGTATTCTTCCATAAATTCCAAATACATTTTCTTTAAGTTCGGATCTCGAGATAAACTTCTCTCGAGCGACAAAAAACGGCGTTTGGCTATCTCGAATAAGTTGCCCAAAACGCTTGGATCCGACTTAAATGGAAGTCTGACTTCGAATCGACCTCACACAACTCCTGTTCTGTCGACAAAACGACCAGAATTATTTCCAATTGTGATCTATCGATTCCAATATTTCTTCCTGGCAATTCAGGCTAGAGACCGGTTGTTGAGGGGTTGATGAATTTACCATGTATTTTCCCGGTACTATCCATCCAAGAAGCGTTTTTTGCAGTATGGGATGGTTCGGACCTTGCTTTATTTGGCCAACAGACACAAGTTCGAATAATGACTCAGCTCCAATTAACATATCCATCCGCTGAGGTTTATAAAAATATGGGTCTGCTAAGGGCAAGTTCTTTGGTAGGATCCAATCATTCACGTTTACTGACTGGTCAGGGGATAGTCTGAAATTTTTTTTTAAAATCCAAAAGTCGAACGGAAACTCGCTTCCATTGATTCTCGAATTCACCACGGTGTATATCTTTTTCTTTACTTGTGAATTAGATTGACCAATTCCAAGCAAGTTGATGCACGATTCCTCCCTACGGATCTGTAAGCGTTGAGCAAGATCTTCAGTAATGAAGTTCATTTGTGACCCTGAGTCAAGTAATGCTCGAGCCAATATGTGCTCGCCACTTTTCGTTCGAACGCTTACGATCGACGTCGCTAACAATACCCTTTCTAGAGCTTACGCATGCAAAGCATTTGAAGGGGAAGGGCCATCATTCGTTAACGGTGAAGGAGGATTTTCTGTTGGGGGTGGTAACGCTAAGTTATTTTCAATCACTGTAAATCGGTGCAGAAGTTTATTATGCGATCTTGCACAGATTTGACATCATTCCTCATAATCCAGTGACTCTTCCCATTTTTGCCCGGCCACTGGATCTACTCTACTCAAAACTAAATATATAATCATAGAGTTTGCAATTTTAGTGTCATCTCCTATGGATAATAATGATCCATAAATCGATGACACAGTGCTGATGAGACCCCTCAACGACGACGCAGACGGCTGCAATATTTTTGGAAGGCTGAACAGTTGACGTATTTGGTTCGCAAAGATGAGACATTCGTTATCATAAACTCTTTTTAGACTAGCGATAGATTTGTCGTAATTACTCTCGGTGACTTAGAATTCCTTTGATAGTTCCTAAGGCTTCACCAGAGAGGCAAGAAATTTAATGATTAAATTTCTCAAAATTTGCTTTATTTAGAAATTATAGTAGGCAAGTCCACCAGGGGGCGCCAACATGTTTACTGAGATTAGTTTATCTCAACACTTTCAAAAAAAACTAAAAGTGGCTGTTGAGCTATCCGAATTTTTGATAGCGGCCGAATTAATACACAATCCACAATTCGATTTCAATATTTTTATTGGGTCAATTTAACCCCAAAACAAATTCCGCGGCCGGACCAAATCAATGCAGAATTACAAGTCATAAAACCTAAGAGCTTGCGCAGAAGCTCCACCAAAAGCTCCCAAACTGCATGCGCTACAAAAGAACAACAAAGCGCATGCGAATCTGGGAGAAACAAAGAATATGGAGCAGCTGATAACGGGCAATTAGTGGACCGCTGCGGCTGGTTACACTGAGAGAATAGAAATAGAAATAATTATGATTTTTGATGCTGGCACAAGTCCCAACATCCTCCCCCCGTTGAATTCCATCTTTCAACAAAAAATCCTTAGGGGCATGGGACAGCTTCATCACATAATATTGCTGATGATCTCAAGGTCCATAATTCTCAGTTGCAGGCTGCCGTGTCCATCCAGATCCAGAGAGCGCTCGAGCCAGGCTTCAATAGAGTGGCGAAAGTGGAAGGAAACTTCTTTCCGAAATTGCGCGTAGGCGCACCTTTCGATTGCAGGATCGGGAGCCTTCACGGCTGGAGCAGCAGCCACCTTGGCAGCTGCAGACGGCGGCAGCAGCGATGCGGGCGACCTCCCCCCATTGGAAGGGTGCAGGCTAGAGTCCAGAATGGAGTCAGACCTGGGCGCTGACTTAATCGGCAACTGTGACAATAATCCAAATCCCGGGCCAGATGAGGGATTAAGTATAGCAGCTTCAGAAAATCCATCGCAGACAACTGCCAGATGCGACGTTGAAATAGCGACCACGGGGGGAGCGGTGGATAGCAGGGGCACTGATGAGACGCAATGGCCCACGTCCTGGCTATCGTGATCGTTGTTCAAGGTTTGTTCCAACTTCAAATCCCGAGAACCCGATTGGATGTCGCGGTCCAGCGGGTAATCCTGACTGCATGAGCGACGATTTTCCAACAGACCATCCTGCACCTTCACCACCGGTTGGTTCTGCCATTGACGAAGCAGTGGGACCATTGGGGCCGTCGAGACAAGTGGAGTGTGCAGGTACCCTCATGGAGTGCTTTGCCATTCCCACCTGAATGTCAAAGCGCACATCAGCGGCAAGCTGGGAGAACTTCCAGCATAATTCACTCCCAACTTCAACAGAGCTCAATCGCTCTAACTCATCCTGGAGTGTGGTAAATTTCTTGCGCAACGCAATTTCCAACGGCTCCAGTACCATGATGGTCAAATCTTCCTTCTGAACTGCAGCCTTGACCTTGTTATGCAGGGCTTCCATCTCCTGGTAGGTCACCTCTGCTCTTCGCCGCAAAAGCCTTTCCCTGCTTGCAGGAACCGAGGCACTAGCTATGTACATCTCCAGACTCCATTATGCAATTTGTTTTTGTGCAAGGTGCAATGCAATGGAAACAACAGCAACAAGTTTTCCTTTGCAAGGTTTCCTTTAAGCACTTTAATGATCACAAATCAATTAGAGCGCGATCACGTCGGGGTCACCAATGTTGAGCTATCAGAATTTTGATAGCGACCGAATTAATACACAATCCACAATTCGATTTCAATATTTTTATTGGGTCAATTTAGCCCCAAAACAAATTCCGCGGCCGGTCCAAAACAATGCCGAATTACAAGTCATAAAACCTAAGAGCTTGCGCAGAAGCTCCACCAAAGCTCCCAAACTGCATGCGCTACAAAAGAACAACAAAGCGCATGCGAATCTGGGAGAAACAAAGAATATGGAGCAGCTGATAACGGGCAATTAGTGGACCGCTGCGGCTGGTTACACTGAAAGAATAGAAATAGAAATAATTATGATTTTTGATGCTGGCACAAGTCCCAACAGTGGCTGTTTACTATGATTTTCAAGCGGGGCGAATTCCCAAGAGAGCGCAACTGAGCTTTTATTTCGCTCCCGCTCCGCCCTATGCTAACTTATACTAGACATTAATTTTTTTCTCGACTTTTAATTATGCTACTAATTTAATCTAATCATTATCTATTGCGGCGAAGCGGGGCGAATTCTCAAGAGAGCGCAACTGAGCTTTTTTTCCAGAATAAAATCTTCAAATATAGCTTTTGCTACTGAATTTGCACTTTTATTTGGTATTGGTATAGCTACCAGGAATTTAGTTAAATCGCATATGAGTGTTACTGCGCACTCGTTTCCATTGTTTGATTTTGGTAGTGGACCAACCGTATCCACAATTACTCTATCGAAAGTTCTTTGTGGAGTTTCAGTTATAGTTAATGGGGTCTTAGTGTGTTTAGTTGTTTTAGACTTTTGGCATTTAGGAAATTTCTTTATGTACTCTTTTATGTCTTTGGACATATTTTTCCAATAATAGCGTCTCTGGACCTTGGCCCAGGTTTTAGTAATGTCTGTGTGACCACCTTGTATTGGATCATCATGGAATGTAGACAATATAGCTTCTTTTTCTTTATTATTTTTTATTACGGTCACCGGGTTGAGTAGCGCTACTCTTAATGATTTCAATATATAATTGCCCATATTTTTAAAATGATCAATTGTAACATGTTCAAAGATATTTTCCCACGGTGCCACTTTGAGTTTCATGTTGCTTTTCAAGCCTTTGAAAGAATTGACCTAAGTCAATGGTTCCATTAGTATACAAATCGCTAATATCATATATTGCTGTAATTTTCCTTTCGTGCTTAAATAAACACATAGGTATTTACATGCAAGGTCTCTACTTTACGTACTTCAATTTTATTTTTTCTTTTCCTACGCAGGATTTTTGTCTACTTTGGTTTCTGGTAGTGACTTTACATAATTATATTTATCCTTTAGATACTCTACCGTAAAATTATATTCCTCTAATTCAAGTCTCATTCGAGTTAGTTTGGAACTGGGATTTACCATTGAAAATAAATAGTTAAGTGCTCTGTGGTCTGTTTTGACAGTGAAATGTCTACCATAAATATATGGTCTCAAGTATGTTATTGCCCAATGAATAGCTGCTAATTCTTGTTCTGTAGTGCTCTTGTTGCTTTTACCTTTCGTAAAGGATCTTGATGCGTATGCAACTGGAAGCTGTAATCCATTTTTATTTTGAGTTAGTACTGCTTCACAAGCGTATTTGGTAGCATTTGGCAGCTCTGTGACATGGTAGATCGGGTACGATCAAATGAGTGTTGGAAAAGGCTGAATGGTCATATGTCGCTATATTTTTTTTAAGGGGGTTCTATATTGATACGATTGTATATATGCTGTATATATGTGTATACAATATGCTGTTTTTTTTTAATGGATGTTATGGACTGCCGTCGCGCCATAACGGTTGTCCTCATAACTAAAAAATCACAACAGGCAATCGCAATGCGACTATTTGCTGATGTAACATTTAAATTACTTTACTAATAAAAAAAATCAAAAAAGGATATCCATACTGGATAACATACGTACACACAGCATTTTCATATGTTGAATTTTTTGATTTCTTTACCATTTTTTGGGGGTTTCTTTTTATGAAATGTGTGATCGAGGTGCCAGCAGTGCAGCTGAGGATGCTTCACAATGGTGGAGGTTAATCTGCAGAATCAGGGCAGAGGTAGACGTTGTCTAACTCTTCCACTCGTCTAACTCTGCGAACCTCTCTTCATAGCAAGATATCACCTTCACACTGTCTTGGACCACCCAACGTCTTTGCAGACAGGACGAGAGCCTGATTCCTTGCCCAGAAGTTCAAAGCATTTAGATGCTAGGGCTGCTTCTATACATCTCCACTTATCCCTCGGGACTTTGCCGACGGGGTTACCCCGGTCGATCAGGATGCGGCATCCTGGGATTGCTTCCTTTTCGACGCGGATGTTTGATAGATGTCCGGGTTTATTTTTTAGGAGGCACTCCGAGGAGAGCCCTGCTATGGAATCCTTCGCTTTATTTACAGCTTACCTTACTGAAAAGGTCGTCCGCTATCCGCAACCTGGGACCCGTTGGGTAGATTTAAAATGGATGTACCGTTGTATCGACATGCACCAGGATGATGCTCAATTTTAATGCATTTAATGGAAGAATTATCAAAACGAAATTTCCGAGTACAGCCTAAATACTGTCACCTTTGGCACTGCATGTGCATGATGTGGAGGTTTTGAAAGGTTGAGTTCGCTAATGAGTAACAACATTAGTTCGTTCCAGTCCTGGATCACATTCCAAAGAAGAATGGATGATTTGGTTTTGAGTAGAAGATGTTGTTTTGTATTGGGTGATAAGGCTATCAACCACCCCATAAGGAATATATATTCAACACCCAAGCCCCAAGTGGATCTTAGAGACTATATAAGCTATAAAGCCACGCAGATAAGGTTTGGGTCAAAATTTCACCCTCTCTCTTTTGCCTCTAAAAATAAAATATATTTATTTAGTTCCAGAAGTAAGAAGGTTAAGACTTTCCACACATTTCGAATGTTTCCCCATTTCAACTCTCGTTTTCGAATCTTATCGATATTTATATTTATTTTAATTTCAATAATTTTAAAAAAATATAGTAATATAAATTAAACTAAACTTTTCATCTCTTTTGCTTCCTTATTGAAAAATAATATTTTTTTTTTTAATGGATAATAATTAACAGAATTAATTTCTTACCCTTGATGGTTTGAAAAGAAGATTACCTGATAAATTAAAAAGCTTTCGCCGGTAAGAGGAACATTTGGAAGCTGGATCACTTCCTCTAGTAAAGACCGCTGGTGCTGGTTTTAAGGCAAATGAGATGCAAGACCAGGTCGAGCAAATAAATGAATTGGATGAATTTGAAGCCGAGTTGGTAGAATTGCCAATAACAACCAAGGTAAGGGTTATGTACTTATGCAGTGCCAGTTGGGCTAAGCAGCTACCAGATAAGCCTATTAGAATATTGATAATTTATTGAATATTGATAACGGCATTTAATCTTCTCTTTTGTCTTCGCATGCACTTTGTTGCCATTTATAGCGCATGCGCTTTTGAGACCTTTCGAAGAGCTTCTGCGATAAAGCTCTTGGTCTTATTGCATATTTTGGAGTTGTTATTGACGAGCAGCTATTTTGTTATATTGCGCGGAATTAGCTCTCAATAAATTACACAGGCCGACCATTTCCAACTTTTTTTTTCCTCCACGCATAATTTTACCTGCTCCATAACCTTCAGGCGCCCCTGAACCAAAGTCCAGAACAAACATAGTTTCTATCACCCACAGTTTTCGCGGTACACCTAAGAGAAGAAATTGATCAAATTTTACCATATATTGAAATATGTAGGCCGTCTAATGGCGATGACCATCATTGTTTCTAGTACCAGAACAAACATAGTTTCTATCACCCACAGTTTTCGCGGTACACCTAAGAGAAGAAATTGATCAAATTTTACCATATATTGAAATATGTAGGCCGTGTAATGGCGATGACCATCATTGTTTCTAGTACATATCATTTTTAAAAATGTATGTGTACCAACTAAAATTCAAAAATTGTATCTCGTAGTTACCATATCTTTGGAATACTCATCCAAAGTTGAAATCTCTGATTTTCCGCATGAATTTTTGGTCTTCTATGATTTTTCTCCAAACATTTTTCTATAGAGACTGAGACTGAAAAAACTGCTAAACTAAAAACAAAAAAAATAAACATTTCTTGGTTTTTGTTTTGCATCACTCGCGCTGGAAATTTATGGGATAAAGGTGAAGACTGCAGCGTGGAATGAGGGTTGCACCATTATGGTGCCAGCCCCTCCTTGCCACCGCCGCAATTAAGCGGCGGCTTGCCGACTGTCCGGATTTCTACGCCCTTTTTAAGATCACGATTGGCAGCCATCCTCACCTAATAAAAATGGAAAAGCTCCGGTGGTCCACTTCATGCCTGCGAGAGTCAGCCTTGGAGACGGTGAGAGCGATGGAAATTACTGACGCGTTTAACTTTCCGGTCTCACATCAATGAGATCCTGCAGCTTCGTGTGGTCGAGTCAGGGTCTGTTGCTTCTTTGCGGGAGCTATCGGATCGGTTCATGGGCATATGCGGGGGTGAACATGCACCTCTCCGCAACCACAGGGAGAGAACGAGTTAACATTCCTCTCTCCACAGCCACAGAGAGAGAACACAGACCCGGGAACTGCAAGACTAGCGCAAATGGAAGAACTCTGACAATGAAAGACTACTCTCGTTCACTCTTTTCCCATACATCTTCTTTATAATAAAACAGTATTCTTATTTTGAACTCCAAGCAACACAGTCATTTTATTTGCAAGCCTTTCTGCATTTAAAAAAGCGACAATCTCATACGAGATCCTCTACTCCCTCGGACACGACACTGTAACTGGCGCAGCCGGACTACGAACAAGGGATTAACCATGCCCACTACGCTTATCGTTCCAATTTTCCTTGTAGGCTGAGGTGAGTGAACAGGTGACAACGGTGGTCGTGGAAACTTTTAGTAGTGAGTTAGTTACACATAATACATACGTACTTAAAGGAGAGAACAACTGTAAAAGGAAATAAAACATAATAAAGTGCAAGTGCAAATGGGATTTCGGGAGTGAGCGATACACAAAAATGTGCAAATAAAAGAAACAAAACAAACGAAATCAAATTCTAAATACCATGCAAGCGACCGTATATGTGGCATCAAACGCTCATAAGGCACCGGGATTGCTTGTGTGGGACAATTTACAACTATTATACCAACACAGCTGCTGTGTGCGATGACCGTATATGTGTACATCAATCGCTTATAAGGCACCGGTATCATCAATACATAGCAGCTCAAAAAAAAAAACGATCAGTCGAACATTAGACTTCGTTGTGACCAGAACTCTCTGCGTAAGAACAAAAAAAAAAAAAATAACGTGCCCTCAAATATCACCGATTTGCCAATATCACATTAATCGCCGACAACGCAAAGGGACAATCCGCACACAGTGCTTTACAAGTTGTGTAAGTTTACAAGTTGAGTAAGTTGTGTGATTAACGACCCTGTGTACAACAATCGCTGTGAAGGCACCGGGATCGTTTTCATTTACACAAACGCTAATATATTATTAGGAAATACATAAAAACAAGAATACTAAAACAAAAAAAAACACAAAAATGGAAGAATAAATTAAACCTGCACAAATATCATACTGTTCCCTTTGGCAAAAATCAAGCAAACATGTATGCATGTATTTGTGTTACGCCGCTTGTGAAACTCTTGATGTACAAAATTGCATATAAAAAATATTCTTGTTCGGCACGTGACTGATTTTTTTTTTTTGTTTTTCTTGCACGTGCCGAACAAGAATATTTTTTATATGCAATTTTGTACACCTATATAGCATATTATCGTCACTGAAATTAATATCAGATATTTTGGGTTTCGCTTGCAGGTTCGTCACCGGTACTTTAACTCGTCAAGAGGTTTTTTTTATATGATATCAGTTGTATTTTTGTCCAAAATCCAAAATTGTTTCGTAGTTGTGGGAAACCAAATTATTTTAACAAATTAACAGATGAGAGGCCTATCCTTATGAGAGTTCCACTATATAATAAATTATTAAAAACAAAGAAAGGAAAGCTAACTTCGGGCGGAGCCGATCCTATATAGGATCGGACAACTATCGGATCCTATATAGTTGTCCGATCCTTATGAGAATTTCACCATCAACAAAATTTCTAATAAAAATATTGAAAACAGCCCCAAGCATCTTTAAAAATAGAAAGGTTGTGCCATTTCCGATCGTTCAGTTATATGGCAGGTATAGGATATAGTTGGCCGATTCTTATGAAACATAGGATTCGATTGCCCAAAACGGAAACCATAGATAGTCCCATCATTCTAGCTTCAAAAACAACAAAGTTAAGCCAATTATCCTAATAAAATTTTGAAAATCGGATAAGATTGCCCAAAATGCAATCTGTACTAATTCCATCCTTCTAACTTATAAAAAAAAAAAATTTATGGCATATCCGATCAATCATATAATAAACATGTATTATATCTAAAATAAATGAGCAAAGATAAAAAATTAAAAAAACTGGAAATTACGTTTTTCCAGTTTTTCTAGTTAAACCAATTGTTGAATGTAATTTTGGGTGTGCGATATAAAATAATAAATATTAGAAAAGTATTGGCGGAGTTGGTTTGCCTGGTTTTTTTTTTTAGCTTTTAACTCATGATTTGGCCCAAAAGGGAGTTGGCTGCATTTATTTATATGCATTATATGCTCAGTGCATATAAAGCGTTCTACTCATAAAATGTTGCATTCTTCTCATTAAGACATGAGACACTGAAACATAAAGCAGAATAACATCAAAATTTTCCATCAGGCATACTTCATCTCCCTCCTTTCCGAGATTAGCCGAGTGGAGAGCGTTGTGGTTTCTAACACGGGAGGGCCTGAGTTCTAATCCTAGTTGAGTCAATGTTTACGTTTTACTTCTTAAGCCCTTTTTTATTTGGATTTTATTTTTGAAATATTTAAAAATATCTTATGTACAAACTTTCATAAGGATGGACCGACTATATCCTATAGATGTCATAGAACGATCGGAATTGGCATAACTTTGGTGTTTTTTAAGTTAGAAAGATGGGACTTGGTGCAGATTCCATTTTGAGCAAAATAATCTTACTGGCCAAATTTCATTCAGGGATCGGCCAACTATATCCAATAGCCGCCAAATAACTGAACGATCGGAAATGGCACAACTGCAAGGGTATATCAACTTCCGCTTCGCCCGAAGTTAGCTTTCCTTTCTTGTTTTTCTTTGAGATTCGATTTTTACAGCATTTTCAAAACTTTGTAGAACAATAATTGCTCATATGACAATAACAAAAACCTCTAATTTTACTCAGGATTGCCAAGAAAAAAATACAGACAAACAGACACACTGGCTTCATTTTGAAAAACTGTAAAAATCGAATTTCTTGAATAACTTCTGAAAGAAATGTCGGACCGGGTCGGTTGAAGTACCAATCTTCTGAGTCTTCTCATTAAGACATGAGACACTGAAACACAAAGCAGAATTACATCAAAAGTTGCCATCAAGCAACAAAGTTCGAGGTTAGCCGAGTGGAGAGCGTCGTGGTTCCTAACACGGAGGGCCTGGGTTCGAGTCCAACTTGAGCCAATGTTTACGTTTTACTTTTGACCAAATTTTGAAAAATAATTTTTTTTCTTAAAAAAAAAGTTTATTTTCAGTGTATTTTTTTTTGTATACTATATAGACGTTTGGTCTCAAAGAAAGTAAAATTGATATTTAAAAACCCATTTCAACGGCGTAAATCTCTTTTTAATATCTTTCTTAATTATAAAGTTATGAACTTTTTCATTAACAAAGTTTTTTTAATTTTTTGAAGTAAGCTTAAGGTATTTCAAAAAGTTGTAGAACAATAGTTGCTCATATGATAGTAACAAACATTTTTCAATTTTTTTTCAGGATTAACAAAAAAAAAATAGTGCAAACAGACAAACCGACAACTGGCTTCATTTTGAAGAAGAAGAAAAATCGGATGAAATGTCGGATGAGGTACCAATGGACGCGTATTTAGCTCTAGAATGCGAATATATAAAAATATTCAATCTGGGGACTAAAATGGGTCCACCGCCCCACTTTAGTGATTAAAAATTTTTTTATTTTCACCCTAATTTCTCCCTAACCAAATAACTTTTGGAATATGTTTCGACAAAAATTATCTAATTGAAACAATACCTTTCGATTGGTATATCATTCATTTAGATCGGTTGCCTACAGAAAATTTTTAATTCTTCGGCTATATATAGAGTTTCCTCGCGCACGCCTAGGCATGAAGGTCGTAACCTCGTGGACTTCCGTCCACAGTGATTACTATTCTACATACATTATATACGTACCCTAACCATATTTCATTATAGCAAAAAAAAAAATAAAATAAAATAAAAAAAATTTCCACCACTAGTAACACAGTTAGGGGCAGATTAGATCTAAGGAGCGAGGTCAGTTTATTTGAGATAAGGAAAGCGATAGAAACAAAAGAGAAAGACCAGCTAGTTCAATTCCAATACAATATTCCCAGCAACGATAAGGATACCGGTAACGCATCAGGGCCCACTAAGTCCCACCCTTAGCAATTTATCGACTTCCACAAACACAAGCCTGAATCTACAACAGCTACTAGCCCTTGTTCATCAACTGCCCACCTACGAAGGCCCACCTGACAACCTTGATAGATTTGTTAGTAGAGTAGAACAGCTACTTTTGTTAGCCAGATCAGTGGACCAAGCAACTTGGGGACAATTCTTACTGGGAATCATCCGTGACAAAATTAAAGGCAGGGCGGACGAGGCGCTGAGTGTCTGCGATGTACTCCGCAGTTGGGATGACATGAAAGCAATCCTCAAGCGACTATACTCTAGCAAAAAAACGGAAGAAACGCTTGTTAGAGAGCTACATACCCTTCCGGATGGACTCAGTATGGGAAAACTATATTACTCAGCCACTAAAATAAGAAGCGAATTAATGTCCCTGGCCAGGGAAGCAGACCCTAGTGGACACTCACTCAAAGCCATACGTGATCAGTATGACAGATTCTGCCTAAATACATTCTTAGTTGGATTAAAGGACCCACTTAGGTCAGCCATTAGAAACCAAAGACCAGAGACAATCGAGAAAACGTACGAGTACGGACAGATCGAATTAAACTTCTCTAGAAACCTGAATAAACACCAAGAAAATCGACGACACGACAGTTCGACATACAGGAATCACCCATACGCGAAAGGACAAAACAGAATTATAATAATGGCAACAACGGCCGCCATGTACCACGACATGATAACACCAACAACGACAATAATAGTCGCTTTACACAGCGACAACAACAAATCAGATCAGACCCTAAATCACCAAGACAAAAACAACCATAATCCAAACGCTCCCCTATGTAACATCAACGATGATGCAAATTTTTCACTAGAAGCCTCGGGAAGCCAGTCGGTTACATAAGCAAGAAGAGTCGCGGATCTTCATTGCCATTTGTTTTCCTATCACCAAACTCCATGGTGTCAAAACCTCTCAAATTTTTATTAGACACTGGATCTACCTACTCATTCATAAACCTAGCACTTATTAACGAAGACCGCATCAAAAAACTAACCCCCGATATAAATATCCACACTGTACTCAGTACATTCAAAATTCAGGAATATACAGATAAAATAAATTTCAAACAGTTCAAACAAATTCCAAATTTTAAGTTCTTACTATTTAATTTCCACCCCCACTTCAATGGTCTTCTAGGCATGGATTTTCATTCCGGCCTAAATGCCAAAATTAACTTTTCCGACTCCATATTAGAAACACCAGAAACCGCCATCTCAATCCTCACAAGAGCAAACCCTGTAGATACATTACATACCCTACCACAAAATACCAAAATGCGACTACCGCTCCCAGTAAACTTAATGCAGGGAGACTTTATATATGAAACCACGAATTTGGATAATCAAATTGTCATAACAGGTGGCTTATACACCGCAATCGCAGGATCCGCCAATTTCGAAGTCTGCAATAACTCAGACCAGACCCAAACACCTTATCTAGAAGAACCGTTACAGGCAGAAGAGTTCTCTCCACGAACCCACCAATACTTAAACTGCATGTCCGCGGCAACTAATTCAGAATTACCGGAAGATCAATAATTATACATTCAGACGGAACACCTCAACAGCGAGGAAAAACAACATATTCTCAAACAATGCAAATCATTCAAAAGACTTTTTCACAACGAAAACAATCAACTAACGTTCTCTAATGCCGTTAAACACTCTATACCCACGACAGATAATATACCGATTCACACAAAATCTTACCGTTACCCATTTGTACATGTCGGATAAGTTAAGCCTTCTCCTCGCGGGGTCTCAGGATTTCTTTGTTCGTTCCCCTGGTGGTGTTCCATGTCATGTTCTGACTGATGCAGCGAGTCCTCGTTGTCTTTGTTGCTCAGCTTTTGTTAAATAATGTTAGCAGTTAAGTCCACACGTCTAGCTCAATACGAAGCAGAGATGAAAAAGAAAGAAGGACCAGATCTAGCAACACAACGAAGCCACACACGGCCTTAGTTCGCAAACTAATTCCTCATCATACCAGGACTGATATATTCCCATACGACCAATGGTCACACCTTAAAGTCTAATGCCTAACGAGAGACTGAATTACCTCCTCTCCGACACGGCCATCCTGACATATACACGTCCTCATGTCTATAATCAACATCTGAATTTCATTCCACTTTATAATTTTATTAAATGCTTTCAAAGAACTTAATCACATAATCTTAACTTCATATAATGTTCATTAACATAACTAAACTTCTATTTTCAACATATCTCTTATGTTCTCTAATAAACCATTTCCAAACAAAAGATCAATAAATCGGTTTCAAATTATACAATAATCAGTTAAAATTGTTACTACGTAATCCAAAATACATAACTAAACTTTTACAAGCCGATTTTTAAATTCTTCACCAAACACATTGGCTTTAATTAAATTGTCCATCGCCCAAGAATACGGCTTCACAAATTCATTAATCTCATTACTCGTCCATCGCCCAACAGTTGGCTTCACGAATTCATCAAACACATTTCTAAAGCAACTCTCGTCCATCGCCAATCACATGGCTTCATGAACACTTTCTTTTTCAACAGACTTTTTCAACTGATATTGTTCTTTGTAATTTACATCAAGCTCTTCTGGAATTTGCACTAATGGTAACTTTCGCAAACTTTCGTGTGGATACTTGTAACGCCTATTGTTCTGTGTAGACTTTAAAACGTATCGGTCTCCGTCCAATACCTCGACCACCAAAAAGGGTCCTCTGAACTTAGGATCTAATTTAGTTTGCTGTCTCTAGCTGTTTTTAAGCAACACAAAGTCCCCCACACAGAACCTTATTACTTTAGCCTTATTTTTATCAAATTTTATCTTCTCATATCTAGCGGCGTCCTCCATGTTCTTAGTGGCCAACTCCCTTGTTTTAAACTTGTCAATATCATCTTCGGCATCACTAATAGGTATCA
Organism: Drosophila ananassae; assembly: GCF_017639315.1. Taxonomy (NCBI): domain Eukaryota; kingdom Metazoa; phylum Arthropoda; class Insecta; order Diptera; family Drosophilidae; genus Drosophila; species Drosophila ananassae. Next base: position 690,522 of record NW_025319055.1, read on the forward strand.
ACCCTAGTGGTCGCCCAACTTTACCAATCAAAAGTTCTAAAGGACTACACTTAGTGCTACGATTAACTGTACAGTTAAGAGCTAACTGTACAGTTAAGAGCATCCCCTAGTGCGTCCTGCCACGATCTAGAGTTTGTTATGCTTATTTTTGGAATTGGGTGTAATTCCATTTGAGGTTTTCCTGACGTACCCTTAGACACTCTGCATGTAACGCAGTTCTCCACGAATCTTAAAACATATTTTGCCATACCAGAAAACCAGTTATGATCATACACTTTATCAAGTTTTTTCTCCCAACCTAAATGCATGATAGACTCATGCACCTGATTTATAACTGACCAGCGAAAAGTACGATGAACTACAGGTAAACAACGAGTTCTTGAATTCCTTTGAATCTTTCTATACAAAACATTTGATCTAATTTCAAAAGTGGCAACTAATGCTAATGGTAAATCGTCATTCTTCAACTAAGTTAAGATTTCTGATATTTCTGGATCCTTTTGTTGTTGCACCAGTATAAAGTTCTCCGATATTTCTATTAAGTCAATTCGTTTTTCTTGGTATTGTTTGGTATTGACTTATTTTTTTGACCCAGCGGGTTCCTAGATAAAAAGTCAACGTGTGCCATACGTTTACCTTCCATGTATTCAATTTCGAATTCAAATGTTTGTAGGAAATCCCACCAACGATAAATCCTAGGTGACAACTCGACTTTATTTTGAGAAGATTTGATTAAGATTCAGTCAGTAAAAATTACGAATTTTCTCCCATGTAGATAGTGACGAAAATGTTTTACTGAATTCACAACGGCCAACGTTTCCAATTCATATGATGTATATCTGGACTCGCAGGGGATAGTTGCTAATAATATTATATATTTGATCAATTCTTTAATTTTATCACGTACTAACTCCCCTTTGCACAGTCTTAGTCGAATCAATCAAACGAATATGCATTTCCCCAGTATTCACACGTGTTTGTGGAGTGCCTTCGACAAAAGATAGGGAATGTTGCTTTAGCAATGATATTAAAATTTCTTTTTCATTTTCAACCATTTCCGTTTCAATATTATCAAAATTAGTAGGTGTAACGGTTTCACAAATGTTTACAATTTTAGATTGAAAAATTTTAAAATTATCATAGGAGACTTCTACTGAAAACCCTTGAGCCAATATTTCTCTGCCGATTACAATATTATTTTTCATACATTCGTCTGGTACTATATGAAACAAAACAACCAAGGAGTTGCCATCAATCATGATGTTTGATTCAACTTGTGAGGTACTGTAGGTATTGGCATTACCTATCCCCTTTAAAGAAATAACGCTATGAATTCTCTTACCAGCTAACTTATTAGAAACGCTTTCCTTAATTAATGAGCACTCAGCTCCCGAATCAAATGTTATTGGAAATCTCTCACCATTGACCAGCATACTCGATTGAGGCTCCACTATAGCGCATAGCTCCACTCTTTTTTCTGTTCTGACTCCCAATCCAGCATTCTGCACTTTTTTTTGACAATTAGTGGCTATGTGTCCCGGCTCCTGACATCTGTAGCACGTTAGTCCTTCCATGACGTGGCTGCGCTGACCTCCACTCCTTTCCAGTTGTCGAAACCTGGGATCCGGATCTACAGTCTTGCTTTTTGTGGCCTAGTTTTCCTCACTGGTAACATTTGATTTCCGCAGTTTTAGCTCGCTTCGCCTCTGGTTCCCAGTTCGTTGCATTAGGGCACTCTCTTAGCGCTGAGAATACTTGCAACTCCGCTTGTAGTTCTCGTCGATTGCTAACATGCGTTATGTGATTCATTCGCTGCAAACGCCGGTCAAAATTAGCCATGTGCCCAAGAACCAACGCGATGGAAATTTGTTCTGAACTTAAATTGCGAAGTTTTGTGCACAGTGACGTCACAGAGCGACTTGCAAAAACAGGCAGGCTTTCGCCATTGCTTGGACGGCTATTAAGAAGATTTAAAATGACGGCGGCTGGCGTCTCTGAAGTCTCATATCGCTGCTCAAACAATTGCCGGAACTGTTGCCAAGTTATTCCCGGGTAACATATTTGAGATAACCATTGCGCCGCTGTGCCTTCCAAAGCTTTACTTAACGCTAATATAAGAGCGCTGTCACTTAATGGTTTTTCTCGTAAGATGATGTCGACCGTAGCGCACCACTGCGTGGCATCCACACCAGCAACGTCCGGATTATATTTCGGCAGGCAAATCTCGCTAGTCGGTTGCAACTCACTCGCCGGCATCTGTAGCCTCTTAACCAGTTCCAGAAAGTTCCGATTTTGTTGTTCTAACAGCGCGAATACGTCTCTAGAAGTAGTTTGGTAAGGGCCGTATCCCACTTCTGATGTCGGATAAGTTCTTCTCCTCGGGTCTGAGGATTTCTTTGTTCGTTCCCCTGGTGGTGTTCCATGTCATGTTTTGACTGATGCAGCGAGTCCTCGTTGTCTTTGTTGCTCATCTTTTGTTAAATAATGTTAGCAGTTAAGTCCACACGTCTAGCTCAATACGAAGCAGAGATGAAAAAGAAAGAAGGACCAGATCTAGCAACACAACGGAGCCACACACGGCCTTAGTTCGCAAACTATACCAGTCATCATACCAGGACTGATATATTTCCACACGACCAATGGTCACACCTTAAAGTCTAATGTCTAACCTAATACCTAATGAATTACCTCCTCTCCGACATAAATAAAGACGAAGTTCGAAAGCAAATTTCAAAAATGCTCGAACAGAACATCATAAAAAGCAGCCATTCCCCTTGGAGTGCACCCGTCTGGGTCGTACCTAAGAAAGAGGACACCACAGGCGAAAAAAAGTGGCGTTTGGTAATCGATTTTCGAAAATTAAATGAAAAAACGATCTCTGATAGATACCCTATTCCGAACATTGCAGATATACTAGACAGCATAGGAAAGACCATGTATTTCACAACAATAGACTTAGCAAGTGGCATTCACCAAATTCAAATGAACCCACGCGACGCAAGCAAGACGGAATTCACCGTCGAAAATGGGCATTATGAGTTCACAAGGATGCCCTTCCAACGCGTTAGGGACAACGTCTTAGGTGATCTAGTCGGTAACGTCTGTCTCATCTATTTCGACGACATTATAGTATTCTCACCCTCACTCCAAAAACATATAGCAGATATTAAATCCGTATTCATAAAACTCCAAAACGCAAATCTAAAAATCCAACCGAGCAGGTGTCACTTTTTAAGAAAGAAAATCGACTTCCTGGGACACATCGTCACCCAGGAAGGAGTCAAACCAAATCCACTTAAGATTCAAACCATCAAGGACTTCCTCTGCCCAAAGACAATTAGGGAAATTAAGTCATTTTTGGGACTATTAGGGTATTACAGGAAATTTATTAAGGACTTCGTAAAAATAACTAAACCCATGACGAGACTGTTAAAAGGAAGGAAATCTATAACAATAAATGAGGAGTTTAATCAAGCATTCGAAACGTCGAAAGATCTTCTTTGTAATGATCCCATACTCATTTACCCTGATTTTAATAAATCATTTACGTTGACCACAGACGCAAGTAACTATGCGATAGGCTCTGTGTTGTCAAAAGGCCCAGACACTAATGACAGACCCATATCTTTCGCTAGCAGGACACTATCAAATGCGGAAATCCGCTATTCTACGATAGAGAAAGAAATGCTAGCTATCATTTGGTCTGTAGGTCATTTTAGACCATACCTCTTCGGGCGTAGATTCAAAATAGTCACGGATCATAAGCCATTAACCTGGTTAGAAAATCTGAAAGGCCAGAATCCAAAACTACTTCGATGGAGAACTATCCTGTCCGCTTACGACTACGAAGTTGTATACAAAAAAGGGTCGCAAAACGTAGTCGCTGACGCACTCAGCAGAATCGAGCCAAACTTGAACATAAACGAAGACCCACAAATTATACCAATCGCTTCACAACCACTAAATCACTTCAATAGTCAAATAGTATTCCGCACCGGATCAACAACGGCAAGACAAATAGAAACACCATTTGCCCATAAAATAAGACACATTATCACAGAACCCGTGCACACTTTCGATTCCGTTACAAACGCCCTTCAAAGAATCCTGAAACCGAATAAAACATTCGCAATATTAGAACCAGACGATATTTTCAAAATAATAGGAGAATCCTATAATAACTAATTCTTTGAAAACGACTTATTCAAAATTTCCCGCTGCAAAATACGGCTAACCGAAATCACTAATCCCCATGACCAGGAAAACAAAATTCGTGCGTATCACTTTAACACCAATCATAGTGGGATAGACGAAACTTATAAAAAATTAAAAGACATCACAAAAATTATAAAAAATTGCGATACTTAACGAATTGCCTAACCCTCAAGTACGATAGACATCCTCATAAATCACTGTTGCAAGCCCCAACCGCACCAGAGGGACCATTGGCGGTCGTGCATATAGACTTCATATAATGAAGTATATATATTAGGGTGGGTCGATTGAAAAATCTCTTAGGCACATATGATTTTTGGATTCTAGGGATCAAAATAAGAAACTTTGCTCAAGAGACCATACCTCTAAAATGAATTCTGATGTCCCTCGTTTTAACGTGAAGGAAAAATCTTGTTTTGATCCATTTAGAGTGCCCCAATCGAGTCCAAATGTATGAACGACCCCCACTAACTTTGGAGGGTCGACCCACCCATGCTTGTGGTACCCCCCTAGGATCCCACAGGAGGGATTCTCCCTTACAAAAATATCACAAAATCACAGCACCTAAAAGTATGCTATGAAAATGTTACTCAAAACCTGTTGCTCCGCCCACCGCCTCTCCTCCTTTTCGTCCCTTGGTGGCCCCAGGGGGGTACCAAAGGGGGGCATGGGTGGGTCGACCCTCCAAAGTTAGTGGGGGTCGTTCATACATTTGGACTCGATTGGGGCACTCTAAATGGATCAAAACAAGATTTTTCCTTCACGTTAAAACGAGGGACATCAGAATTCATTTTAGAGGTATGGTCTCTTGAGCAAAGTTTCTTATTTTGATCCCTAGAATCCAAAAATCATATGTGCCTAAGCGATTTTGTTTACCCCCTACAAATCGAACCGCCCTAATATATATACTTCATTAACAATGCTTGTAACCTCACCATTATAGACAAATTTTCCAAGCTAAAAAGTCGTTGATGCCCTATTATAATTTATAAGTCACTACGGCGCACCAAAGAAAATAATTTTCGACCAGGGCGCGGAATTTTCGGGCAATCTATTCAACGACCTCTTAACCCAATTCCAAATAACAGCTCATACAACTTCATTTCAACAATCAACAGGCAACGCTTCGGTCGAAAGACTGCATTCCACCTTAACCGAACTATACAGAATAATCACGAACAAAAGAAAGGAAGCACGCCTAGAATGCGAGCATGACCAAATATTCGCAGAAGCTGTTGCAAAATACAACAATGCAATACACTCCAGCACTTCCTATATCCCTTTCGAGCTCTTTCACGGAAGAACTCACATATTCAACAAAACTATAATATTCGACAATCACCACGACTATCTAAGGAAATTAAACGAATTTAGTGCAGGAACATTTATACTCAACCACAGAAAAAAGATTGGCTAAATTAAACGAGGACAGAGAGACACCAGTCAAAGTCGAGCCTAATGATATTGTATTTAGAAAAGAAAACCGTAGGAACAAGATAACTCCGAGATTTTCACTACACAAAGTAGGTAGAGACTCAGGCGTCACCTTCCTAATAACTAAAGGTCAAAAGCTACATAAACAAAAAATTAGAAAAACAGTTAAGAAATTTACAAACACCGGAGCACCAGCTTAAACAACAAATACTAACACTGACACATAACTCTCAACGTACTTCGACCCGTAGTTACAGAATCCTTCTAATAACCACCCAGCTCTTAAAGTATCATTAGTAGTACTACGAAACAATTCAATAAGGTAGATAAAATAGATACATTCTTGCCGCACAAAAAGAGGTCTTATTAATGGTCTGGAGACCATACTCAAATCTATCCCAGAAACCTAAATAGACAACGGCGGACAAAACATTAGTGGAACTGAAAAATATCCTAACCAATATCAAAGATGTGACAAAAACACAAGGTAGACCACACAAAAGCCACATTAACAAGAATTAATCTAAAATTTTTTTTCTTTGAAAATGCACAAAACTCTTTCTTTGACGAACTTGGGGAAGACAGAAATAACACTTCTTCATTTCAATATATAGTAATATGATAAACTACAATATAGACACATTTAACTGATAGACCCTTAGCCAGTAAGATAAACCTTATCCCTAAATTGTTATTTAACACAACATAAGATATATAAGTAAACAAAATGTAACACTAGCATTAGATGAACATATTTACAAATCATGTTATACCTTAAACACAACACACATGTTTAACATTAAGATATCCATTTTTGATACAAATTGTTAAATATAAAATATCGTCGGAGTTCGTGGCGAACACCAACAACACGTCGCCTGGCTACCTGGCTCAGATCCGGCCATTTCCCCTCTGTGGCCTTCTCTTCGGACTGGGGGGGGATGCCCCTCTCCGCAACCACAGGGAGAGAACGAGTTAACATTCCTCTCTCCACAGCCACAGAGAGAGAACACAGACCCGGGAACTGCAAGACCAGCGCGAATGGAACAACAAGATCGCCAACGCAAGAACTCTGACAATGAAAGACTACTCTCGTTCTTTCTTTTCCCATACATCTTTTTTATAATAAAACAGTATTCTTATTTTGAACTCCAAGCAACACAGTCATTTTATTTGCAAGCCTTCCTTTCAGCATTTAAAAAAGCGACAATTTCATACGAGATCTCCTCTACTCCCTCGGACACGACACTGTAACTGGCGCAGCCGGACTACGAACAACGGATTAACCATGCCCACTACGCTTATCGTTCCAATTTTCCTTGTAGGCTGAGGTGAGTGAACAGGTGACAACGGTGGTCGTGGAAACTTTTAGTAGTGAGTTAGTTACACATAATACATACGTACTTAAAAGAGAGAACAACTGTAAAAGGAAAACTGCAAGCGACCGTATATGTGTAAGTTAACTAAGTCAACCGGGCGGCGGTAACGACCGATCGTCCGAAAGCTCGCTCCGGCCAAATTGCTGACCCAGCGTCTGGCCGGAAGCTCGTGCATAGCCGGCAAGCACTGCCCATTGGAGTGGCCGCTATGAGTTTTACTTTTGTTAGTTCTTAAATTCAGTTCTGCTTTTGCATTTATGAAATAAAGAGCCATCGCTCCTGCATTGAAACTCCGACGATCCGTCGTAAAACACTTATCATTACAAATCTGACTGAGTCTCTAGGCCAGCAGATAAAGAGGGACAGTCATCCCTCCAACATAATCTTCCTAATTGATATTCTACCGCCAGCCGGCTAGAAGTCATCAAAGGGCCTGTTGCCCCAACCAGCACCTTTCCATATCTTGTTAACTGGAGTGGAATTTGACGACGGCGGTTCATCACTTAACCACATCTTATTAATAGGCGCCCAACATCTTAAAGTACCCACTGTAACAAATTGGGGAAACATGTAAGTGAGCACCTCCAACTATATGCTTTCGTATATCTGCATTAGTTTAGCTTCAAACTAAATAAAATAAATCGCTGCCGGAATAATTTATGCAGCTCCACTTTAATATTTTTGTGTTAACTTTGTATTAAATAAAATATAATTAACTCATTATTTGATTGATAATTTAATGGTGAATTATATGTGCGATAATAGTATTTGTTTTATGCTGTCTGTGTATTGTTTGCATTTTACTGCCAAAAATAAGTACGGATATTAAATACCTCTAAAGCACTAGGCCGCCGCTAACGGACAAATTAGTCGTGAATTTAGTCGTGAATAAAATTATTTTTCACTTAATATCGGCGTTTAATTCTGCCGTTTGGATATTGATAAATTGTGAATTTATTTATATAATTCGTTGTGTCTCTTTGCTTAGACCCTATTTGCCTTGCAATACATTTTTTTTTATTACCCCCACTCGGCCACTGCTGGAAATCCGATCCCGCTGCATATGCATTTGTGAGGCAAATTCTTGCTATTCATTTCTTTGTTTCTCATAGAGGAGGCTCAGTCCCCGCATATCCTTGACCCGGTCGCTGCTTGGCAGGGCACCGGCTCGATTTGACGAGCTCATTTACTTGTTGCTAGAGCGGCGGACACCCCTTGCCATGTCAACTGCCTTCATGGGAAGAATAGCTTGAGCAAGCATTCCCCTACCAGTGCGATTTAACTCGGCCACATATGAGCTCTCCATTCCAGCAGTACAGGGAGAATAAACCATACGCCAGTGACTCAGAATCTGATAGCGAAGGGCCCCCGCGTACTAACCCCACAACGAGGCCCTGCCTTTCAACACGTCGGTGGTAGCTACCATCAGGATGGTAAGCAAGGAGCCCATTTATGCCAAGTTTTACCCATACCCAATGGGGGCTGCAGATTTTGTCAACAGCGAAATCCAACAGTTGCTAAAGAATGGCATAATACAAAAGTCAAAGTCCCACTACAATAACCCAATATGGGTAGTAGACAAAAAGGGCACTGACGAAGCGGGCAACCGCAAAATGCGACTCGTGTTGGACTTTCGCAAATTGAACGAGAGGACGATACCCGATCGCTATCCCATGCCAAATATCTCTATGATACTAGGGAATTTAGGCAAAGCCAAATACTTCACGACACTTGATCTGTAGTCAAGCTACCACCAGATCACTCTGGCAGAGCGTGACCGCGAAAAGACTTCCTTTTTCGTTAACGGAGGAAAGTACGAGTTTCGCCGGCTTCCGTTTGGTTTGAAGAATGCTGCCAGCATCTTCCAAAGAACCATCGACGACATACTGCGAGAGCAGATTGGCAAATTTTGCTATGTCTACGTTGATGATGTCATCGTTTTTTCAGAGGACGAAAACGCCCACATACGGCATGTGGATTGGGTTCTTTGGGATTGGGAAAACGTCCACATACGGCATGTGAATTGGGTTCTTAAGAGCCTGCTCGATGCCAACATGAGGGTGTCAGCACAAAAATCGCGTTTCTTTAAAAAGAACGTTAGTTTCTTGGGCTTTATTGTCACTAATAAAGGTACCACAACAGACCCAGAAAAAACCAAGGCCATACAGGAATTCCCCGAACCCAATAATGTATTCGAGGTGAGATCGTTCCTTGGCCTCGCCAGTTATTACCGATGCTTCATCAAAGATTTCGCATCAATAGCTTGGCCCATATCTGAAATACTTAAAGGGGAGCATGGAAGTGTCAGTAGGCACAGATCCAGGAATATCCAGGTGCAATTTAGCGAGCAGCAACGGCATGCTTTCCATAAGTTGCGCAACATTCTGGCTTCAGAGGATGTCATCCTCAGCTATCCCGATTATAAAATGGCATTTGATCTAACGATAGATGCCTCGGCATACGGCATTGGCGCAGTGTTTTCCCAAAAGGGACAATCCATCACTATGATCTCCAGAACCTTAAAGTACAGAGAGGTTAACTAAGCTACCAACGAAAGGGAGCTGTTAGCCATAGTTTGGGCACTAGGAAAGCTGCGTCACTACCTGTCTGGTCAAAGACATAAATGTCTACACTGACCACCAACCGCTGACCTACGCGGTGTCGGATTCTAATCCGAATACGAAAATTAAAAGTTTGAAATAACGCATCGACGAGTATGGTGCCAAGGTTCATTACATGCCTGGCAAAGACAACCTCGTTGCAGATGCCCTCTCGAGACAACAACTCAACGTTGTAGAAGAGGAAGAGGCATTTTCAAGCGCGGCTACAATCCACAGTGAGCTGTCGCTAACCCACACTATTCCATCAACGGAAAAGCCTCTAAATTGCTTCCAAAACCAGATAACTCTGGAGGAAGCTCGCTTTTCGTCTTAACGCAGCTTTGTTCTCTTTGGAAATAAGAGACGGCATAAAATTGACTTCTCTTGCGAGGAGTCATTGCTGGAGGAGCTCGCGGACGTAATAGTTCCTAAAGGCGTAAACGCCATCCATTCCGATTTTCACACGCAAAGGTACAGGACAAATTGGTTCGACAATTCCCTGCCACCAAATTTCGGCACTGCAAAAACCGAGTAACGGATATTTTTGCAATCGACGAGAGGCGGGGTGATTCTCACTGTCGAGCACAACAGAGCTCACAGGTCTGCCCAAGAAAACGTGAAGCAGGTACTCTTCGAGTACTACTTCCCGAAAATGGCTAAACTAGCAAGCGAAATAGTCGCTAATTGAGAAACATGCTGTAACGAACTGTTTTGCTATGTTTTGCTCGCAACAAACGCCGCGTCTAGCTCACAGAGGTTGAGGATACGTTCCACCGAATTTATTGATTCGACGTGATTGCCCGAGCCCAGAAATAACACGGTATTGCTTCTTTTCAAATAAATCCCCTTTATTGTAATTAATTTACAAAGCAATAAAGAGAATCTCACCGGCTGTCTGGCTCAGCCGACCGACCGCTCGTCCTCCCGTCGATCCCCGATTCCCGCTCCGGGTTGGTGCCAATACGCACGCCCTCCCAAAGCTTGCGCCCGGCAGGTCGTGCGGTCTTGGTGCCTGGCGCCGAAACGGCTCTCGGTTCCCTTCGTTTGGACTCACGGACTCTGGTTGCGGGGCCTGTGTTGCTGCTTGTCGTCTTCCGCTGCCGCTGCCTGTCCGTCGCTGCTGCTCCCTCGTCGTCGCTGCTGCTCCCTCGTCGTCGCTGCTCTACGGTTGCCGCTGCTCCCTCGTCGTCGCGGCTATGCTGCTGCCGCTGCTCCCTCGTCGTCGCTGCTCTCCTGTTGTCGCTGCTCCCTCGTCGTCGCCTCTGCCGTTGCTGTATCTCCGCTTGGGGTGCCGTGGACTCAGAACCTTTGGCTTGCCTGGATTTGCCCTTTCGCCGTGGCCGGCACCTAATCAGTGTTAACAGACCGAGTGGTTCACCTCCCAGGCATACGCCGGGCAGGATATGCTCCTCGCTGCTTAGCGGCCGGATCAGGGCACGAAGGGCCTTCCTACCCTACAGGACACGCCCCCGGTCGCGTTCGCCACTCGCCTCCAAACACCTGCGTGCCTGCGTGCAGGATCTATGGTAGGCCAGAGGTTTGGGCGTCGCGTCTCCTTTGACTCCAGGTGATACGCTGTGCATACGCTCCAGCGCCTGGATCAGGATTCTCTTGACTTCCCGGGGTGTCCCTGCCTGGTTTCACTGTTGGGCTTGAGTTCGCGGATCGAACGGTCAGGAGCAGACAAGGCGTACGCCAGGCTGATCCGTCGTTGCCGCCACTACACCAGGATACCTGTCGTGTCCGGGAATAACTCCACCCGACTCTTTTACCCTTGGGCCTTAGCTTTGCCGCGGATCCTTGATCCTTTTCCCCTTGCTCGATTCGCGTACCGCCGCCGGACTTACCCACAGGGGGTCCTTAAGCTATTTTTCGTAGATCCTCGCTCACTCGCTTTAATAGCCCGCACTTAGGACTGTCGGACTTACCCACGGGGGGGGTCCTTCAGCCTGTACTCCTAACTCTTCCAAGGAAACTTTCCAACTTGAATGGCAGACTTACCCACGGGGGTCTTTCACTCACTCTCTCAGCTTCCTTAGAAGACTCGGCCCCGATTCGCTCCAGGGGCCCTCCTTATATAGTGCCAGAGGCGCCCGTTAATCCTTGCGAATCTACTTCCTGCCGTTAATCCTCCGCTCCTTCACTTTCTCCGTTAGCTTTCTCCAATCCCGCCGTCTTTCTATCGGCAGGCTTTCTTTATTGTCCCTCCTCCGATTGCCCTGCTTGGGCCTCCGATCCGCATTATTTTTGTGCCGGTCATCGGACTTCGTCCCGATACCCCGCGATCCCCCCCTGGACATTCCAAATGCATTTCTGTGTTTTTGTGCATTTTGTAAACACAGCTGCGCAGTCGCCGGCCGCTTCGTTCCCCGGCGTCCCTGCTGTTTCCTATGACCTTCGAGCGCGGCCGCGGAGGCCCGGCTGGGACCGTTACGTTCCACGGTGATTCCTCCTCCTCCTTCTTTCGTGCGCGACGCCGTACGAGTTCCTCTTGCCCCCGCTGCTGCCCCCGCCTGCCGTCTGTGCTCGACGCATTTCTCCCTTTTCGTTTTTCTAAACACAGCAGCGCTGGCCCATCCAACGCTGCAGTAGTGACTTTCTTGTTCAACCCCCATGCTGGAAAACCATTTCGGCGTTAACGTTTCAAGCGCACCGCCCCTCCACAGTACCTCAAACGGACAAGTGGAGCGCTGGTGGAGCTCACCAGATGCCTTAAAATTGATAAAGGCATCAGTGACACCGTCGAGCTAATCTTACTGGCCACAGCCAGGTACAATAAATCTATCCATTCGGTCATCGACAAGAGGCCGGCCGACGTGATACAAACACAATCGGAAGAACCACTGTGGGAGATTCAGGATAAGATTAGAATTGCCCAAGATAAGCTCAGGAACAGGGAAAATGCTTCCCGACAAAACAGGGAGTTCGAAGTTGGCGAAAAAGTCCTAGTAAAATCCAACAGGCGACTAGGCAACAAACTCTCTCCATTGTGTGAAGAGAAAGTTGTAGAAGCGGACATGGGGACCACAGCCCTCATTAAGGGGAGGGTGGTCCAAAAGGACATCCTTAGGTAGACGAGGCTTGGTCATGTTGACTTGATTCGTCTGATAATTTTTTACCACCTTTTTTCACGTTTTTTATTCCTAGCCACTTGGCATAAGTTTTCTTATTTTTTATTTGTCATTATCATTGTTTTTACTTAGGCTATTCTACGCTTTATTTTATATGCTTGGTGGTGGGCTTCTTAAACTTTGCAAAACACTCCAGCTCATTAATGCAAAAAATAGACAGGTCGATATTAACGGTAAAGTACAGGAACAGATAAATAACATTACCAACACAGTCAATCAAATTCTGAGGTCGGCTAAAGGGTCCCAAATTGATTCGTGACACCTTTACGAGATGTTATTATCTCAGAATAGGATGATTACAATGGAGCTGCAGAATTTATTGCTTGCAATAGCGCTCGCTAAAATCAATATAGTTAGCCCTAGCATACTAGATCATGCAGAACTGGAAAGTAAATGGATGGAGGAGCCCACAGATACCCCCATCAAAGATATATTGTCCGTTACGTCCGTTGAAGTTTAACAATCCACTAACATTATTCATTTTATTATTAAGTTTCCTAAAATTAAGTCAGCTTGCGTCAAAATTACAATTTTTCGCGTGTCACATCACGACACAATGCTCAGACTGGAGGTCAAGGTCATAGCGGACTGCGATGGAGAGATCCACACGGTAAAAAACTGCTCCATGTCATCGAGAGTCACATTTTGCCAACTGGCGCTGAGAAGATCTTGCGCCCAGGAACTCCACGCGGGTGGGATGGCGCACTGCGACATCCAGCATAGCAATCTGCATCCCATCACATATGTGGACGAGGGAATCCTCATCATAAACGATCGCCCGGCTCGTGTGAGTGTGGACAATGACACTTACATATACTTGCAAGGAACACACCTTATCACCTTCATCGAGAGTGCCACGGTTAATGAACAATGTCAACAACTACCGCTCGCACCAGATAGCGCTAGTCGCGGGAGCAGTTTTCTGCGCGTTGATTTGTATCGGCCTCACTTATTGGCGAGTCTCCCAGGCCAAGAGATCCGCGGCCCAACTAAAGGAAGTGATTGCCCAAATAGGGTCGGCCGAGGGCGGCCTTAATCTGGAGGGGGGAGTAGTTAACTAAGTCAACCGGGCGACGGTAACGACCGATCGTCCGAAAGCTCGCTCCGACCAAATTGCTGACTCAGCGTCTGGCCGGAAGCTCGTGCATAGCCGGCAAGCACTGCCCATTGGAGTGGCCGCTATGAGTCTTACTTTTGTTAGTTCTTAAATTCAGTTCTGCTTTTGCATTTATGAAATAAAGAGCCATCGCTCCTGCATGGAAACTCCGACGATCAGTCGTAAAACACTTATCATTACAAATCTGACTGAGTCTCTAGGCCAGCAGATAAAGAGGGACAGTCATCCCTCCAACATAATCTTCCTAATTGATATTCTACGGCCAGCCGGCTAGAAGTCATCAAAGGGCCTGTTGCCCCAACCAGCACCTTTCCATATCTTGTTAACTGGAGTGGAATGTGAAGACGGTGGTTCATCACTTAACCACATCTTATTAATTTGTACATCAAACGCTGATAAGGCACCGGGTTTGCTTGTGTGGGACAATTTACAACTATTATACCAACAAGCTGCTGTGTGCTATGACCGTATATGTGTACATCAATCGCTTATAAGGCACCGGTATCATCAATACACAGCAGCTACAAAAAAAAAAAAATATAAATAGATAAAAAATTCGACATCTCAAAGTGCTGTGTGTGGCGATCGTGCGTGTGACGGTGAGCACTTGGCGTGCGAGAGAGTACGAGAATGCTTTTTGGGTATTTCATCGGAAAAGTTATTTCATCACTATGCTAATATTGCATCAGCCTATAGCTTAATTGCGATTGGTTGTAGTTTTGCATTTCTGAAAACAACCGTTATGTCGCTGCGACAACCTGGCGTCGCTAAGGCCAAGCGTGGTTCACTGAAGAAGGAGAATACTAAGGAAGTAGATCAGTCGAACATTAGACTTCGTTGTGACCAGAACTCTCTGCGTAAGAACAAAAAAAAAAAAAAATAACGTGCCCTCAAATATCACCGATTCGCCAATATCACATCAATCGCCGACAACGCAAAGGGACAATCCGCACACAGTGCTTTACAAGTTGTGTAAGTTTACAAGTTGAGTAACTTGTGTGGTAAGTTTTGTTGTTTTTTCTTCTTTTTCTTATTATTATTTTTTTTTTTTTATATATAACAATGTGTAACATTTTCCTTTGAATAATTTAATTGATTTTATTTCTCTAATATGGTTCTATTTCGTGGTGCGTGGTACGCAAAAAGAATTCAACAGTGTACAAGCCAACGCGGCATCAAGTGTCGCTCCGCCACTCTGGCGCGTCATCAGCTCTTTTCGGCAGTCACTGCACAGCGACGCAACAAGAGTTTCACAAGCGGCGTAACACAAATACATGTTTGCTTGATTTTTGCCAAAGGGAAAAGTATGATATTTGTGCAGGTTTAATTTATTCTTCCATTTTTGTGTTTTTTTTGTTTTTTTTTGTTTTAGTATTCTTGTTTTTATGTATTTCCTAATAATATATTAGCGTTTGTGTAAATTGGTAATGAGAACGGTCCCGGTGCCTTAACAGCGATTGTTGTACAATCGAATGTTGTGTGATTAACGACCCTTTATGTGTACGAACAACACGAACACGAACAACTTAACTTTTATTGTTGTCACATGTTCACTAACCTCTAAAAAATATATTTACTAAATCACATACACATTACAGTTGAAGTCGATAAAATAACAACAAAGGTGGAAGCAAACACAGTAGCACTATACGAATGGCATATAACTTACACTAAACACAGGGAAGCAACGAAAAGATTGAGCTGCGTATCGGATACGTACTACAGGCTTACTTTTACTTTATAATATACATACGGAATATACTGTATATTATATATATACAAATATATATATTTATTAGTAGAGAAACCGTATATACATAATATACATAAAATTTTCTTGCACCCAAACATAGATACATATATGTACATGGTATCACACATTATAGTACACTATAATACCACATTATTATACAAACGAAGTTGTATGTACACTCCTCTTCCTTCACTTCATAGCGAACGGTCGTGATTATTTTTTGCGCTTGCGATAAATTCTATTTTTGCCAAACGCGGTTTTAAAACCTTAATTTAAACACTTGGTTTTCATTACTAATATTGTGTCTTAATATTAAAGTTATAACCGTATCGCTACACGCTTGTGCAGTGCCATATTTGGGTGAGCATTTAATAAAATTAAAAAGTCGCAATCCAAATATAGCTCTGCTTCTTTTTTACTCTCTGCCTTTTTAATTTTTGCAGTTAATTCTGCTCTTATCTTTTTGCGCGCATTTCTTTACACTTGCGCTCTCCCGTAGGTCTCTTCAATCCTCTCCCTCCCTTCTCTACCTACCTTTTATTAACCTTAGTTGGTACAGTGGTTGAAGGCTAATTTGCTTAAAATAAAAAAAAAATAAAAAAATTAGTATTAGAAAATTTAAAAAATTATAAATTCATTTTTGCTAATTTGTAATTTTTTTTAAAAATGGAATACAATGTTGTCTGCTCATTAAAATCGTGCAATAAGCCGATATCTTCGTCCCAGGTCAGCATCTATTGCTGTGCGAAAGTGTCTCACATGCCAAATGTCCTGGCCTTACTGCATCTGTCTCGGATGCCATATCCCGCCGTGTTGGCCTCCATTATTGCTGCAGTGGGTGCCGAGCTGTCCAAGATGAAATGAGATCATTCATGCGACAGACCAAGAGTGGGTTTAAAGATTTGATCGTTGGTTTCCGAAAAATCAACGAACAACTCAGTGCGCTGGATGTTCAATTCAATAGCCTTCAGCTGTTGAATGAATCTCCTAAGCGGAAAAAATCTGCTTCTAGGGAAGTTGCAGCTCCAGTAATCGCGGAACAGCTGGATCCTCCCGCAATAATGCAGCCGCTCATTTCCCTTACTACTCCAAGAGCAGGGACGGTAAATGAAAAGTCAGCACCCGAATTTACCGTAGCAGAGCATAACTTGTCTGCTTTGTCCTCCATGGCATCACTCCAAGTGATTCCCAGGAATACCCCTGAATTAACCCCCATAGCTTCCATTAGAAATGGTAACCCGCCGCCCGGACCCCCGGAACGGACTGATGCCGCGGTATTACCTACCGTGGCACCAAAACCATTACAGGTAATACCACCTGTTAGACAAATATTTGTCTCAAGGCTAGCCACTGATACCTCGGAGATTGATATCTTGGCTTATATCAAAGCCAAAACCAAGGCCGTTATTAGAGTGGAAGACATTAGGAAATTTAAATACTCCTACTTGGGGCGCATGTCATCCTTCATGATACGTGTGCCAGTGCTGATGTTTGTGACAATATGTTCGCCTGGCTTCTGGACAGAGGACATATTTGTACAAGAGCATCAGCCGAGTAAGGTAAAGAAAAAAAATTCGAAGCCTGCTGGAGTCAAGCTCCCAACATCTGTCCAATCCGACTCTTCAAAAAACTAACATGTTCTATCAATCTTACCTATCAGAACTGTCGGGGCCTACGTAGCAAGCTCCCTAGACTTTATTCTGATAGTCTTTCCTTTGCGTCCCATATTATAGTCTTTACTGAAACTTGGTTAAAGCCGGAGATCTTTTGCTCCGAAGTTTTTCCAAAAAGGTACACCACTTTTAGACGTGACCGACCTCTGCGAAAAGGAGGAGGAGTCTTAATTTCTATTGACTCCAATTTCGTTTCTGAAGAGGTAAAGTTACCAGAGTTTGGTGATTTCGAGTTTATTTGCGTTAAAGTCATATTGTCTGCTCAATCATTGTTTATTACATGTTCTTACATTCCACCATCTTCCGAGCCGCCTACATACTGGCATCACTTGTCGGCTATACAGGCTATTACCACTCTTTTGTCAGATATTGACCTTCTGGTAGTTCTTGGCCACTTTAATTTACCAGAACTCAATTGGTCAATTACTGAAAATGTAACTTTCTTATCACTTTCCACCCATCATGATTTCACGGCGGGCATCTTTGACTTGTCCCTAGGCCAGATCAACCATCTTAGAAATTCGTTAGGTCGGCTTCATGACTTATGTTTTGTATCTGATCCAGATGGTACCACACTTTCCAGAGCTTTGCCCCTTTCAACCCCTGAAGATCCATACCACCCTACGCTTGAAGTTTCAATTGAAACCAATTCTGGTGTCAATCAGAAGCCTTCCTGCGTATCAAAGAAGATTCGATGTTTTCGTTAGGCTGATTTTCGTAAACTTAATTTGTTAATTGATACTTTTGACTGGTCCGATATTCTGGCATGCACTGATATAAATATCATCCTAGATAAATTTTATTTGACATTAAATTCATTTTTTGACTTAAGTGTGCCGTGGAAATATCCATCCGCTACAAATAATCCTCCTTGGTTTACAAGGTGCCTAACAAAATTAAAAACATATAAAGACAGGCTTTTAAATAAATATAAAAGAACCTGTAGCAGCATAGATTTCTCAAGATACTTAATAGATCGGCTAAATTTCACCGTGCATAACGCCGAATGTTATAAAAATTATATTCGCCGCTGTCGGATTCAGTTCACTCAGGATCCAAAGCAGTTATATAACTTTGTAAACACGAAACGTAAACATGTATCTTTTCCTTCCCTACTTACGTATCAAAATTTATCAGCGACTTCCGATCAGGCCATTGCGGATTTATGCGCAAAATTTTTCCAAACAATGTATTTACCTCCTAAAACTTCAGATCAGCCATACGCTTACAACATTCAACCAACTAATCGTATATTTGTTCCATTTCTTTCTGAAAACAATATATTATTGGATCTTCAAAAAGGTAAAATAAAAAGGTTTATTCGCTAGGCCCCGACGGAGTACCAGGCTGTGTGCTAAAATACTGTTCTAGGGCTCTGTGCAAACCTCTTCAAAAACTTTTTAACTTATCTTTGGAATCTTCGATTTTCCCCTTTAAATGGAAGGAATCTTTCATAATTCCTCTGCACAGAAAGGGGAAAAAATCCGATGCTGCCAACTACAGAGGCATCTCAAAATTGTCAGCGATTCCAAAGTTATTCGAAAAATTAATAACTCCTCATTTGCAACACCTATGCTCATCAATAATTTCTCCATGTCAGCATGGTTTCATTAAGCGTCGCTCTACCACCACTAATTTATTGGATTTGACATCCTTTGTTTTAGATGGCTTCCAAAAGGGACTTCAAACTTATGTTATTTACACAGACTTTAGTAAAGCATTTGATTCAGTTAAT
This sequence comes from Drosophila ananassae, assembly GCF_017639315.1. Lineage (NCBI taxonomy): Eukaryota > Metazoa > Arthropoda > Insecta > Diptera > Drosophilidae > Drosophila > Drosophila ananassae. The sequence goes on from NW_025319055.1 coordinate 709,559, forward strand.
CACTCACTTTTGTTGAGTGAACTAAATCTTTTGGGATTCTCAACCGACCTCATTACGTGGATCTCCAGCTATTTAAATGGAAGAACACAGAGAGTCTTATTTAAAAATCAATACTCCCGCTTAGTCCGTGCCACATCTGGTGTCCCTAAGGAAGCCATCTTGGCCCATTACTATTCACTCTTTTTATAAATGACTTGCTCCCATCCAGACGATGTTAATCTTTGTCTGCAATATAAGTTCCCGTCTGCCCAAAACAGACAAAAATGGTGTTTAGCTAATGACTTAATACTTAACGGATCAAAATGCAAACTTATGTCTTTTTATCGTAATAGTCCTCACCAGGCTTCGTACTATTTCTCTGGGATTGCCTTAGAAAAATTAACTCAGGTTAATGATCTTGGTGTCCTTTTAGACATAAAACTTAAATTTTCCGACCATATTTCTTCAATGGTTAATAAGGCTAAAGGTGTTGTCGGTTTTATTAAAAGATGGGCTAAAGAATTTAACGACCCTTTTATTACTAAAAGCTTATTTATATCCTTGGTCCGCCCGATACTGGAGATGACCGCATAGAATCCGTACAAAAGAACTTATTATTATTTGCTCTTAGGGAACTTAACTGGGACGCAAATCTTCACCTACCTTCGTATAATGTTAGACTCCTACTAATAAACTTACCCTCCTTAAAAAATCGTAGAATAATGCTGGGTGTCGTTTTCCTACACAACCTTATTAATGGTGATGTAGATAGCCAGCACTTACTAACACGCTTACAGTTTAACGTTCCGAATAGAAGGACCAGAAACTTTAGTCCTTTAATCTTAAGCCATTGTAGATCGACATATGCACAGCATGATCCCCTTAGGATTTTATGTTCGAACAAGGGTCGTTAAATTCTTTAGCCCATCTTTTAATAAAACCGTCAACACCTTTAGCCTTATTAACCATTGAAGAAATATGGTCGGAAAATTTAAGTTTTATGTCTAAAAGGACACCAAGATCATTAACCTGAGTTAATTTTTCTAAGGCAATCCCAGAGAAATAGTACGAAGCCTGGTGAGGACTATTACGATAAAAAGACATAAGTTTGCATTTTGATCCGTTAAGTATTAAGTCATTAGCTAAACACCATTTTTGAAAATTGTCGAGATCCGACTGGAGTCTGTTTTGGGCAGACGGGAACTTATATTGCAGACAAAGATTAACATCGTCTGGATGGGGGCAAGTCATTTATAAAAAGAGTGAATAGTAATGGGCCAAGATGGCTTCCTTGAGGGACACCAGATGTGGCACGGACTAAGCGGGAATATTGATTTTTAAATAAGACTCTCTGTGTTCTTCCATTTAAATAGCTGGAGATCCACGTAATGAGGTCGGTTGAGAATCTTAAAAGATTTAGTTCACTCAACAAAAGTGAGTGATTAACTGAATCAAATGCTTTACTAAAGTCTGTGTAAATAACTTAAGTTTGAAGTCCCGTTTGGAAGCCATCTAAAACAAAGGATGTCAAATCCAATAAATTAGTGGTGGTAGAGCGACGCTTAATGAAACCATGCTGACATGGAGAAATTATTGATGAGCATAGGTGTTGCAAATGAGGAGTTATTAATTTTTCGAATAACTTTGGAATCGCTGACAATTTTGAGATGCCTCTGTAGTTGGGAGCATCGGATTTTTTCCCCTTTCTGTGCAGAGGAATTATGAAAGATTCCTTCCATTTAAAGGGGAAAATCGAAGATTCCAAAGATAAGTTAAAAAGTTTTTGAAGAGGTTTGCACAGAGCCCTAGCACAGTATTTTAGCACACAGCCTGGTACTCCGTCGGGGCCTGGCGAATAAACTGGTTTTACCTTTTGAAGATCCAATAATATATTGTTTTCAGAAAGAAATGGAACAAATATACGATTAGTTGGTTGAATGTTGTAAGCGTATGGCTGATCTGAAGTTTTAGGAGGTAAATACATTGTTTGGAAAAATTTTGCGCATAAATCCGCAATGGCCTGATCGGAAGTCGCTGATAAATTTTGATACGTAAGTAGGGAAGGAAAAGATACATGTTTACGTTTCGTGTTTACAAAGTTATATAACTGCTTTGGATCCTGAGTGAACTGAATCCGACAGCGGCGAATATAATTTTTATAACATTCGGCGTTATGCACGGTGAAATTTAGCCGATCTATTAAGTATCTTGAGAAATCTATGCTGCTACAGGTTCTTTTATATTTATTTAAAAGCCTGTCTTTATATGTTTTTAATTTTGTTAGGCACCTTGTAAACCAAGGAGGATTATTTGTAGCGGACGGATATTTCCACGGCACACTTAAGTCAAAAAATGAATTTAATGTCAAATAAAATTTATCTAGGATGATATTTATATCAGTGCATGCCAGAATATCGGACCAGTCAAAAGTATCAATTAACAAATTAAGTTTACGAAAATCAGCCTAACGAAAACAACGAATCTTCTTTGATACGCAGGAAGGCTTCTGATTGACACCAGAATTGGTTTCAATTGAAACTTCAAGCGTAGGGTGGTATGGATCTTCAGGGGTTGAAAGGGGCAAAGCTCTGGAAAGTGTGGTACCATCTGGATCAGATACAAAACATAAGTCATGAAGCCGACCTAACGAATTTCTAACATGGTTGATCTGGCCTAGGGACAAGTCAAAGATGCCCGCCGTGAAATCATGATGGGTGGAAAGTGATAAGAATGTTACATTTTCAGTAATTGACCAATTTTTTTTTTTTTTTGTCTCCTATTACTCCGCTTGGGAGCTTAGGGCATTTACAAGGACTTTGAACCTGACTCTGTTTGGTGCAGTTTGCTTAGCGTAATCCCACGTGATGTTGCTGCGGGATAATTCTTGTATTATAGTACGGCGCCAGGTAAGCTTGGGGCGGCCCACTCTTCTGCTTCCCTGTGGGTTCCAATCCAGTGCCTTCCTGACTATGCTGTCTGTTTTCTTCCTGAGTGCGTGACCTATCCATTTCCATTTTTTCTTCTTGATTTGGTGATGGATGGGAGCCTCCCCCGTGTTGCGCCACAGGTCACTGTTGGAAATTCTGTTGGGCCAGAATATCCCACATATGATCCTGAGGCACTTGTTAATGAATGACTGCAGCTTTGTCATCATCCTTTGGGAGGTTAGCCACGTCTCAGCTCCGTACAGAAGAATGGATTTTACACACGCATTGAAGATCCGCAGCTTTGTTCTTCTACTTATTTGCTGATTTCTCCCAATGCGGTGCAATCTTCCGAATGCAGATCTTGCCTTGCACAGTCTGCTCTCTACATCTTTTTCCACTCCACCACTGGATGATATTATGGTGCCAAGGTAGGTAAAGTGGTCGACGAAATCGACTGTTTTACCGCTGATGGTGATGCTACCTTGGTTGGAGTTATTAAACCGCATCGCCTTGGTCTTTGATGCGTTGATGGAGAGGCCTACTGCGTTGGCTCTCTTCTCGAGGTCGGACGCCTTGGCTTGTATATCGATGAGTCTGTGTGATAGGAGGCATATATCGTCGGCGTAGTCTAGGTCTTCAAGGTTTTGTGTGAAGCTCCAAGTTATCCCGCGTCGATGCATGCTTACTTCTCTCATGATCTCATCAATCACCAGGTTGAACAGTAGGGGTGATAGACGGCAGCCTTGCTTGACGCCAGTGTTCGTCTGAAAGGGTGCACTGATTTTTCCGTTGTGCAGTACTGCCAGGTCCGCATCATCATACATAGCTCTTACTATGTTTACGATGTTGATTGGCACTCCTTTCCTTGCAAGTGCACGCCATATCGCCGCCCTGTCTATTGAGTCAAACGCTTTTTGGAAGTCGATGAATAAAAGGTATAGTGGCGAACGCCATTCCACGGCTTGTTCGGTTATTGTGCGTAGAGTGTTTGCCTGGTCTACGCAGCTCCTAAGTGGTCTAAAACCTCCTTGTTCATCTCGAATTGTTGGCTCTAGTTTCTCCATAAGTCGTTCGTTCAGCAGGGTCGCTAATATTTTATAGCTGGTGTTCAACAGGGTGATCCCTCGCCAGTTGTTACAGTCACTGAGGTCTCCCTTTTTTGGTAGCTTAACGATTACTCCTCTCTTCCAAGCGTCAGGAACTCGCTCACTTTCCCATATATCTTTGAAATGCGGGTGCAATGTTTCGGCCATTAGTTGCGGGTCAATCTGGAGGAGTTCGGCGGATGTTGGTCTTTAACTTCCTGATTGCATCGCGTATTTCTCTGATTGAGGGAGGGGTTGGGGGTATCCTAACGCTGCTGTTGGGTACGATACTTCTGAAGTCGGGCTGTGTGTTGCCTGGTTGCTCTGTACAGCTGATCTCCATGAAGTGTTGCCTCCATCTCTCAAGTTGAGCATCGTCGTCTACTAGGAGCCTACCGCCTGAGTCTCGAATGGGTTGGGTTTGCCTCTGGTAGCTTCCAGATAGTTTGCCTATCAACTGGTACAGTGAGCGCATGTTGTTTGTATTTGCTGCTATTTCTGCGTTTTCTGCAATGCTGTCCAGTACGGCTCTCTGGTCGCGTCTAGCTGATTTTTTCACCAATTTGCAGAGATTCTTGTGTTCTTCTCTGGCTCTGCCGTCGTGATCCGCTATCGACTTGAGTCTATTCCGTCTGCTGATGAGTTCCCATGTGTCCGCCGAGATCCATTCAGAGCAGCTGCGTTGTCTCGTGCCAAGCATCTCCTCTGCGGTACTTCTCAGTAGTCTGCAACCTCGGGATCGTTTTCATTACCAATTTACACAAACGCTAATATATTATTAGGAAATACATAAAAACAAGAATACAAAACAAAAAAAAACAAAAAAAACACAAAAATGGAAGAATAAATTAAACCTGCACAAATATCATACTGTTCCCTTTGGCAAAAATCAAGCAAACATGTAAGCATGTATTTGTGTTACGCCGCTTGTGAAACTCTTGTTGCGTCGCTGTGCAGTGACTGCCGAAAAGAGCTGATGACGCGCCAGAGTGGCGGAGCGACACTTGATGCCGCGTTGGCTTGTACACTGTTGAATTCTTTTTGCGTACCACGCACCACGAAATAGAACCATATTAGAGAAATAAAACCAATTAAATTAATCAAAGGAAAATGTTACACATTGTTATATATAAAAAAAAAAAAAAATAATAAGATAAAGAAGAGAAAACAAAAAAACATATAATAGTAGACTCCTACTAATAAACTTACCCTCCTTAAAAAATCGTAGAACAATGCTGGGTGTCGTTTTCCTACACAACCTTATTAATGGTGATGTAGATAGCCAGCACTTACTAACACGCTTACAGTTTAACGTTCCGAATAGAAGGACCAGAAACTTTAGTCCTTTAATCTTAAGCCATTGTAGATCGACATATGCACAGCATTAGGATTTTATGTTCGAAGTACAATGGTCTGTATCATATTATTTCTCTTTCTTCCCTGTAAAATTTGAAAACCTCCATTTTAAATTACCTACAAGAGCATACTAATTCTTCTTCGTTTTCTCTATAATCCTTCTATTTAAACTTATATACTATACTCATTATACTAACTCGAATTTATTCGCGCGATTCGAGCCGTACGTTATGCGGCAGGCGCCCCTCGGTCGGTTGGGCGGGAGGTGGGCTGTACGTATGCAGTGGGAACCGCGCGAAAAAGTTGTGTAGTAAATAAACACACAAAATTGATCCTATACTTATACATTAAAAAAAAAATATCTATATACATTATATACGTACCATTACCATATTTCAATATAGCAAAAAAAATAAATAAAATAAAATAAAAAAAAATTTCACCACTAGTAACACAGTTACGGGCAGATTAGATCTAAGGAGGGAGGTCAGTTTATTTGAGATAAGGAAAGCGATAGAAACAACCAGCTAGTTCAATTCCAAAACAATATTCCCACCAACGATATGGATTCCGGTAACGCATCAGGGCCCACTAAGTCCCACCCTTAGCAATTTATCGACTTCCACAAACACAAGCCTGAATCTACAACAGTTACTAGCCCTTGTTCATTAACTGCCCACCTACCTTAATAGATTTGTTAGTAGAGTAGAACAGCTACTTTTGTTAGCCAGATCAGTGGACCAAGCAACTTGCGGACAATACTTACTAGGAATCATCCGTGACAAAATTAAGGGCAGGGCGGACGAGGCGCCGACGCAGGACACTGATGAGGACGAGCGAGTGGTCGCCTACGCCAGTCGAACGCTGAAAAGGCCGAATGGTAATCGGGTGAAGCGGTATGAAAGCGGGAATAGCCAGCTCGGGACCTCAAGCCCACAAGTAAAACCACACAGGGACACCCCGGGAAAGTCAGTAGAATCCTGATCCAGGCGCTGGAGCTTATGCACAGCGTATCACCTGGAGTTAAAGGAGACGCGACGCCCAAACCTCTGGCCTACCATAGATCCTGCGGAGCGTAGGCACGCAGGTGTTTGCGGTAGAAAGGCCCTTCGTGCCCTGATCCGGCCGCTAAGCAGCGAGGGGCATATCCTGCCCTCGGTCTGTGAGGCACTCGGTCTGTTAACACGGATTAGGTGCCGGCCACGGAGAAAGGGCAATCACAGCGATCCAAAGATTCCGAAGGTCCACGGCACCCATAAAGGAGGAGCAGCAACAGCAGAGGCGACGACGAGGGAGCGACGGCGACAACGAGGAAGCAGCAGCATCGACGAGGGAGCAGCAGCGTCAGAAGAGCAGCGGCGACGAGGGAGCGGCGGCGACGGACGAGCAGCGGCAGCAGAAGATCAGCGCGGAGGACAGCAGCAACAACACAGGCCCCGCAACCAGAGTCCATGAGTCCGAACAAAGAGAACCGTGAGCCGTTTCGGTGCCAGGCATCAAGTCCACACGACCTGCCGGGCGCAAGCTTTGGGAGGGCGTGTGTATTGGCACCAACCCGGCTGAGCTAAACAGCCGGTGAGATTCTCTTATTTTTGTAAAGTAAAGACAATAAAGGGGATTTGATTGAAACGAAGCATTCCGTGTTATTTCTGGGCGCGGGCAATCATGTCGAATCTATAAATTCGGTGGAACGTACCCTCAGCCTCTGTGAGCTAGTCGCGGCGTTTGTTGCGAACAAAATATAGCAAAAACAGTTCGTTACACCTGGCGCCCAAACTACGTGATTGCTTTAGAGTCTAGAAGTAACACAGCTTCAAGATGGGGAAGCAAAATTGGATCTACGCGCTTCGCAAAGAGAAGTTGTGCGAAGTGTGCAGAGAGCTCGGTCTCGCAGCGGATGGAACCGTTGAGATCATGAGAGCACTGGTGGCAAGGTGGGTCGACGAGACGAAGGACGATGAATGGTCGCGCGTGGGTCGAGGAGAAATACGCGCAGAGATCCAGCCGAGACAGAGAGCGGTGAGCGAATCGGAAAAGCTCGGGCGATGCCAGAACTACTCCAGGGCAGAGCGCAAAAATGGTTTCCCTTTTTCCTGCCGAAAGGGTACTTTGAAAAACTGGCAGACCAGGTTCGGCAGCGGAAACAGCAACGAGGAGAACCATTCAAAGAATATATGGTGGACGCTAATGAAGCCTCTAGGAAAGTCAACGAAGGAGGTCATTGAACGGCTAGTGGAGAACGGCATGCAGCGCATGAAAATGTTCATGAGGCCATACGCATGCGCATCGCTCGAGGAGGTGATGGGTCTGGCCGAGGAATTCGAGGAGCTGGCCTTGGAGGAAGAGGTGTTTAACAGGCAAGCCGCCACCGCAAACAGAGGGTGGCCAAACGACTAACGGAACCAGAAGCCAGAATGCACAGAATGCTGCCAAAGAGCTGGAAACGTCGCCGGAGAACGAAAAGCAGCAAGGAGACTAGTAAAGTTGGCCAACGGGAGCCACATAGAGACTCAAATGGTACTCCAAACAGCAGTAAGCTTTGGCAACAAGAAAAAGGATTTGAATATGATAGTGTTGCCAGGCATGGGAGGCAGCGCGGTGCTTGGATGGGATTTCCTCGCAGAATTCGGCACAACAATCAACTGCGCAGGCCACCAAGTCACGATCCCGAGAAGAGAAAGATGGAGCGGATGCCTGGAGGATAGGCTGTCCATAGCCATAGCGGGACCCTCGGAGGAATGGGAGCGCGAGCGGGACAAAAGGTTCATCGAAGAAGAGCTGGCGGCGTTCACGAATCAGAAGGGTTGTTCAAACCTAACTCAGCATAAAATCACGATGAAGGACGACATCGAAATAGAACAAAGTTATTACCCAAAAAACCCCAAAATACAAGGGGAAATCAATGGAAAAGTGGAAGAGCTGCTGGAGAAGGGATGTATCGAGCCGTCCAATAGCGCCTACAGCTCACCCATTGTCATGGTAAGGAAAAAGGCGGGTCAGTGGAGGATGTACGTGGACTTTCGGCAGATCAACGTCAAGTCAGTAAAAGGGGGGCAGTACTGACGCAGGACACGGATGAGGGCGAGCGAGTGGTCGCTTACGCCAGCCGAACGCTAATAGGCGCGGGGAAGAATTACTCGGCAATAATATGGGCCATTCGGCAAATGAGACCATACCTGGAGGGGTACCAGTTCGACGTGATCACGGATCACATGGCGCTGAAATGGTTGAACAATATAGAAAGCCCACTTGGAAGGATCGCGATATGGGTCTTTGAGTTGCAACAGTACGATTACGTTATCAGCTACAGAAAAGGCAAGCGAAACGTAGTCGCGGATGCACTTTTCCGCCAGCCGATAGTGGAGAAGCTGAGGAGTAGCACAGCAATCGAAGACACAGAATGCATTTGGATAGGCTCACTGAAGAAGAAGATAAAGAAAAACCCACAAAAATATACGGAATACGTTGAGGAGGCAGGCCTGATTTACCGACATGTCCCACACAGAGCCGGGAGTGAGGAAGTGGCATCGTGGAAACTATGTGTGCCGATGGACATGAGGCAACAGGTGCTGAAGGAGAACCACGATGCACCAACAGCGGGACATCTAGGCGGAAGGAAAACGATTGCGAAAGTAGCAGCAAGGTACTTCTGGCCAGGGATGCAAAGGGACACAAGGAAGTATGTCAGAAAGTGCGAGACATGCATGCGGTTTAAACCAAGTCAGATGCAGGCCGCAGGAAAAATGCTGACACAGGTCCCAGGTGGGCCATGGGCGACTTCGTGGGACCGTTGCCGAGGTCCAAACATAGAAACACCATGCTATTGGTAATGATCGATCGTTTCTCAAAATTGACAGAAATCGTCAGTTGGTTATCAGTTCCTCCGTTAACCGCGTCTTTATGGTGACATCAGTCACCATACACGCCGCAGGAAAACCATACAGAAAGGGCAAACAGGACGGTTTAGACGGTGATCGCCCAGTTTGCAGGCAATGACCAAAGGACGTGGGACGAACACTGGCCAGAATTAATGCTGGCAGTAAACTCAAGCGTGTCAGACTCCACGGGATACACGCCCCATTGGGGACGGGAGCAGCACAAGCCACTCCCTCAGAGAATACAGAAAAATTGCAGGCAGTGTTCGAGCTGGTGCGAAGGAATATGGAGCGCGCGGCGCAGGAATAAGCTCGGCATTACAATCTGAGGAGGCGTGATTGAAGACCGAAGATTGGTGACAAAGTGTGGGCAATGGCGGACCATCTGTCCAAAGCAATCGAAGGTTTCGCGGCGATACTAGCGCCGAGATACGGATCGCCGTGCTACGTCACGTTGGCACGAAGAAAGAGAAAAGGGCACACGTAAGTGAGCTAAAAGCCCAAGTGGAGGAATCGGCACCGCAGGCGTATCGCAAAAAAAAAGAGAGAACAAAATTTGTCAACAAAAAGAGGAACACGCAGAACACATACACGAGAACGAAATTACGCGAACAAACGGAGAAATGAATAAGGACACAAGAACCGCAAGAACGAATCTATTCCACGCGACAGGCCTATAAAAAGGCAGCGGTGGACACCGGCCGGCGTTCTCTTTTTTCCCTACACCCAAGCCAGTATGAACTCATTCAACACGTCCTCATCACCGGCCGGACCACCGGCCCAGCATGGAGCTAATGGCGCTGCGCAGGAAACGGAGGAGAAGCCAGGACCGGAGGGAGGCGGACGAAACCCTACCAATGGAGGCGGAGATGGCCAAGGAGACTGTCCGACGATGGAAGGCCGAGGTGGCGATGGGGCGAGCTGCAATGCTCAAGAGAGCGGTGCGCCAGAAATGCCGGCAGAGCAGGGTCACCCGGCGGATCCGGGGCGATGAAGGAGTCGCTGGACGCAAGGATCAGGAGGATGACGGGTCCACGGGAGTGGCCAAGCCGGAAGGGGCAGCCGGCGAGGCCACCCACCCCGCAACCCCAGGAGCGCGAGGACCCGGAGCCATGGACGCGAGGTCGATGGGTGTGGCCGGCCCCGACGGAAAGGCCGATGATGACACGGCAATCATCCTGCCCAGAGAAAAGGCCACCGAGGCCAATCCGAGAAGGGCAGAGTCACAGCAGAACTGGCCGCCTGAGCTGCAAAGGAAGGTGGAGGAAGAGGCCAGGAGAAGGAAGCAGAAGACGGAGAACAGTTTTCGGGTGCGCGGAGGCAAAAATGTGATAGGCGTCACCCGAAAACTGTAACATTGTCTCGCAAATAAAATAAAAATAAGCCAAACTTTCAAAAAAAAAAGAAAAAAAAAAAAAATAAAATATAAAAAGGAAAAAAATGAAAAGAAATGGAAAAAAAGGTATACATAAAAAGAATTTTTTTTAACGAAAAAAAAGTGTTGAGCTATCAGCGTTTTAATAGCGACCGAATTAATAAGACGAGGTTCAATTTACAATTCAATTTATGATGGGTCAATTTAACCCCCTCAATTTAACAAATGCAGCGGCCGATCCAAACAACGCCGAGTATACAAGTGCATAAAACGTAAGAGGTTGCGCAGAAGCTCCACCAAAGCTCCCGAAGTGCATGCGCAACAAAAGAACAACAAAGCGCATGCGAATCTGGGAGAAACAAAGAATATGGAACAGCTGATAACGGGCAATTAGTGGACCGCTGCGGCTAGTTACACTGAGAAAATTAAATAGAAATAATTATGATATTTGATGTCAGGAAATGCGAGACATGCATGCGGTATAAACCGAGCCAGATGCAGGCCGCAGGGAAAATGTTAACACAGGTCCCAGAGGAGCCGTGGGCGACGGTATGTGTGGACTTTGTGGGACCGTTGCCGAGGTCCAAGCATGGGAACACCATGCTACTAGTCATGATCGATCGATTTTCCAAATGGACAGAAATGGTCCCAATGCGGAAAGCCACAAAGGAGACGCTGCAAAAGGCAATCCGCGAAAGGATCATCGCTAGATATGGTGTGCCAAAGGTGATGGTGACTGACAATGGTCTCCAGTTCACCAGTAGGAGTTTTAAGAAATTTCTCGAGGTTCGCCATCAGTTTACAGCACCATACACGCCGGAGGAAAACCCGACGTAAATGGCAAACAGGACGGTGAAGACGATGATCGCCCAGTTTGCAGGCAAGGACCAAAGAACACGGGCCAGAATTAATGCTGGCGGTGAACTCGAGCGTGTCAGATTCCACTGGATACTCACCTTGCTTCATAACCCAAGGCAGAGAGCCAAGAATGCCGAAAGCAATATTCGACAAAGGGGCATTGGGGTCAGGGGAAGCACAAGCCACTCCCTCAGAAAATGCGGAAAAATTGCAGGAAGTGTTGGAACTGGTGCGGAGGAACATGGAGCGCGCGGCGCAGGAGCAAGCCCGGCACTACAACCTCAGGAGGCGGGAGTGAAGCCCGAAGATCGGCGACACAGTGTGGGCAAAAGAATACCATTTGTCCAGAGCGGCCGAAGGTTTCGCGTCGAAACTAGCGCCGAGATACGACGGGCCATACATAGTGACGAATATCATTTCGCCGGTGATCGTTGTGCTACGTCACGGGAGCACAAAGAAAGAAAAGAGAGCCCATGTTAGTGATCTAAGAGCTCAGGTGGAGGAATCGGCACCGCAGGCGTAGGACAGAAGGAAAAGGAGAATGTACAATAACTAATAAGGGCGCAGGGAAGGGCCAGAGCTAGGCTGGCAGAAGAGATGGCCAAAGAAGCGGCCCGTCGATGGAAGGTGCAGGCAGCGGCAGGGCGTGCCGTAATGCTCCGAAGAGCGGCGCGCCGGAGATGCCAGCAAAGCAGGGCCACCCGGCGGGGCCGTTGGGCCAGGAAGGAAGCGCTAGAAGCAAGGATAAGGAGGATGACGGGGCCACGGGCCACCTCGCCGGCTGCCACTTCCGGCTTGGCCACCCGCACCCGAAAGAGCCGAAGGAGGAAGATCAGGAGCCATGGACGTGAGGTCCAAGGGTGTGGCCAGCCCCGACGGAGAGGCCGAGAGGGAGGCCGGAGAGGAGGCCTCCTAGGCCGGTGCTCCTAGGCCGGGCAGGAGACGGAGGAGCAGTGCCCGAACACAGCTGGCCGCCAGAGCAGCGGCAGAAGGTGGAGTAAGGTGCCAGGAGGAGGAGGAAGAAGACGGGCCGGTGGAGCGTGGTCTGGCAGGTTGGGCAAGAAAGTTTTCGGGTGCCCAAGGGGGGCCCAAAAAGGGGGATGGGGAGGTTAACAAAAAAAAATATATATAAAAAAAAAAGGGGAAAATATATCAGAAAAAGGAAATATATAAAAATACGCATGGGGAAAAAAATAAATCAAAAAAAAATTTCAAAAAAAAAAATTTAGAAAATAAAAGGTAAAAAAAATTTGCATGAAAAAAATATGAAAAAAAAAAAAAAACATATAAAAAAAAAATTAAAAAAAAAAAAAAATTAGAAAATAAAATTAAATTTATATATGGGAAAAAATACATATATATGTAGTAGGCCCTGTACTATGACCAGTAGCTCCTTCCATTATAAAATCGATGCGGCAGCACAGCAAGTTCCGCTCACGCTCGTTACCATCACACGACTACCACATTTTCTCTCATTGATCATTTCTCTCACCCTTCTCTCTCTGGGCCTTCTCTCAAGATGAGCCTCTGTCGTCATCTCTTTCAGACCTCACTCACCAGCAGACACTACCACCGTCTCTGCTGCTATGCCTTTCGCATGAATTCTATATTCCCCGAATCTAGTACTTCGCGACAACTCTGTTTGCCCTTGAATTTTACTGTTTCCCGACACGGCCTTCCTGACCTATCACACGACCCTGTGTGTTAAGTTTTTAAATTGCTAAACAAGTCAAGAAAACCTCGGTTATGTTGATTTCTCATATTTGAAGCCTTAAACCTAATTTAATTATTGATTCTTTGCATCATTATTCTCTTACAAGTACAAACTACATGAGTCGCTTTCCATAGACAATTCCAACGTTTAACATAAACTTTTCATTCTTCCTTTTTTTTTAAATTATACTGAGCCATTCTTAATTCAAATCAATTCATCTTACATAACTTAAATTCATCATTTAACTTTGCCGCGCAAATACATGCCAGGTCCCCAAGACCTCCGCCATAACACTGTTCGACCTTGCGAGACAGCTGCTATACTGTGGTCAACATTTCCCTCCTTGGGACACAGATACACATTCACTTGTGTCATCCTCATACTCTTTCCCCTCTTGGGGGACACAAACGCATATTCACTTGTGCCAACCGCAGGCTCTACTCCCTCTTGGGGCTCATCATTATTCTGCAATTCTCCTGTTAATTCGCCGATTAACTGTCTATTTGGTAGCGCTCTTAGAAACTCGTGTGAGTATTTATACGTTCGCTTATTAACCAATGATTTTAATATCGATCTCCATCTAATACTTTTACGACTTGAAATGGACCCTTGAACTTTGGATCAAGTTTTGTTTGATGACGCTCTTCAGTCTTCAATAAAACATGATCACCTACGTTATACGCAATAATTTTCGCTTTATTTTTGTCAAATCTTTCTTTATCGTATCGTGCATTATTCTCCATATTTTCTTTAACTTTTATTCTAGCACTTTCTCTATTTACTATATTCTTTTCTTCATTTATTTTCATCATACCAAAAGGCCTAGCCTCTTTCCCTATTAGCAACTCTAAAGCACTAGATCACTAACTGAATATCTTGCAATGCATCCTGCCAAGAACGTTCGCTAGTTTCTACAGCAGTTAGCATAGCTTGTAGCGTGCTCATTACACGTTCCACCTGTCCATTGGCACGGCTTTCTCCCGTGGCTATTAGGTGCAACTCAATTTTATTTGATGAGCAAAATTCTCGGAATTTATTACTTGCAAAGCTCCTGCCCTGATCTGCAGGAGCCAAAGAAAGATACGCCTGACTTCACGGCTTTAACTGTCAGTGCTTCTATCTTACTATTACTAGGTACTATACAAGGTACTATTACTAGGTACTATATTTCTGTGCGAAGAGAAGCACACTTTTTTCTGTTAAATGTAAAACCTGCCTCAAGCAAAACTCTCAGCACAATACTTAACCTTTCATATGCTTCCTCTTTTGTTTCTGCTACAATCAGCACGTCGTCTATGTAGACCACTACGTAGGAATAGGCTAAGTCACCCAGGGCCCGCACTATGGCACGTTGAAAAATAGAAGAGGCATTTTTTAGCCCAAATGGCATTACTAGAAATTCATACTGACCCGATGGGGTAACGAATGCTGTTCTTTCTATGGAATCGGGATGGATCGGTATTTGATTAAATCCGTTGGCCATGTCTAAAGTAGAAAAATATTTTCCACCTGTGTTTGAATTTAACTCACGAAAATCAATACCCAGTCTGTCGCTGCCATCTTTCTTTTTGACCAATAGCATTGGACTTGCAAATGGCGAATTGCTTGGACGGATCACATTGGATTTATTTATTTGGTCTATTTTTTCCCTAACTAATATCTTTTCATCTACACATCTACACTCTTGTGGTTACGCGTTTAGTCAGAGTAATGTTTCAATATGTTTTTTAGTTTACATTTATCAATTTCACTTAATTCTATGTTGGTGTCAAGTACATTTTCAAAATTGGTTGTCTCTTCATGTATAGCATTAATAACACAGGCCAACAGAAAAAAAATCTCCATGCATAATTTCACTTGCTCCATAACCTTTAGGCTCCCCTGAACAAACATGTCCAGAACAAACATAGGTTCTATCACCCACAGTTTTCGCGGTACACCTACAAGAAACAATTGATAAAATTTTACCATATATTTAATTATGTAGGACGCGTAATGGCGATGACCATCATTGTTTCTAGTACATATCATTTTTGAAATGTATGTGTACCAACTAAAATTAAAAAATGGTATCTAGCAGTTACCATATCTTTGGAATACTCATCCAAAGTTGAAGTTTCAGATTTTCTACATTAATTTTTGGTCTTCTATGATTTTTTCCCAAACATTTTTCGATGGAAGATTTTTATTTTCTTATTAAAATCAGTAGACCATACCATGTTTTAATTTTGGATTTAAGGAAAAACTCGTAATAGTTTTATTGAATTTATTATAGGTGGTTAAACAATATTTTCTTCAATTAAATTGGAGTTTTTAATCTCATATATTCAAAAGGTCATGGCTATCTACAACTTCTGTAAAGCTTTACGAAACAAACTGAGCCTGCAATAGATTGAACAAAGAAACAGCGGACCTCACTCACCAGCAGAAACTACCAAGTCTCTGCTGCTATGCCTTTCGCATGAATTCTATATTCCCCGAATTTAGAACTTCGCGACAACTCTGTTTGTCCTTAAATTTTACTGTTTCCCGACACGGCCTTCCTGACCTATCACACGTCCCTGTGTGTTGAGTTTTTAAATTGCTAAACAAGTCAAGAAAACCTCGGTTATGTTGATTTTTCATATTTGACAATTCCAACGTTTAACAAAAACTTTTCATTCTTCCCTTTTTTTTATTAAATTATACAGAGCCATTCTTAATTCAAATAAATTCATCTTACATAACTTAATTTCATCATTTAACTTCATTCAACTTTGCCGCGCAAATACATGCACCAGGTCACCAAGACCTCCGCCATAACACTGTTCGAACTTGCGAGACAGCTGCTATACTGTGGTCAACATTTCCCTCCTTGGGACACAGATGCACATTCACTTGTGTCATCCTCATACTCTATCCCCTCTTGGGACACAAACGCACATTCACTTGTGCCAACTGCAGGCTCTACCCCCTCTTGGGGTTCATCATTATTCTGCAATTCTCCTGTTAATTCGCAGATTAACTGTCTATTGGGTAGCGCTCTTAGAGTATTTATACGTTCGCTTATTATAACTAATGAATTTAATTCATATCGATCTCCATCTAATACTTTTACGACTTGAAATGGACCCTTGAACTT